>NC_133778.1:61624407-61816945 GCF_003597395.2 Chelonoidis abingdonii
CTGAGGTGAAAAAAAATCCACCAATAAGCGCAGGACCCACCAAGGTAGAGGACGAACTTTGTCACAGTTAGGAGGCAAAAAAAAAAAATCTAAAAAGCAAATTTGTAAAAAAATCAGTGTTTGAAAACAGATAAAAGGGGCAGAATTCATTCATTAGTTCACTCAATTCTACTGACAGACAGTGCCATTAACAGGATTTCTTTTCCAAATATGCAATAAGGAGATAAGGTTTTCCTAATGGCATCTTAACTTGGAAATGAAGCAGTATCATATGACCACAATTTTAAAAGTTAGGCATAAGCACGGGTAACTAATCTGCATGCATAGGTTAGGTGCATATAAGTGTGTGTGTGTGTGCATGCGCGCGCATGCGCACCTAATTATGAAAATCTGCCTGTAAAGTTTTGCAAAAAACTCCGCTTTAATATTCTCCCAACTACAATTTTCTATTGGAAGCTATAATCTAGCTCTCTCTTAGGAAACAAAAAAAAACTATGTCCAGCCTGGATTTTAAAGCTCAGAATTAGTGTTCATCATAAAAAATAACTATTGCAACATGCTGATGTTGAGGACAAATCCTTTCAAAGGATTTCATTTCAAATATAAGCATTGTTTGAAGTACATTACCTTACACTACAAAGATGATCATGGTGTTTTCAAATGTTTTCAATTTTTTTCAAAATACCAAAATTGATTAGACTGTTTTAGAAACAGTTTGTTAAATTACATTTACATCAAAGGTGCCTTTGAGTTTTACAAGTACATGAAACCATCCAAACCAATGAGCCTCTACATTTTATATTCGGAACTTAAATATGGGCAAACTGTTTGTTTGTTTGTTTTCCTGAAAAGTGTTTTTGAAAAACTTTAGTTAGGATGGGGAGTAAAATTGTATGGCCAACTTAAAAACTCCTGAATCTTGTAATTCTAATAAAAATGCTGATAGAAGCTACTGTAAAATATGCATTCAATGCCATGTATGTTTAAATGGCTCAGTGCAGAAACACCAACATAAATATAGTCTGACTCTCTAGGATTACATCTAACAGCTGAGCTGATATGACAAGTCATTGAGTGTCAGTCAAACAAGGTAAAAGATAAGTGGTTTCACTGATCAGTACACGTGTCTCTTGCCAGGGGGAAGAACAACAGATGCCACTTCCTGTAGAGTCTTGTGTATTTCCTTTCTTTAGGGAATTAAAGATCCAGGCTACTGAACTGCTTTGGCTGGCAGCTGACCTTTTTAATTTCTCCAGTACACTTTGTTCATAAAACATTTGCTGGTTCAAGAATGAAAATATCTGAACAAGGAGGTCCAAATTCTCAAACCAAGGGGTTAGCCATGTTAAAAAACCCTAATCTAAATGTATTACTCACATATGCTAATGCCAACAGCTGAAGTTCCAAAGCTAGAACAAAGATGCAGGGCCAAATTCTGTTCTTGGTTACATCAGTGTAGCTTCATTGAAGTAAATGGAGTTAGTCCAAAATTATCTCTTAAACTGAGGCAGAATTTAACTCAACATATCATGTATCTGTGTGCATTTCATTTCCAGCTGTATCAGGGCTATTCCTTTCCATATCTGTGGATATTTAAAGAGACAAAACTCTCTTTCTAAAGCAGATCAGAAGAAAAAATATCCAGAACATAAAGAACCCAATACCCCTTTTTCATATAAAGCAATA
The DNA here is from genome assembly GCF_003597395.2 of Chelonoidis abingdonii. NCBI lineage: Eukaryota > Metazoa > Chordata > Testudines > Testudinidae > Chelonoidis > Chelonoidis abingdonii. The sequence goes on from NC_133778.1 coordinate 61,626,094, forward strand.
AATTAGTAGTGTTTCCCTGCACAGGGATTGTCAGACTAGTTAAAGAAGCATAGAGGAGAGGATCAGTGTTGGTGGGGAAAGCTGAAGGACCAGATCAGCATTCACACAACCTCATACTCAGGCAAACATGCAGCCACGTGTATATTTAAAGTGGCAGATGGTACCTTGAAATCCACCCACCTTCTTAACTTTCTTGCAGTTTGCACCTATTGTAGCTGTCTCCAAGAGCAGCTCATGCATATAGGACAGAATCGTCACACAGACACCATTGATTAAAAAACTAATTAGTCACAACAAATTCTCTCTTTCCTCCAAAATTCAGAATCACTTTCTCCCTCATCTTCTTAATAATCATTAAAAAGCTTAGTACACTGACAGGACAGGCAATATTATGGATAAGCAGCATAACACACTCCTCTTTTCACTGTAAGTAATCAAACACTTAGATTTACATCGACTGTAAGCTTTCAGGGGCAGGGACTGTCTTTTTTGTTCTGTGTTTGCACAGCACCTAGCATATGAGGTCCAGAACAGGGGCTCCTAGAGACATTACTGCAATACAAATAAAAATCCCAAACTCATGATGTCTAAACATTTGGTTTATATAGCCGAAATTTGACACACCATAAATAGATAAAGTGCATGCCAAAATACCACACAATCACTACATGATTTTACAAGGTAAAACTGACACACAGCTGAAGCACTCATCCTACCTGTTCTGTTTCTCTTCCTCCCTGCTTCTCTTTGCCTCACCCCTATATACGCTGCTTGGTCCTTCCCTCCCTGAATACACTGCCCAGCTGCTGCATTCCATTTGCTTCTCTCCTGATCCTCTCCACTCATGACTGGCAGCTCCAGCTCCAGCTCCACCGGTGCATTCAGCCCGAGCACCCTGTTTCCTCCTCAGATGTAGCAGGAGCCCCTTGCTCCGCTTCCTTATTTTCAGACACTTACCAGCCTCTTGACAAGAAGAGCTGGCAGCATGTGACCAGCCAGACTTCCATTCACCATCTGTGGTCACTGGATCAGTTTGGGAGCCAATGGAATAAGAAGAGCGTTGAGCTTCTAAAGGAAGCTAAGGTAATAAGGCATTATAAGAGAATGTTAGTATCCAGTAGTTTTTTAGTAGCTGCTATTTATTCTGTATTATAGTACTAAGGTACATTACTCAAGGGTAAGAGGAATTGATTGCAGCCAGTTGACACTAAGGAAAGCAGGATGGCAAAACTGATATGCAAATTGGGAAGCAGAATAGTGGATTTGCTGATTATGTAAATGTGGCAGTCTGAAGTTGAAGGTGGGTCTGTATTTCACAGATAAAGATGAATAAAATGGGAAGAGAGAGTTTATGGCCTAAGCAATTAAATTTAACTTTTTAACCAATAAACTGAAAATGGAACCTAAACCCACTGTACAAGATTTGTGGATTAAACTTTTCTGAGGCTTTGATAAAGCTGTGAGGCCCAGTTAGCTCAAGATGAAAATGTCAGAGTGTGATGAAAATGTCAGATTATTTAATTGCGATGCCTCTGATCTGAATTCTTTTAAATTAAAGCTTTACTTGCAACAATTTTGATGTTTGCAACTGAGAAGAATGTAAGTAATGGTAACGCTCTGGAGTGGCCCTGCTGAGTGGCCCAATTTTTCTCTACAGATTGGACTATTCTGCATCCACAATCTGTTCCAGGGATTCCAAAAATGGGAATGTCTTTCTCCTGCATTTCACCTTAACATCTTGGATTAGCAGGAGCTGGAATGGCATGAAGGAGTATGCTAGATATAGTGACCGCCAGATACAGTGAAATCAAGTCCACCAATTCATTTATGTTGTCCTGGAGAGAGAGAGGCAACCCAAGTTGTCAGTAGCAGATTGGTCTGATGTGGAGCAAGGGATTTTGCCTCCTCTGCCAAAGAATTAAGAGAATGCTTGAAATATCATTCCAAGCTAAGAAGCTAGCTGAGATTCTTCAGTTCCTAGAAGATCTTTCCCTAGGTTCCATGCAAGACGTGGTCAGACAGCAAGGCAGGCTGTAGCAGGAGGAATTCTCTAAGGAGACACTAAAGACACAGGATCAACAATAGGCATGGACTCTGGCCTCGCTCACAACTGGATTTGGGGAGGGAGAATTCTTTGGGAACTAGGGACCCATAGGCATTACCAGGGGGAAACACAGAGGCTTCCTCATCCAAAATAAGAAATAGGATAACCGACAGATCTTGCCGAGTTCCTGCACACAAGCTGGGAGGCTATAGGAGAACAAGAAAATGCCATATACTGTACATCATTCCACATGCAGCTACAATACCAAATGAGAGTTTATCTCAATTCTTAGTGGGAAAGAGAGTGCCATATCATATAAACACCTCTCTTAAAAGCCCAGTTCCCAATTTTTGGAAGATGTGGCTTCCATGAAAGTTTTAAGGGCAACTCCAGTGTCAGGAAAAAGCTATCTAAATGACAGGAGTAACGCAACAGGGAGATGAAAAGACAGGATTTAAGAAGTTTCCTAGAGTAACGACCAAAGCACAATTAGCTCTTTTTTCAGAAAACTCTTTGAATGTAGTATAGAATATGTACCAGTGCACCTGGTCAACATGTCTTACAGCCTGGCTAAACTTGGTAAAATGTAGATGTAGAATCCAGATTAACCAAACCAGACAATCCCTGGAGGTAGAGCAAGCCAAAACTCAATTTCCCATTCTAACATTTTGAAATTTGGTTATGCTACAATTTGGAATGCAGCCAAATTTTTTCAAACTTTCATTCTAATCAGAAATTCCATAAGGATTATTTATTTATTTTAAACACTGACAGGCAGGTGACAAGAATTCTATCAGTCAGGAGCTGCCAGGGCTTGCAGGGTCTGTGGCTCTACCATGCAGATTGCTCCAGGACAGGAGCTATCCAACTCCTGGGCTACCTGACTCCTGGGACAAGTCACTCATCAGATGTCAGGAAACCTGAGCAGCCAGCAGGCCTTCCAGTGTGAAAAACCTGGGATCCCAGCCCTGGAGCAGTCCATGTAGTGGGACCCTGGGGTTGTGTTCCCTAGAAGCCCGTCACATGACTTCTAGGCTCCTGGCTCCATGGCAGGAAGCCCTGACAGCCCATGGGATTCCCGGGACCCTTGCAGTGGAATCAGAGACTGAGCCACAGTTAGAACTATAGGGGAAGCAACCAAGCTAACTGACTGTTTGGGGGAGGACTGGCAGCCCAGAGCCAGCATAACATAGCAATGCCCTAAGGAAGGAACGAGGAACAATATGATTTTTTTTGCTTTGGTTTGGCTGAAGTGTTGCTTGGATCTAACCTGAGGCCCACCTTGTAAGATATTGAAAAATAAAAACCAAGTGAGGAATAAAAACACTCTGGAGTGGGACTGATTTACTCCAGCTGCACCCCTTTGCCACAGGGGGAAGTGCTGAGCCCAGCGAGGCAAAAGAGTTGCCTTGCCACAGACCGCATCTTCCTATTTGTTTTGGAAATGGCTATGTACAGTTACAGCTCTATGAAAATAAACAGCATCATTTTCACAGCAGGTATTTTCATACACAAGAGGAAACAAACTCCGAACATAAGTATTTGCAGTAGATAAGACACAAACATAAAGAGTCACAAGTGACAATTACTGCCAAAGCTCACATTTAAATATACCATAGCTGCAGTGATCAGATTTAATTCTGTCAAACTAAAATGACTAACATTTACAGTAATGATAGCTCCCCAGTTAATTATCAGATAAGCATTTGCTTCAAAATAATTTTATGCTTGTATGTGAATATCTTATTTGATTATAATCATCACAGACTTCTGAAGTTAATTAGGGCTAATTATTTCTTAATGTGATTAAAATACTAGGAGAACAATATAAACTATTTTTATGGGTAGTAGTGATTGGAACAACAATTATTCCAAAATAGAAGATAAAAAATCACTGATATTTTACAGTAGATTTTCACAAGTAATCTGGCTACAACAGAATTAGTGAAATGTTAAGTCTCAGTTACATGGCATAATGTTATTTAGACCACTTTTAGTCTCTCTCAAGTGTACCTCTTTGGGGGACTGATTTTGCTGCCTTCTCCTTTACTGGATCACTGGACTGCAGCCCTTCCATTTCCAAACTGCTTTAACACAACAACTCAACTGAGTTTACCCCTGTACGCCCTTTTACTCCATAAGTCTGTGACTGTTAAAGTGAATGAAAAATAGCTTCTTCAGAGCAAAGCATTATTTCTAGAGCTGAAGGAATAACTGCTTTGTGAGTTCAGCGGCTGAAGGGAAAAAAAATCCCCAAAAGTGTAGTTTGGACTAAAACTTATTTTTCTTTGGTTGCCAAAATAAAAAGAAAAAAATCATTTGCGGTCTAATGAAATGTTTTTAATCGAACAAATGAAGTATTTCTAGTTCTTGGTTTCTCTTTGGTTTGTTCGGGAATGTTTTGCACTTCTTTTTTCATGAGCTACATTTCAAAACAGTGTTTTATTTTGAGAAGTTGAACTGTTTCGTTTCAAAGTGATCAAAACAATTTTCCCCCTCAATGAAACTATTTTGTCAAATTCAACCAGAATTTGCAAATAATTTTGGTGCACTGAAAAAAAGTTTTTGCCAAATTCTCTTTGCTGAAAAAATTCACTCTGCTTTAATTATTTATTCCTTCATCCAAAGGTACACACCATGCAGACCAAAGGGTAATACCAATAAAAGCTCTATATGCATGGGTCTTACCTACACTTTAATCTTTCCTTGCAAACTTTTTGAGCATTCCCCTCACCTCTATCTCTAGGCTGAGGCCTGGTCTACACTACGTGTTTAAACCGATTTTAGCATCGTTAAACCGATTTAACGCTGTACCCGTCCACACTACGAGGCCCTTTATATCAATATAAAGGGCTCTTTAAATCTATTTCTGTACCCCTCCCTGACGAGAGGAGTAGCGCTAAAATCGGTATTACCATATCGGATTAGGGTTAGTGTGGCCGCCAATCGTCGGTATTGGCCTCTGGGTGGTATCCCACAGTGCACCACTGTGACCGCTCTGGACAGCAATCTGAACTTGGATGCACTGGCCAGGTAGACAGGAAAAGCCCTGCGAACTTTTGAATTTCATTTCCTGTTTGGCCAGCGTGGAGAGCTCACTAACACAGGGTACCACGCAGAGCTCATCAGCACAGGTAACAATGCAGTCTCCTGAGAATCGAAAAAGAGCTCCAGCATGGACAGCATGGGAGGTACTGCATCTGATCGCTATATGGGGAGAGGATTCAGTGCTAACAGAACTGCGTTTAAAAAGATGAAATGAAAAAACATTTGAAAAAATTTCCAGGCCTATGATGGAAAAAGGCCACACCAGAGACTCAGTGCAGTGCCAGAAAGTTAAGGAGCTCAGACAAGCCTACCAGAAAACAAAGCAGCAAATGGAAGGGCCGGGGCAGGGCCGAAAACATGCCGCTTCTATGCTGAGCTGCACGCAATTTTAGGGGGCTGCGCCACCACTACCCCACCCCTGTCCGTGGATTCCAAGGTGGGGTTGTAATCTTAACCATGGCTGAGGATTCTGCGGATGGGGAAGATGAGGAGGAAGAGGAGGACAACCCTGCAGCGAGCACACAGCACTCCTTAGCCCAACAGCCAGGAGCTTTTTGTGACCCAGAAGGAATTACCCTTCCAGCCCTCCAAGCCACTACCCAGACAGTGAAGCCATGGAAGTGACCTCTGGTGAGAGTACCTTTCTAAATATAAAACATGGTTTAAAAGCAGAGTTTTTTAATGATTGATTTGCCATGAGGGCTTGGGATGCATTCGCGCCAATAAATACTGGAAATTTTGTTAACATGTCTTTGGATGGAGTGGAAATCCTCCAGGACATCTCCATGAAGCGCTCCTGGAGGTACTCCAAAAGCTTTTGCAGAAGGTTTCTGGGCAAGGCAGTGGATCCCAAAGTGTGGAGTGCACCGCCTAAGGGGATTGTGGAGGACTGTCTGGGTGGGCATGGGGGGGGAGGAGCACCAAACAACCCTGCTACACTCCCAGCTCTGCTCCAGTCCTGCCCCAGCTGTATCCCTGGCTCCAAGCCTGCTCCTGGACTCATCCCCAGCTGCTGGTCACACTCCATGTAGGACACTTTACCACGCCATGCATGTAGCAAGTAATCGGGTATCATTGCATGACAAAGCATGGCTGCGTATGTTCCCAGTGATTGCTGACATTCAAGAAACATCCATTCTTTATCTCGCTCTGTTATCCTCAGAGAGTGATATCGTTCATGGTAACCTAGTGAAATTCAGGAATTTAATTAAGGGGACAGAGATGGCCATTTTCCTACTGGCTGTTGCTTAAAAGAAATCCTCCTTGCACGTAGCCCGCTGGGGAAGAGGAAGGATAGCGCTGAGCTTTTTTGCATTTGGCTAGCAGAATCTCCCAGCTACCAGCCATGCAATGGGGCGGGGAAAGGGAGGTGATTAGCAGTGATCTTCCATGATACCAGCCATGCGGTGGGGGAAGGGTAAAGCAATCATCCTGGAGAATTGGAGGTGGGGGTTGGCTTCTGCTGCTGCATGTTAAGAGGAAGAAGCATCAGAAGGCACTGTGTATATGAAGGCTGGAGAAGCTGAAAGACATGGCTTACCATGGCCGCATGAAAGCTGAATTCTGATGCCCGACCTGCGTCTGTGAGATCTTAACACCAGAGCCCCAGCACTCAATATTAAGATGCAAAATGTGACCTTGTAGTGAAATCACATGTGCTATGTAAGGTGAATAGTGTTGTTCACTGTGAAAGAGTGTAAGCATTGTTCTGTAAAATGTATCTTTTTAAATACTTCTGTCCTTTTTCCTCCCTCATGCAGCTGCACATTTTTCAAGTCTCCCTACTCCATCCCGAAGGCTATCTCAGATAAGGCGGAGGAAAAAGAAGACGCAAGACGAAATGTTCTCGGAAATCATGGAAGTAACCAGCAATGAAAGAGCTCATCTGAATGAGTGGAAGGATGTGGTAGCAAAGTACAGAAGATGCAGTGAATGTGAACAGGAGGGACCAAGTGAGGATAGGAGAGACGCTCGAGATGAGAGGTGGCGGCAGAAGATCAGAGATGTAGGCAGGAAGATCAGCGGTGGCGGATGCAATGCTGGAGCTGCTGCGTGATCAAACTGATACCCTCAGACATCTGGTGGATCTTCAGGAGAGCAGCGGGTCACAGAGTGCCGCTGCAGCCCCTGTGTAACCACCCTCACCTTTCACCATGTTCCATATCTTCCTCACCAAGTGTAGAAACGCGTGGGGGAGGCTTCATGCATCTGCCCACTCCCCACCCATGGACAAGTCCAACCAAAAGGCTGTCATTACATTGAAATGTGTTTAATGGCCTTTCCTTCCCTCTATCCTCCTCCAAACCAACCCAGAACCTTGTCAGTTCTCTGCCTCTTTTTAGAATTACTTTTTAATAATGATACATGATTTTTAAATGATAGTGACTTTATTTCCTTAAGCAAGCTGTAATCGAAGGGGAGGGTGGTTGCTTACAGGGAAGGGTCAATAAGGGGGCGTTCATGAAGGGAACAAACACAGCAGTCACACCGTACCCTGGCCTGTGAAAACTCGTTTCAAAGCTTCTCTGATGTGCACTGCTTCGAGTGTGCACTTCTAATCGCCTTTGTGTCTGGCTGTGCGTAATCAGCGGCCAGGTGATTTACCTCAGCCTCCCACTCCCGATGAATGTCTCCCCCTACTCTCACAGAGATTGTGAGCACACAGCAAGAGCAATAACAAAGGGGCATGGTTTGGCTGAGGTCTGAGCGAGTCAGTAATGTGCACCAGCGCGCCTTTAAACGGCCAAATGCACATTCTACACCATTCTGCACTTGCTCAGCCTGTATTGAACAGCTCCTGACCACTTTCCAGTGATGCTGCACCTGCAAAACTATGCGGTCCCACCAGTCTGTGCTTGTTCCCCGGGCCCAAAATTGGCGTTCAATGGATAGAACCTGCCCCATTACTAGCAGGATCTCCAAAGCGCAGGGGCCCGCGGTTTGAGATAATTCTGTGTCCATGTCCTCATCACTCTCGTCACCACGCTGCTGTAGTCGCCGCCTCCTCCTCACCTGGCTTTGCAGGTCCCGGTTCAGCATAGACTGCACGAGAATCTGCGAGGTGTTTACAACGTCCACGATTGCGGTATTGATCTGAGCAGGTTCCATGCTTGCTGTGCTATGGCGTTTGCACAGTTCAGCCAGGAAAAAAGGCACGAAATGGTTGTCTGCTGCTTTCACGAAGGGAGGGGTGAGGCTGTACCCAGAACCACCCACTACAATGATTTTTGCCCCATCGGGCACTGGGCTCTCAACCCAGAATTCCAAGGGGTGGGGGAGACTGCGGGAACTATGGGATAGCTACGGGATAGCTACCCACAGTGCAACACTCCAGAAATCGATGCTAGCCTCGGACCATGGACGCACACCATCGAATTAATGTGCTTAGCATGGCCGCGTGCACTCGACTTTATACAATCTGTTTTACAAAACCGGTTTATGCAAAATTGGAATAATCCCGTAGAGTAGACGTACCCTGAGTGAAGCACAGTGCTCTCCTGCAGCTTCTGCCTCTCTGTGTCTGTCAGCACGTTGACAGCCAACCCACTCACCACCCCTACGTCCTGCCTGAAGAGCATCTTTAAGGTTATAAAAATATAAACCTTTGATCCTAGGTTCAACCTAGGAAGAGTAAACTTTGCCAGCCCAGTAGGCACCAGGCTGGAGAATATTTCCTACTTAATAACTTCCCCATTGTTTCCCCAAGGATCCTTGGTATTCCCTATGATAACACCTTATCTTTGCCATTGTTTTATTTCTTGTTCCTTACAGCCTCCTTTGATTTATCTCTATGCATCCAAGCACGTTATCTTGTGATCATTAGCCTAAATGGCACGGCATATATTTATAAAAACTGCTCCACATAACTCCCTCACTCTCCACAGTAAGTATTTACGCAGGACCACAGGATTCCTTTTGCAGTGGCATCGTTGAATTTGTGAGACAGGTTATGAGGAGCATCCATGCCCACAAGGAATTTCTCAAGAGTATTCATATGGAGTCATTCAAGGCTAAGTAAGCTATCCAGCTACAGAGGGTTGCTATCACACTACCGGAGGGAGAAGGATATGGCTCTGTCACAGGGAGGACACTGGCAGCTGGTTACTTCTGGCAGCAGACAGTGCTCCACCCCTATTCCCAACCCACCTACCATGGTGATGGAAAACTGATATGCTGCCCTGGCAATGAGCGATAAAGAAATCATCCCAAAAGGTGGAGGAGAAGGCATGTACCCCCAAGGCTTGGAGGATCGCAGCCACCACACCCAGGAGGAAACATAGAGCAGTCATAGTTGGTGACTCTGTTCTGAGGGGGACAGAGGCACCGATCTGATGCCCTGACATGGCAACCCAGGAGGTAAGCTGCATCCCAGGGACCCATATCTGAGACATAATGGAGGGATTGTCTAGGATCATCTGGTCCTCTGACTACTACCCCATTCTACTCATCCATGTGGGAATAGTGATACTGCGAGGTATGACCCTCAGAAGATCAGAAGTGACTACAGAGCTCTGGGACTAAGGGTGAAGGAGTTGGGAGTGCAGATGGTGTTCTCTTTGATCCTTCTGGTCAACGGTAGGGGCCCAGGCAGAGACAGATGCATCCTTGAGATGAATGCCTGGCTTATAAGATGGTGTCGCCAGGAGGGCTTTAGCTTCCTTAACCATGGGATGCTGTTCCAGGAGGAAGGACTGCTAAGCAGAGATGGGGCCACCTATCGAGTTGGCATCACAGACACCAGGTGGGATAATATGCATGACTGGAATACTGGTACAGAAGCCTACACCTTGCTCAGGAAGGACAGACAGGGAAAAAAGGGAAGAGGTGTTGCCTTATATATTAAAAATGTATATGCTTGGACTGAGGTTGAGATGGAAATAGGAGACAGACATTGAAAGTTTCTGGGTAAGGATAAAAGGGCGAAAAACAAGGGTGATATCATGGTAGAGATCTACTACAGACCATCTAACCAGGAAGAAGAGGTAGATATGGCTTTTTTTAAACAACTAACAAAATCATCCAAAGCACAGCACTTGGTAGTGATGGGGGACTTCAATTACTCAGACATCTGTTGGGAAAACACAGAAGGGCACTGATTATAGAATAAGTTCTTGGAATATATTGGAGACAATTTTTTATTTCAGAAGATGGATACAGCTACTAGGGGAGAGGCTGTTCTAGATTTGATTTTGACAAATAGGGAGGAACTGGTTGAGAATTTGAAACAGGAAGGCAGTTTGGGTGAAAGTGATCATGAAAGGATGAGTTCATGATTCTAAGGAATGGTAGGAGGGAGAACAGCACAATAAAGATAGTGGGTTTCAAGAAGGCAGACTTTAGCAAACTCAGAGAGTTGGTAGGTAAGATCCCATGGGAAGCAAGTCTAAGGGGAAAAACAATTGAAGACAGTTGGCAGCTTTTCAAAGAGACATTATTAAAGGCACAAGAGCAAACTATCCCGCTGCGTAGGAAAGACAGGAAGTATGGCAAGAGACCACCTGGGCATAACCAGGAGATCTTCAATGATCTAAAAATCAAAAGAGAGTCCTACAAAAAGTGGAAACTAGGTCAAATTACAAAGGATGAATATCAACAAATAACAAGTATGTAGGGACAAAATTAGAAAGGCCAAGGCACAAAATGAGATCAAATCAGCTAGAAATATAAAGGGTAACAAGAAAACATTCTACAAATACATTAGAAGCAAGAGGAAGACCAAGGACAGGGTAAGGCTGTTACTTAATGGGAGGAGGAGAATAATAACAGAAAATGTGAAAATGGCAGAGATGCTTAATGACTTCTTTGTTTCAGTTTTCACCAAGAAGGTTGGTGGTGATAGGACATCTAACAGAGTGAATGCCAGTGAAAATGAGGTAGGATCAGAAAAGGCTAAAATAGGGAGGAAAAGTTAAAATTACTTAAATTAGATGTCTTCAAATCACCAGGGCCTGATGAAATGCTTCCTAGAATACTCAAGGAGCTGACTGAGGAGATATCTTAGCCGTTAGCAAATATCTTTGAAAAGTCATGGAAGATGGAAGAGTTTCTGGAACAATGGAAAAGGGCAAATATAGTTCCAATCTATAAAAAGGGAAATAAGGACAACATGGGGAATTACAGACCAGTCAACTTAACTTCTGTAGTTGGAAAGATAATAGAACAAATAATTAAGCAATCAATTTGCAAACATCTAGAAGGTAATAAGGTGATAAGTAACAGTCAGCATGGGAGAAAAATTGTTCTTCTTAACCTCCGAGGATAGGACAAGAAGCAATGGGCTGAAACTGCAGCAAGAGAGGTTTAGGTTGGACATTAGGAAATACTTCCTAACTGTCAGGGTGATTAAAACACAGGAATAAATTTCCTTGGGAGGTTGTGGAATCTCCATCATTGGAGATGTTTAAGAGCAGGTTTAGACAAACATCTGTCAAGAATGGTCTAGATAATACTTAGTCCTGCCATGAGGCAGGGGACTGGACTAGATGGCCTCTCGAGGTCCCTTCCAGTCCTATGATTCGGTAACCGATCGCACTACAAAGAAGCAAAACAATTTCCCCAAAGTTGCATTTGCAACAAATATCCACATTACTGCCTACAGAGATTCATTTTTATTGACACTGATTTAGAACATTTCTGCAGACTGGAGCCCTGATTCTACTCTTCATTTAAAAAAAAAAAAGTTTTACAATTCCATTAAATTGAAAGGAGTTGCTCCTGATTTTGTATGGGTGTAACAGAGCAGAGTCAGACGCAGTATCTTACATGCTAGACAAAACTCTAGATGGAAATAAAAACTGGGCCCAATGTCCAGTGAAACCAGCCATCCCTTCAAATAAAACAGAAGAAAACAGTTCATAAAGAAAGAACTAGTGATGTGTGGGGGAAAGAGACCAAAATTATCACAGATGAACTGATCTAAATTAAAAGATCTCTCTAGATAGACAGACATTTATGCCTAGTTCATCAGTAAAGTACCCAAGTGTATAAAAACCAAAGGCCATTTGCAACTGTATTTCAACTAAAGATGCTCCTGCACCAACCCCTGAAGGCAGCTAGACAGACTGGCAGACATCCTCTGGGAAGGAGTTCTACAGTTGTGGTTCCAGAGTCAAGATGACTCTGCCCTTGAACATATTCAGATGGAACTTCTGGACAGCATGCAACATCCATTGCCAAGGAGGGGTATAGGGGAGAGGAATCAATACAGGCAGCACTGCAGAAAGAGTAAAGAAAAGAAATAAGTTATGATTATTTTAAATTCTGAGAGTTTAAGCAGAGGATCGTTCTAGCACAGTAACTACCAAAAGTTTTATTGCTAGTAAAATGTTCTGCTCTGTATGCTTCAAATTACAGATGGTACATTTGCTTTTGTGTTGATGTGCCACTATGGAGTCTTGCCTCCTGAGACTTGTAAGATTCTTCCTCTTATAATCCTGTGCCCTAGAGACATTTCAGCTGCTAATGTAGGCAATACATAGATTTCCTGTGCCAATTAATGAAATGTGAAGAAGATTAATTTCTTTTATTCACCATTGTATTTGTCTAAGTGGCACTCAGCACTGGCCCTGGAACAAAGGTGATATGTCATCTTTTCAGCGCCCTGATCCTGGGACTAGTAGGAATTAAATCAGCCAGTGATGCAACTTAGAGCATCTTCAAGACTATTTTAAATTGCACCTGGCTGCCCGCACCACCAAAGAGTCATTCTGGCAGCCTGAGATAGCTAGAGTGCAGTGGAGCTCTAGCCACACTCCCTTTTCCCCAGCTACCTCCCTGTGCTGGTTTCAAGCAGTGAAGGAGGCATAGAGCCAGCTATGGCACAAAGCCACCCAGGGTTCCATCCTAACATTAGCCATTTAAGATCGGTTCCTGGTCCCTTTGCACCACTGAAAGATTAGACCCTCCGTCTTAAAACCTCATTAGTTCCATTCCTGTTACACTCCTGCCTTAACCTTCTCAGCACACACACTTATTTTGCAAAGTTTGTGAAAGAACCATAGGATTAGAAGGGACTGCATGGTCACCTAGATGCAGGATTTGATGTGTCTAAATCATTCAAGGCAGATGACTATCCAGCCTCCTTTTGAAAACCTCCAATGAATGAGCTTTCACAACCTCCCGAGGCCGTCTGTTCCATTTTCCTGCTGTTCTTACAGATACGAAGATTTTCCTGAGATTTAATTTACATCTGCTATGCTGTGGTTTGAACCCATTGCCTCTTGTCCTGCCCTCTGTGGCAGAGAACAATTTCTCCGTCTTTTTTATGGCAGCTTTTCAAGTATTTGAAGTCCGCTATCATGTACCCCTTCAATCTCCTCTTTTCTAAAGTAAACATACCCAGTTCCTTCAGCCTTTGCTCATATAGCTTGCATTCCATCCTTTTGATCATCTTTGTTACTCACCTCTGCGTCCTTTCCAGTTTCTCCACATCCTTTCTATACATTGGTGACCTAAATTGGACACAGTACTTCAGCTGAGGCCTAACCAGTGTCCAAACTAGTGCAAGTTGCATTAGTTTCCCCACTGACAGGCCCTGAATCTGTTCTCACTTATATTGGTGTAAGTCAGGAATTATTCCATTAAAGTCAATGGAGAAGCATGAATGTAAAAGTGATGCAACATTATCAGAATTAAACCGAAAGTGTAACTTACATGATTAATTATGTCACTGCAGAATTTGGCCTGCTTAGTGTGAACAGGGATTTCTTACTCCCTCGCTTTTCAAACTGAATATAGTAAGAAAGCAAAACATGAAAGTTACCTTTCATGAAACATTTAGGATCACGGATAAATAGATAACTCAGCATCCCTTTTAAAATTGTTCTGTATAATAACAAGAAGCCAATCTGAGTAAAGGGATGGTCTGAGGGGGAATGGGCCAGGGGGCACATGATCCAGCAAGCATGTATGATGACTGCCTCTAAGCACTTTTTCTAAGCACTTATTCAAACTGTTAAGAATTGGCCACAATTTGTAAAATGCGGAGGACTCTGCACGTGGAAGAGAGTACTTCTAACCAAAGGCTGTCCTGGACCACACTCTAAGGCATCTGTTAAGATAGCCCCGGTAGTAGTAACCTCACAAGCTTGTATATACAAAAGCACCTGACACAAATTTTCAGTGGAATATTAATTTCACCATTTCTCCATAATGAACAGAAACAAAACATAACTTTTTTAGTACAGAGACCCAGCAGCAACAGATTAGCAACTATTTACATATTTAGGAACAGATTACAGACCAGATTCAGATTTGATATAGACCCGGTGTGGATTTGTCTCTGTATGCCTTATATTGGCAAATACAATGGCACAGATCTTTTTTTAAAAAAAACAAAAACAGACTGGTACCACCACCAAGAGTAGATTAGCACCTATGGTGACTAACTCCTACTGAAGTCAGTAGCAGTTTTGTGAACATTTGGGGTATACTTCTTGAAAATAAAAAAAAGAACAGGGAAGGTAATTGGCATAGGAGTGTACAGCTGACATGAAATTAAGTTTACAATTGTAGACATTTCTCTATCGGGCTTTGTATTCAATTTCACAAACGTAAGTTCAAAGAAGATGGCTCCCTCAAGCCTACATGTTGGCAAAGAATTTGATCCATATGCAATGGAAATCACCACTTCACATCCAGTGGCTAGACTGGTGTCTACGTGAACTTATACTTTCAAATACATTAACAAATATTGGGTCTAAATTTATTAAGTAATGAACAGAGGTAAAGGAATTTATGTCCAACTAGTGGTTTATAGTTATACGACATTTCTTCCAGTCATGCCCTACAGACCTGCTTCAGGACTTTGAAGGTGGTAATATATAATTGCTGCTTTGGTAATCAAAAAGCATAGCACTCTAAGGCCAGGTTTACACTAGAAACTTTTGCTAGTATAGCAGCTTCAATTAGAGGTGAAATTTGTGTGACATTTCCATGCCAGCAAGAGCTCTAGTGCAGATGCAGTGCTTTCGCCAGTATAGCTTATTCTGCTTGCTGAACCAGTACAAGCAAAACATTTCACATAAAAATAAAATAATTTTAGGAGGATCGCTTATTTACAGAGACATTTTTCTGGGCCCAATTACTTCCTCCCGCAGACAGATAAACTTCGTGGGAAAGTTTCTCACAAGTTCCGTTTGCCCTTGCAACAGTGCTTATGTGGACACAAGGTGAGATACTTGGTTAAACAGATGCAAAGAAGTTAAAAATGGGAAGTTTGAATACTCCTTGCCATACTATTTTATTATCCATCTCCAATGAACTACTACAGAGGCAGGGTGTAGTGGTGCTAGATTGGATTTCTCTTCTACAGCCCCTGCACCAGCTAGAACCTTAGTATTGTGGCTGTATGTGGGAGGAATGCATTTCACCCATAGTCCTTTCCTTGCACTGATCTCAACTGCTCTTTGCCCCACAAAACAAAAAATTGTGCTAGAAATTCATTGTTAGACATGTTTAAAGACTCTCTCCTCTTACATAATAGAAATAGAAATCACCAATAGAAATCAGTGGGGTGGCATCAGATAACTAAGTGGGATTTGATCCAATGTATAAAGGCTCATACTGACTCATTCCATGTAATGTGTTTTTTAAAGCTGTACTAAATCTTCTCGTATACAGTACCATGTACACACCAGAGTTAAACTACAATACATAACTTCCTTGCCCTTCTCCAAGAGGCATGCTGTATTATGCATGATTTTTAAATATATTGGGGACCACAACTCCTAATGCCAAATTCATGGTCCACTTTGGTCAATTTCAGGGTCATAGAATTTTTAAAATAGTAAATTTCATGATTTCAGCTATTTTAATCTGAAAATTCAGTGTTTAATTGTAGGGGTCCTGACCCAAAAAGGAGTAGGGGGCACAAGGTTATTGTAGGGGGGTTGCAGTACTGCTACTCTTACTTCTGCACTGCTGCCTGTGGCGGTGCTGCCTTCAGAGCTGGGCAGTTGGAGAGTGGTGGCTGCTTGCCGGAAGCCCAGCTCTGAAGGCAGAGCTGCTGCCAGCAGCAGTGCAGAAGTAAGGGTGGCAATATCATATCATGCCACCCTTACTTCTGCACTGCTGCCAGCAGAGCTAGACCCACAGTCAGCAGCCACCACTCTCTGGCCACCCAGCTATGAAGACAGCAGCACAGAAGTAAGAATGGCATTGTATGGGCACCCAGCTGGGCACCCAGCTAACAGCCGCCTCTCTCCAACCACCCAGTTCTGAGGGCAGCAGTGCAAAAGTAAGGGTGGCAACACCACAACCCCACTAAAATAATCTTGTGGCCCCCCTGCAACTCTCTTTTGGGTCAGGACCCCCAGTTTGAGGAACACTGGTCTCCCCCGATGAAATCTGTATAATATAGGGTAAAAAGCACACAAAAGACCAGATTTCATGGTCCATGGCACGTTTTTCATGGCTGCGAACTTGGTAGGGCCCTATCCATGACTAACTGGAGTACCGAGTGCTCAGAACTACTGAAATTACAGCCCTGGCAATCAAGATATTTTGCCATCTTTTATGGCCAATTCTCTTTGGAATAAACAAAAAAACCCACAATCCCATACCTTCTGACTTCAATGTTTATCATTTCCTTGCCTCACAAAGAGTGAGCTTCCCTCTACTGTTTTCCAACAGATCAACTACACTATATAACCCCAATAATAGAGTTTGAAGCGAAGTCCCAATCCTGCAGAGATTTATTGACATGGGTGGGAGTTAGCACAAGCATAGGGCTATTCCTATATAGATCCAATTGCAGACTCTGGGCACCACGTTGGTGCTCTCTTATCAGTGTACCAGATTTCAGTACAAATGAAACACTAATGGGCCAAAATCTGCCCAGGGACACAACTCCCATAGGAGTAACAGGATTTGGTCTACATTCTACAACATCCATCATGCCTCAAGTTTAAATTAAATAGCAATATCTTAGAAATACCTCTATTGCAGTTATGACAAAAATAATCACATCAGTCCACAGAATTTACAATTGCAATGAATCAAGAGAATATAGACTATATTTATAGGTTTTCTATGTTGCTAGATGCCTTCCCAATATTTCACAGAAGTAAAAGGTTGTGTTAGCCGTCAGCTCTAAAATTAAAATTGCAAAAACAGTAACAAAATTAACATTACAAGGCAGTAAATGCATGTATTCAGAAGGGGACAATATGCCTTTATGTTCATATTCTCCTGACGTCACTTGATTCCAATCTCACACAATGAGTTATGCCACTGTACAAAACAGGAACTTTGTAAAAAAATTGGCCTGTTCTCATGCTAGAAACAATTTTCAGTCTGCTGTGAGTTTTGCCAGACAGCAATACTTTTGTCATTTAAGGAGGTCTTGAAATGTGAAGCAGCATTATGTGACAAAGGCTGTTCAGCAAAGCTTTTTATCGTGTTTGCTATTAAATGTCATTTTATTGCTATATCAACTAAACAATTTTCAATGTCTGAAAAATAGTGGGCAAGGGAGACAGTGGAGAAAGTTTTAATTTGTTTACATCTTTGGGCTTGAAAGCTTATGTGACTGTTAAGGCAATTTTTGAAACTTTTACTATCGTAGTGATTAGAAGCCAGAGTAAAAATGAATAAAAGTATATTTAATATCCACATGAGATCCTGAATGCTTTGAAAACCAGATTTAAATAGCGTAGAAAAGGGGCCCATAAATCATGAGTGCCAGAAGACCGTTGGCCATCTTCATTTAGACATGGCAATGAAGAGGCGACCAGAAAAAGGTAAGGAGAGAGAAACAGCTAAATAGGAACAAAATGAATTGGTGGGGGGGAGTAAAATAAGAGAGGAAAGGGAAGGGGGAGGAGAAAGATGCAGTAGCTGTAGGTTTGATTTATTATATCAACCCCATGCTCTTGTTTTTCCTAAACCACTGACTGCCACAAGCTGGGACTGGACAACAGGGGATGGATCATTCAGTAATTGCTTTGTTCTGTTCATTTCCTTTGAAGCACCTGGCAACAGCTACTGCCACAAGACAGGATTACTGGGCTAGACAGACCATTGATCTGACCCAGTATGGCTGTTCTTATATCATTAAATTACTGGCTTGAAGAGATTACTTCTCCTTCCTTGAAACTGCACTTGTGCGACTATGTATATTAATACCCAGTCATATTCATCTGGATTCCGCCTACACTTCTACTAAATTAACTGAGGAAAATTGACAATTTTAAGTTACTCAGCCTCAGCATTTACCTTGCCCAAATCTCAAATTCTGATACTACAGTTATAAATCTTTAGCCGAATATCGTTGTCCCACTCCTTCTCCTTTTGAAGTCATTGAAGTCAGCAGCAAAAGTTCCAACAGGAACATGATCAGGCCATATTTTGACATGTTACTTTCTTTCCCAAAAGCCATGTTATCAACAACAAGTAAAAGGAGCTATTCACCAAACACCATTTAACAATACACACTCAACGAAACATTACAATTCAGAGAAATATTTTAAACACAGGAACTCAGGAGTATTTTTTAAACAAACTTAATTATGCAAAACACTGAATTCATGAATGTGCTAGCAAAACAGCAGTTTGAAACAGATGGGTCATAATTTATAACAGTTTCCTACAGATGGGATTACAGTACAAACTATTTGCCACATTAGGTTTTGATTAAAACATCGCATAAAAGAAATATTACATTTCTCCTGGTGTGTACTGCTCAGCATATAGAAAAAAAGGTATGGAGTTATGCCACACTTTTTGCAGTGTATGTTGGAAAATTCCTGAATTTTAAGTCTCCAGGAGGTGGTCTCCTATATCCTTATAAACATAAATTCCCATCAAATGTTCCTTTCCTTGAAGCCTTTTTGCCAACGAAGGCTATCAATACTTTCCCCTAATTTTAGCAGAGATGGTTTAACCAATATTTTAACTAAGGAGTTCTAACACAACACATCCCTTCAGTATGTAACAAATCCTGTGCATTAGAGTTTGTGCTTTTAAAACCTTCCATAGATTTTTCTAGCCTCTCATAGGTCATGGACCAGACTCTAAAGGAATTTACTCCAGGGAAGACAATGCAGTTACACTGATGTAAAACTGGTCTGCTTACTAACTAACAAAATCTGTTTACTGTATTAAACTGGATCATTCCATGTACCTTTCACCTGGTTTGTTTACACTATTGAGCTGTTTCATCTTATGGTAAGATTGTAAGCTTCATGGGTCAGAGACTATTTACATGCGTGTATACCTCTTACCACAATAGGGTTCTGATTAGGGCCTTCAGGTGCTACTCCAATACAAACAATATCCATTTTAGATTCACTTAAAATAACTATTTAAAGCCCAGTCCCACAATCATTTGTGCACAATGCTAACTCTATGCACATAAGCACTCCCATTGGTTTCAATAAAGCTAAAGATGTTGGTAAGGTGAGGCACATGTGTAAGCTCAGGCCTACACTTTAAACGTTTGCTAGTACAGCTATTCCAGCATATATAATTTGTACTAGCAAAAAACTACTTTTTCCAGTATATCTTATACCAGTTCTCCTGGCACAACAACGATGCCTACGTCAGTTGTGGGTGTGCTTTAGATCTTTATTGAATGGTAACCAGGACAGAACTTAGGTTTGTGGGCACACTGTAGTCCTTACTAAACATTTGTCAGTCCCATTACAAAACTATTAGAGGCTAGTGTAGGTGACTATCAGCTCAAGAGAAACTTAAGTTCAGCCCAGCACAAACATTGCAGATTGTAATGGCAGTGGTCTGTAGCAAAGCTACATAGTACTTGGAGATAGCTTCTTGCTGTAGCTATTTCTATAACTTTCATGAGATACGAATAGTTTTACGAAAGAGAGTAGAATACATACAAAATAGTAAATACAAAATTTACACAAATAGTTTTAAAAGATAACATTTAAAATACCTCCAGCAGTACAAAGCTTTTTGGACTTCATTGAAAAAATCAGACTCTCCAGGCCAAATTTTGTTCTCAGTTAAACCTGTGCAAACCAACTGACTTCAGTATGGTTACACTAATGTGAGCAGAACTGAGCTCTCTTTCATTTTCTACATTGCAATATCAGAATGCATATAACAGTACAACAGTACAGTAGATTCAGTAAATAAACAATTTAGATTGCAAAACCTTTACAGACATCAATCCTTAAGAGCATTGTTTAAAGTTAGTGGATTGCCACTAAATTGTTATCTTATGGTTGCACTTAAATTAACAAGCGCTTCAATGAATTTAGATTGTGAAAAGCAAGTGTTATAAAAAAGAATGTGTATTTGAAAATACATTAAGAAACCAACACAAATTATGGAACGATCAGGTTTTGGCTATATTCTCTCCAGGTTTTAACTCAAGCCTAACATAGAGTTGTGACCTTGGTTTATATTATGTAACCACCATCAATTTTAGTTTAAAATTGAGAGAGATGCAATAAAGTTAACAACTAATACATAAATTGCAATTTGTATATATGTTCTGACACATGGAAGTGTTAATACTTAGCAATTTAATTATGGAGAAGATGAAAATACAAGGTTACAGGAGGAGTAAATAGTGCTTGAATTAGGATTGCAACTCTGAGCACCCCATTGCACCCAGTATTGCACACTGTAACTCACTTATGGCTTTGCTACTTTTCTCTAAATGAAGTCATCTCAGACTCAGGCCAGTAAAAGCTCTACACCATACCATCAAGTATTCTCTCTCTCAGACACACACACAGACACATACGGAGAACAATCTACTATATGGGCAATAGATGTAACAAAATAGTACACATTTAAATATCATACACACATCCATATTTATGTAGCATATCATATGCAAAAAGGATTTTCTATATTGCCATAATGGCAGATTTTTATTGGCTAATATTTAAATAGTCAATATTTTCCTACAGTTACTTCACCTTTTTATGTGACAGTAGAGTTAAGGCATATTCTTTTTCTCAGCATTGTCAGTGGGAAGCCCTTATTTCATATACCAATATTAACAATGTTTAGACCTTTCCAAATCAGAGTGAATTGATGCTAACAGAAGTGATTGACACCAACATCCATTATTAAGTTATTTATTTTGGTCAATAACCACAAAGGAGGTAAAAACCAAAGAGTCTGTTCCAAACAGTTTAATGTATAAGACGACAAATGAAGAGAGGGAGGAAAGTGGCACAAGGTAAGTGGTCAATGCAGAGATTATTAAACATAGGGGTAACAACATGTTGGTTGACACAATGTAGGGATTTTTGCCACTTTTTCAAAACTATATATATATTATATACACACACACACACACACACACACAAGAAGATAGTCACAACCACCCCTCAGCCTTGCCATTTTCAGTCAGCTAGTTTCTTCAGGGTACTATGGTAGAAACGGCCTTTCAAAGGCCATTAACATGTGGATAGGGTAGTGGCCTTGCAGACCAGCTCAGGAAGAGTGTTTGCATGCCTTAGGGACAGTGTGGAAAAAAGTACAGAGATAATAATGGCAGAAGTGATCGGTTTGTCAAGGCTGACCTGGCTGGTGAAGCAAAGGAGAGGACCACACAGAAAGACACAGGCAGATGAGCAGAGTGGAGCAAGAATTATGCAGGATCTTCAAGGCAAGGACAAACTACTTGAAAGTGATTCAGTGGAGAAGGGGAAGCCAGTAAAAGAACTCAGAGTGGGGTGCTAGAAACACAAGAGAGATGGCAATCTGACAGTATTATGGCATCACCAAACTAGGGGATTCAGCCCCCAGAGGATATCTTTAGATGTCATCAGGACAGTATATTGCCCCCTGAACTGAAAGGGGTGATCTAGGGGACATGTCTGAAGTGGCAGTAGTTATGTTTGTGCATCTTCAGCTGCTGAAACAAATGACTAGTACAATAGAAAGCGAGACATGTTAGAGCAGTCCTAAAGCTGCACAGAACTTATGCCCTGTGCTGCTGTAGGCCCTGGACAACTCAAAAATTGTAGGAGAATACCGTGACTTCATCTTTTGCTACTGCCATGCCCCACTCTCCAAGATTCTAATGCTGAGGATCTAGCCCTAAGTTTCTTTTGTTTTATCCCTTGAAGATGACATATCGTTGGCATAGGAGAAAAATCAGCTTGTTAAATTGTGTTGAGAAAATAAGCATTTTGCACATCTCCAAATTTATTTGGAAATAATTTGTTTATGCGGTGATAAAGCAGTAAAGATATTCATGTTTAAGTGTAAAACAATGAGAGACATAAATTTATCTTCAGTGGCAATGAGAGCGTGTTCCACTTTTCTGCACAACCCATTAGCTAACTATACCTAAACCAAGACTTTATAATGTTACGTTTCTCATTTCATGAATTTTTTAGCTAATGTGTTTTCAGCCAAGAATAATGTGGTGATTAGAAAAAAAGAGTTCAATAAGAATGTGACAATGTAATAAGTATAGAAGTTAATGAATTTCTCTGTGACTAACAAAAAATTATTGATCACCAAATTTTTGAAAGCTTTAGATCAATTGTTATGTCATTTTCCACAAAAGTTTCTAAAATGAATTAATGACAAGTTACAAATAAAAGGCTTTGAAAGTAACAAGTTATTGATTTTTGCAAACTTTCTATGCAATTTAAGGGTTTGATAGCACCTAATTTAGACAAATGCTTTTCTTTTTAAATGCATCAAGATAATTTGAAGATTCCCTTTCATAATAGTGTCTAGATTCCTCATAGTTCCCCCCAAAAAATAGTTAGGAGAGTCTATATTTTGACTTACCTGACTTATATAATCTTGTTTATCTACCAAATTATTATTTGGGCTATTATAAATGTAATTGAGGCAAAAGTGCCTCTTTTTTTAAATCAACCTGCCAAAAAAAATTCAGCATTTTAAGTATAAATGTAGACACCCTTCAAATACTAAAACAGTTGGTTTTGCTTTGTTATTTTTTTTTCATGTTCCAGCAGTTACTTAAACTATTACTACATTTTTGTGCAAAACAAACGTCATTTCAAAAGTTAAAAAATTCTAACCAATGGCTTTATGGATTGTCAATGCACATGGTTTGGCACTATTACTCTATTTACAGAAGCAGCTACAGAGCTTGACTTCATACTTGCATAGGGATTTGAAAAAAAGAATACTTCTGACTGAGCTAAATTAAATGAAATATAGAAACCATCTGTTTTACACACTGAAATGATTAATTTTTGGTAGACATTATAAAAATGGGTTACTTTTTGGCATAACATTTATTTGTACGACACTATAACTAGCAATCCAGCATTCTTCATAGCAGGGTTATAACTACATTTTCCAGTTATCCATCTGGGCCTTTTTCAATTCAGTGGTTTAATTAAAACTCAATGGTATTATCAATCTGTTGCATTTTTCATTTTGATGGTTATTACATTTACAGTACAGCAGGAGTATAAATTAAAGGAGGAGGATGAATCTGATCTTAAAATTTCATTTCTAGTTCTTTAGTAACATTCACTGTAATATTTTCTATCTCGTTCATGTTTATAAAACAGTTTTCATGATCTACTTCTTTATGATTACAATAAAAAGACAAAAATACACTTTTGAAACAGCTTTTCACAAGGCTTCTTTCATCATTTATTCCATCAATCTGGTCAATGGATGTGTGCCAGAATTTAAGTTATATTCAAGATCTAGGATACAGCTGTTGATGGTATTTGCTTTTTCCTTCTTAAGTCTAAGGTCAGAAATAAAGTACACAGCTAAGAGACAGACCCATAGGAAGAAAATATTAATAGACTCCTAGGAGATGATTATAATAAATTTCAATTACTGTTTAAAGTTACACAGTGGTAAGACCTATGATAATTAGAAGTAAAGCATGAGTGTAGATGTTTCATTAAGCAATACAGTCTAATCCAGGGGTAGGCAACCTACAGCACGTGTGCCGAAGGCGGCATGCGAGCTGATTTTCAGTGGCACTCACACTGCCTGGGTCCTGGCCACTGGTTCGGGAGCTCTGCATTTTAATTTAATTTTAAATGAAGTTTCTTAAACATTTTTAAAACCTTATTTACTTTACATACAACAATAGTTTAGTTATATATTATAGACTTATAGAAAGAGACCTTCTAAAAACGTTAAGATGCATTATTGGCATGTGAAACCTTAAATTAGAGTGAATAAATGAAGACTCAGCACAGCACTTCTGAAAGATTGTCAACCCCTGGTTTAATCTATGCAGAGACACTGCCATGTTGGTGATCTAAGTTTGGGTCAGAATCTTAATTCCTGACTCGCTGGTCTATAAAACAGGAAATAGGGTTTGCTGTGCTATAGCATGCTCAGTCCTGATCCAGAAGAGTGGAGAAGAACGAAACAGAAGGCAAGTGGACTCAGTGCATACTTACCTCTATTATATGGCAGAGGTAAAAAATAAGCCAACAAACCAACCAACTTTTTGTAACCCTAGATAACAAGGGACAAGCAATTGTATTACCAATGCTCCTGATACTAGTTTTCCTTCCAAAATAGGACATTTTTACATATTGGGGCATGTGACCATTCTGATTTTTAATATTTAATTCTATTTAGTTGAAAAGGTGTTAAGCTTTATTTGCAAAATTAATAAAACATACAACCTACAAGTGAATACAAAGTATTACCATAATTACTGAGTAATAGCAGAGGCAAGAAAATACAAAATTATTAAGTCCAAATATAATACAATAAACGTAAGCTAGATTCTTTCCCTTTTAATGATAAAATGATTTTAATCATTACAAATGTTCAGCTAAAAGGAGGGAAAACATCTTTTCACATTTGTGCTTTATGTCTTCAGAAAATGAGTACCCTGGAGTCTTTTATAATTATGAAGATACCAAAGTATTAGTTCTTAAATGTTTAACAGCACAGCATATTGTAAAATAGAGGTCTCCCAAAGAAGGGATCAAAGACAATTATGGTGATACAAAAATACTATTTCATGTTACAAAGTGAGGACACTAGCACATGGGCTGCATGGAATATAACAACTCTTCTGGAAACTACAACTAGTTTGGCTGGGATGGGAGTGGGTTTTGGTTTGGGGAATAGACAAAAATAAAATGAAAGCAAAAGACGAAATAGTGGGATAGGACACATTTTGCTTAAAAGTTAAGTAAAATAAAGTGAGCTTTGTGTAGTCAACAGGAAAACAAAATAGCAAAAAACTAGCATTTCATATGCACCCTCTGTCACACATTCAAACATTCTCCATTTTCTTATTACAAAGAAAATCCGTAACATATTCATGACTTGATGATTTCTCAGAATCCATGGATGGGATTTTCATTCTGATAATTAAGTAGCTATATTATGTCACCATACCACACTGACATTTTATTTTCCTGCACCAGGGAGTCCAATACATAAGGCTCAAAAATGAATTGCAAAGGGTAAAGTAAACTATTTTTTAAAACTTCATGAAATTCTAAACCGCATGACGAAAAGACAGAATCTTAGAAGTTAGAAATGGGAAAGACCTATTAGGTCATCTAGCCATCCCCAGACAGCACAGAGTTGTTCCCTATAGCATTTGTATTTCTAGTGCTTTGTCCATTATCAAGTATCAGAGGGGTAGCCGTGTTAGTCTGGATCTGTAAAAGCAGCAGAGAATCCTGTGGCACCTTATAGACTAACAGACGTTTTGGAGCGTGAGCTTTTACGTGGGTGAAACCCACTCGTAACGCAACAGTAGTGAACTTTCCAGGTAAGTTATACGTTATGCTAGCAAGCAAGTAGAGATAACAAGGTTAGTTCAATGCAAGGAGGATGAGGCCTGTTAGCAGTAGAGGTGTGAAAAGCAAGGGAGGAGAAACTGGTTTTGTAGTAGCGAAGGCACTTCACAGTCTTTGGTTTCGTAGTCCAGAGCCTGATGGTGTCAAATTTGCAGTATGAAGCGGAATCTTGCAGCAGTTTCTCTTTGACGTCGGGTCCTGAAGTTTTTTGCTGCAGGATGGCCACCCTTTAAGGTCTGCTAGAGTGGTGGCCAGCGTCGAGGTATGAAGTGCTCATCCTACAGGTTTTGTTATGCCATACCTGAATATCTTGATTGTTGTCCATTTACTCCTTTTTCGTAGAGACTGTCCAGTTGGCTCGATGTACATAGCAGAAGGGCCATCTGCTCGGCATTGATGGCGTTAAACATTGGTGACCACGCTGCAGGTGAATGAACCAGTGATGGTATGGCTGATCTGTGTTAGGTTCTGTGATGTGTCGAGCTGGTGGTAGATACTGTGGGCAGAGCTGGCATCGAGGTTTGTTGCATGGATTGGTTCCTGAGCTAGAGTTACTATGGTATGGTGTGCAGTTACTGGTGAGAATACGTTTCAGGTTGGCAGGTTGTCTGTGGGTAAGGATTGGCCTGCCACCCAAGACCTGTGAAAGGTTGACACCATCAGCTCTGGACTAAACAAAGACTGTGAATGGTGCCACAGGATTCTCTGCTGCTTGTCCATTATCAGTCTATTTCAAAGGTCTCAAGCACCCCTCAGGTTCTCAGTTTCCTTTAGGAAATTATTCCAGAGTCTAATAGATCTGGCTATTATACATCCCTTAACACAGCCTCTAGTAGTTTGGTTGGTTCTCAAGGTGGCAGGGCATTTGGGGCAGCACCATGTAAGGAAGGCAGATATTGTTTAATTATCCTTCCTTACATGGTGCTGCTCAAATGAGCTGTTTCTCCTGCTTGGTTTGCAACCTCAGCTAAACACAAAGGCAAAAAAACTCCTTCTGGCCACACGAAGGTATTCTAAAAGCTTCAAGCTTTCAGGAACAAACACACTTCAAATATTCCCTACAGAAACAACAAAACAAGGTTATGTCCAGAATATTAACACAAGTGCAGAGAAGCTTTAGTTACTTTTATTTATTAAATGATAAACAGATCTGTTGACAAAAAGTTATTTGCTTTCAAAGGCAGTAAGAGAAAGAGGGTCAGATACTCAATGTTACTGAATAAATCAGAGTTGAGCCAGGATGTCCTGCAGGTTTCATATGATCAAGCACAGTTTGAGGGAAGGAATATTTTCATAGCACTTGCGCTGTCCTAAAGAGGAAGGCACATCCTGCCTACCTTCCTTTCCCTCCTTCCCTCTCTGGCATTTTCTAGATATTTGGCTGATGAAGATTCACAATCAGAGATCCGATGCTCCCATCAGTTTTCAAGGGTTTGCGGAAACTCCATTAGTCTTAACTGAAAATCAAATCTCCTATTTATATCCTCAGTTTACACAAAGGGAGCAGAACCCATAATCTAATTTAAATACGTGAAAAGAGTCTCTCAGAATTTCAGTAAGCTATATTTATTCTTATGTGCTTCAAGTCATTTTCTGGCCTGACATCCAATAAGGAACTACTAAGAAGTATTTTATCAGATTTAAAGTAGGTTTTCAAGCCATCAACATGCATTATGGAGTGGTATCTCTTAAAGTATGAACAGCATTGTTCTCTCTTTTTTTTTCAGTAGGACAGATGCAAAGCCCATTAAAGACAGGGGAAACTTCCGTTGACTCCAGGGGCTTTCAATCAGTTTGTGTTCCCTAAAAATGCAGGTAGTTACCCCTACTTAAAGAGTGGAAAACTATTCACATACTTGACCAATGAGAACCCACCATCTAACCAACTCCAGTTTGTCGACCTGCAGTACAAAGAATGAGAGCAGGGAAAAGGTACCTGGGAATAAAATACTCAATGGGGGAAGCACAAAGTCAAAGAAGTCAAGTCAGCAATACCCTGAGGAACAACCTTATTTGTAATCGCTTAATATTTTTAACTTGTTGCCTGTCCAGTCCTTTTACTGTCAGTAAAGGGTTCCTTTGGCAAAATAATAATTAGAACAGTCCTGGATAAGATAATTTTTCTTCCTAGATAATAGCTGAGCAATGCACAAAACTGTATTCCAGCTAAATTCGCACTAGACTTGGCATGCCAGCAGTGTGAACACCATTCAGTTATGCTATATAATCGCTACTATAAGAACAATGTTTCTTAAGATTGTTCCATGCAAAGACTATGATAAACTTAAGACAGAAAGAGGGTATATCAGTAGTATTGCATTTAGCCAGCATTACTGTAAGACACTGGAGGGGAAATTATGTAGTAGTTTTTACAAAGATTGTCCACAGAAGCAAAATCCTTCATTAGGAAGTATCGTCTTATCCCACAAACAAAACAAAAACAAGTCACACATTTGAGACATTGTTTTGTTTCCCCAATTCATTCACATTATAGAAAGTTTAGATTAAATAAAATAGAAAATAATAAAATGGAAATATAAAAGTGTAACTGGATCTTGCACAGGCTACACATGGAGGAGATGACCTGGATGGGAGGGAGATTTTCAGAGGTATGATGGATGCTGGCATAAGACCCATTGACTCTTAATAGAAATTGAATGCCTAACTGGCCTTCGCACAGCCTCCACCGTCTCCAGCATTATTGAATTGCTAAGATTCAATAATTCTTAACATTTACAAAAATAGCATTAAGTACCTACCAAAATAAAATACAACCTTCATAGTATTAGAAATCTGGTCATGATTATTTGTATATAATCCTTAAAATCTAATATTATTCTAAGGAAAAATCTAAGGAAATTGAACACACAAAAGCTTCATTCCAATTTTGCTGGATTTTTTTTTAAATTGTTATTTAAAGTCTGATCTTCAACATTTTATCAGAGTTCTTATTTACTAAAGCTAATTACCTTGTTAGGATATTGATTAGTTATTAGGTATGTCATGATTTAGTAATGAATTAAGGTTTTGGGGGGATGTTTATCAGGAGAACTTCAGGTACTAGCATCCATACCAAAGAGAATGAAAGCAGGAACCCATCAATATTTGGACGGGGTCCTCAGGCAAGAGTTAGAAGTAGCCTATTTTTCTGTAACCAACTGCTTTTGGTTTGAGTGACTTATTTTGCACTAAAAGAAACAATGATACAAGAATGAACAGAAATTAAGTCTTGCATAAAACAATATGGTCTCTCTCTTCTCCTAACAGGCTGCTTCTGCTCTGCCTCATAAAATAGCTTACAGCTGCACTCCACAAAAATATAAAAAGGAGCAGTACAAACAAAATTACAGTTATGTAGCTAACTTCACAAACTTCAAAGTGATATTCTTCACTCAAATCCACCAAAGTTACGTAGCTCCCATCAGACACTGATATCAGGAAAAAAAAGGTAAAAATTTTCAAAAGCACCTAAGTGACTTTAGAAGCCTAAGTCCATTGACTTTAACTGGATTACACAATTTCAACTACTCTTAACCATGAAGCCATCCCTTCTCTTGCTGCAATCACCTGCCTTATTTTCGACATGCCTTCCAACTTTTGCAATAAACAAGACCTGAGCCCTATGACCTTCACTACACAACCCTGATTAATTCACTAAGCATCATCCGTTGTGGGCACTGATGAAAGCAGGGTATTGAGGGGAAACAGTATGTGACCACGTGATCATTAAAGACTGGATCATAATGCCTATATACAAGGGGCCAAATTAAGGGTGCATGGGCAATCTTAATTCTGGCATTTCATAAATTTTGGTGTTAACTTTGCAACTCTAACATTCTTTTAACAGTTTTTTGGATGTAGTTTCCTTAGTTTTTGAAAAAGCAAACAAATCAAATTCCATCATTCAGGAACCATGACGACCCTCAGAGTGATTAACAGACTTGGAATCTTTAGTCCTACAGCGCAGGCTCCTGCCTGCCATTTAAGCTAACAGGAATAACTGATAGCAACAGTGGGTTGTCATCTTCTATGTGGACCATCCACTAGGAGATAAAGATGACACTTTTTTGCCAGTAGGTCTTAGATATTTTCTGACAGCGTAAGAATGTCAAAACTCAGGAACCTGTGTTCAATTCCAAGTTCTGGGGATGCTTATAAACCTTTCTGCCCTTGTTCCTCTTAAACCTGACTCCTTCTACCTCTGTCCTCTCCAGCTTATCCCTTTCTCCCTTCCTCAGCTTGTCTCCCCTTTTTCCACCTTCTGTCTCTCTCCCCACAGCATTCCAATCAGGCTACCTTTTCTCCTCCCCCCATCCACTGTCTAGGCCAACTATGGAGGAACTGCAAGCACAAGAAACAATCTCCTTGCTCTCAGTTCTGGAAACTGGAGCTACAGCAGCCCCTGGCAGCCATGAGGACCAATTGCAAGGCAAGTTCTACTCAGCCCTAGAGCATGCCAAGTCATTCTGTGAATGAATACACAGTCCAGATGATGCACTGGAGTTGGGTTGGGATGGAGCATGCTCAGTGCAGACTAAGTCTGTAGACAATTTAGCTTCCACACAAGCCTCTACTGAGTGTGTGCAAATTGCAATTGTCCGATATCTCACTTACCTTGTCTCTCTGAAAAAGTGCCACATTGACTGAAATTAAGCTTGTCCAATTAACAAACGCATACAAAGCTACTACAAATTTGGACAATAATAAATTTAGTGAAAAATTGATGAATTTTTCAGTTAAAAACCTATGTACAAATGAACACTACAGATCTGCAAACCCAGCAAGTCATTGAAATGTTAAACAGGGGTGCCTACCAGTCTGTTATTCAATTAAACATTTTTACTAGGCATTGAAAGGACCTCAGAACAAAGCAATAGCTCACATCAAACTACAGGGTACAATACCTGACAACAGCGTGAGTTAAAATGCGGAGTAGAAGACATACCTTAAAAAAAAATCACTTGTTTTTTTTCCCCCTCTTTGCACATCAAGCCTTGATTGTTATTTTATCTGGTTGGCATAAATTCATTTATAGTTTAACTCCACTGACTGCAAAAGAAACTGTGTTATGTCGAGAATTAATTCACATTAATTGCTCCCTGTAACAGCATTGACACCTGCCTCTCATGAGTGCCCACTCTCTTCTCGTTGATACGTGCTTGCAATCACTTAGTTTTGAATGGGGCAACACCCATCTCTTGTAGGTGCCGCCCCATCTAGTTGGGTGAGAGCCTGCTTTTCTCTCAGTTTACAACAGAGCAGCACCTGCCTCTTGCGAGCGCCCCCTGGACAATGGTTGTTTGGCAGGTTTTCAGTGACTCAGCCCTTCAGCTGAGTCAAATACATGGTCCCCGCTTCCAGGGACTACAGTCTCTAGTTCTTGCTCACAGTCCTGGTATGGGGCTGTAGCACCAAGACTTCCTCCCCGGAGGCACTGTCTTCTTGAACAGCCCAACAGGGGCCAATCTCTGTACTTTTCGTTGGTATCCTTTTGGCAGCTCTCACCTGGGTTCAGTCTTCAGACCCGAAGGGCCCATCACAGTACCCTCGCCTGGCCTGGCTGGGTTCTGGGATCAGCCTGCCCACACTGAGCTGCCCATGGTCCTGCTGCTCTTCCTGCCAGCCAGCCACCTCGTCTTCAGCAGCCTTCTCTAGGCTCAGTCCTGCCTGCAGTGAGGGGTCCATGGTCCTGTTGCCAGAACTAGGACCCTGGAAGGTCCTGCTAGTCCTTCCAACCAGTCAGGCACCCAGTCCTCCCTCTTCAGGCAGCAACTGACAGCTCTGCCTCTGCTGCTTCCTTTTATATGGCCCTTCTGGTCATTCCACAGCCCCTCTGATTGGCTGCTCCATTGCAGCCTTTCTAGACTGCCTCAAGGACTTTTCCTCTGCTCTTTTCTAGGGCAGGGTGAGGCAGGGCCATGAGGTCTCCAGCAGGGGGCCTCCAGACCTACTTTGCCCTGTCACACAACCAATAATGGTATTTGCCAAAGTTGTGAATTTAAAAAAGAAAAACAGACATTCCATCAGGTCATACAGAAACCAATACAA
Source organism: Chelonoidis abingdonii (assembly GCF_003597395.2). NCBI lineage: Eukaryota > Metazoa > Chordata > Testudines > Testudinidae > Chelonoidis > Chelonoidis abingdonii. The sequence goes on from NC_133778.1 coordinate 61,657,948, forward strand.
TATAAATTACAATTACAATTACATCTTTTATTGACAATGCTTACTAACTTACTACAGCCTACCAAAATACATTCACTCCTGTGGCATCTGATCCAAATGACATGACAATCACATGATGTTCTCTACTCTGTTCATATTTTTATACATGAAATCACCATGGTATCTGAGCACCTCTCAGAGTGTACTAAGTGACATGACCCAGAAACATTTGTGATTCTCTCCCTTCCTCACTTGGAGAAATATAAAGTGAGATTTTTGTTTTAAAATTTATGTATGTTGTACTATTGAAGGTGACTTCAATCACATGCACTTAAATTTGGAACGGGAAACGGGAAAGTATGAGGTGGTTCTTAGATCCTACAGAAGATAATCCACAATACTGAACTGGCACCTGAGAAAACGTCTGCTTCCTACGTAAAAGTGGTTCTACTTCCCTACAGACAGCTCCACGGTTACTACGAAGCAGAGATCCCCAGCCCATACACAAGAGACAAAAATCCAAGAATCATCCAGGTCAGAGACTAGCAGAGTTTATTATTAATAATCATGTTTATTATAATAATGCCTAGGTCCCAACCAAGAATGGTGCCCTATTGTCCTAGGTACAGTACAAACACAGAGTAGCACACAGTTTTGAAGACCTTACAATCTAAAAAGACACCACAGATGGGGGAGGGGAGGAAAGGATAGAACACACAAGCAGAGTGAACAATATGATGGCTGCGGCTGGTATGTTAGGTCCTCCTCCTTTTTTTGAAGTGAGTTTACTTAGGAGGGGATTAGATAAAAGGATAGGGAAGGGACATGAGCGGGGACCCTGAAAAGAAGAGGACTAAGGGGTCACGGCAGGTCTGGAGGGAAGCTGAGGAGAAGACACTGAAGCAGAGGGAATATTGGAGCAAGTTGCCAATCAGGATAGGGCAGGGAAAATCTAATTAAAAATGTAGAAAGTTCTCAATGTCCAGAGGTCTCTGCTTTGGCTGCTTCTGCAGCTGTTCCTCCTGCAGTTGTTCCTCCTACAGCTAGAGTCTCTGGCTGGTTCCCCTCTGCAGTTTTTCTCCAAAGCCACACAGTGGTAGGGAGGGGAGGCATCAATTGGCATAGGTGCTGGAAATAGGGGTGCTGTAGTACTAACAACCCAAATACATGATTTCTGCCTTCAGCACATCCACTATAAAAGCTGTTTCAGCAACAGCATCAATTCGTCCCTTCTCCAGCACAGTTCTGGGTTGAGGTACTGGAGGAAGGCTGGCCCCAAGTGAGTCTCATTTTACCCCCTCCCTCCCAGTGCACCATTCCTTGCTTTGGCTGCTTCTGCTGCTGCTCCTATCAGCTGGAATTTATATTTAATTTGGTGGGCACTGGGGAAGGCATAGGAGGCTGTTGCAAATGTCAAAGGAACAGGGGACATGAAAGCATCATCCTTTGAAGTGGATGTGGAAGCCACACACATATACACACACACACACACACACACACAAATGTGTGTGTCTTATTGGAAATCAGATTCAGGTGGGAGCATGCATACTCAAGGCAGTGGAGCCCAATCTGAACAGAGAGAAATTTACTAGTAAAGATATTCACTGAAAGTTAAATGTATTTATTCATTGTGGTCTTTCTGCCTTGGTTAAATTTATGAGACTATATTTTCAGCTTTCCAGCTCAGAGAAGCACAGTGGAGGCACAGAAGGCAGAAACCCCACAAAGTTGGAATACAGAGAGATTTCACTGTCTTCTCAATTTCCCTCTTCTTTGTGGTTCATGCATAAAGAGCCACACTGAAAGCAGGTTAAGTTGAACAAGTGGAACTTTATTTAACTCCATACACTGCTCTGTCCATGTTGCTGCATTGCTTCCCGCACAACTCCTCACATCTCTGTTTTCCTGGTGTTCCAACACCTCCTCCCTCCCCCACACCATCAAGTGACCTCAGGCCCTCTGCCTCCAGTTCCACTGATCATCTCTTCCCTATTTTACAAACATTTCACTATAAACATTCAAAACAAGCAAGTGATACCCAGACCCCTGCCTATCGTCCCTTTGGCCAGAGGTTGTGAGCATGTAGCCAAATTGGAGTCTTGTCTTTACGACAGATACAGCTGGTACAAAGTCTCTCCCTTTGTAATCTGGTCTCCTCAACAGGAGTTCACAGCAGAAACAATCCATCTCCATCTCACTGTCACCTGTCTGAGTCTAGGAAATGCTCTGTGGAGTCTCCTTCCTCCCTGTGGGGTTCACCTCTGGATGGTTCTCTCTTTCTCCCTCTCTGCATTGTGTGAGGATCTCTGTGTGCTCTCTGGGTGTTATGTCTGCTGTCTTGTAAGTGTCTCCTATTCCTTCAGACCACTTGTTCCTCTTTTGTGGTCACCCTGTATGGCCTTGGTGCCACTGCACCCCTTAAGTCTCCTTTAGTCCACACTTTCTGGTCTCTCTCTAATGGCTGGACTGTCACAGGAATGCCTATCACCAGGGCTGGTAGGTCTTTGGTTGGTCTGTCATACTCTAGTGTCTGCTTTCTCTGATTGTTGGACATCTCCTCTCAGCCGTGTCTCCATTCTTCTTGCAGCAACAGGTCTCCCCTCATGGTAGCAGGGTTTTGATTCTTTCCCCATCAATGCCTGCACTAGACTGTTTTGGCAACCTTGTCGTGGGTTTAGCATTTCTGGCACACAGGAATACCAGAGGTCTGAATCACAAGAAAGAGCCTAGTGTAACAGTCTTAGTGTTTTCACAGTTGATTCCACCTTACAATTACACTGTAGGTCTGCTGGGGAGGAGATGGTGGCAGTCAAACTCCCGTTTGCATTCAAATTCCTTGAACTCCTGAAGCAAGTTGGGTCCGTGGTCAGTGAATAGCACCCGGAATGCCACATCTTGCAAAGTGTGTCTTCAGTTCGCCAGTCCCTGACTTGCTTCTTCTGTGAGCCAAGGCATTGGCCTCCCAAAAGATTTAAACAGTCCACTGCAATCAATTATTGCTTTCATTTAAGATAACTAAGGCTGCTCCCACCTTTTCCCAAGGTTCACTGGGCAACATACAAGGTAACAGTCTCTTCCTGCGACTGAACAGGTGTCACATTCTACCTTTCTATCAAGGAGTGGACTTATATATTCATGCCCAGCCAGTAAACACACTCTTGAGCCCATTTAAGGCAGCTGTCAATGCCCAGATGCGAGGCATGTATTTTTTGCATGACATCCTTACATAATGAGGTGGGGAGAAGTGCTCTCTGTTCCTGTAATAGGATTCCATCCTGCAAACCCAGCATATCTTCACTTTGAAAATATGGTTATGCTTCTACCCATACTGTGCTTTCTTCTGGTTACCCTGCTAGTATTGCTTTCTTGACTAATTGTAGTTGGATATCTTCCTATAGCCTCTGATTTCTATCAGCTTTGCTGCTGAAACTGGGAGAATAAAACCAGTGCAGCATGGTAATATGTCTTGATCCTCTTTCTCCAACCCACTGATGCTAGGTATATATGCTCTGCTCAGGATGCCAGCTAACACCAGTAGTCATCCTGGACAATATCTGCTCTCCATCTGGTAGCACTGGAGTTACAGCAACAGGTGCTACAGTCTCTTCAGAGCACTAAGGAGGGGCTTTGCCACGATTGTCTCTGTGGGTTTATGGTCTGATTGCTCTATTCCCAGGGTGGAAAAGAGATAGAAAAAGAACTTCTGACTTTGGTATTATTTGGATGTATCCCTATTCAGTCTGACAGGGTTCTGATAGCATAAGAGAATGGCTGCTCCTGCTAAAGAAAGCTACATCCAGTCCTTCCTCTGCTGCATCACACTGGAGTATTAGTAACTCTCCTGGCTGGTGGCACTTCATGACAGGGGCATCCATTAGAATGTCAAATGCTTACTATTGAGAACCTGCCTAGACCCACTGAACAACATGCTTTGTGAGCGGATATATGGGTTCTACTACTGCAGCCAGAACTTGACCTTTTATCTATCTGATCCCTATCTGATCCACCCACTGTACACTAGGCTTCCCTTGGGAGTAGAGATCAGTAGGGTAGCCAAATCTCTGTTCTGTAGCAGAAATGCATCCATTGCATTGGATTAGGTCCCTACATGGCTGAAGAGGAAAGGGCAAGACTAAGCCCTAAAAGACTGAACTACCTTATACAATCATATATGGTGACTTAATCCACTTTTGAGCAACTACACAAAAATAAAGCTCTTGGTGAACATTGGAAATGCCAAACAGTAACTCTGAATAAAATTGTCTAGATTCACAGAAAAGCATTGTGCTCTTGACTTTGCCCTCTGTTTTCATTCGTTCAAAAGCTCCGAGTTATATACATCTCTGAAATACAGCATTAATACAATCATTAACAACTAACTTCAGTGGTGCTGTCAGTTGACATTATATTAGTTAAGGTCTTCATTGTATTCTTCCAGAAAAAGAAGAGTAGGAATACAATATGTTGTTTTTGATCTCTTCTTTTGTACCAGAAGAAGGTAAGAATAGGACATAATACCCTAACTATATTTGACACAGAGATACAAGAGAAATTCAGTAGGTATTTAATTCCCCACACCCTATATTGTCAGATTTCCAACTCAAGTGAAATCACTCAAGCCTAAAGAGACACATACAAGGGTTTATACATTGAAGGGTTGCAAGGGTGCAAATAAGGGCAGAATTAAGCTTCACAACTTATTTTGTCTTAGGGGGACTAAATTGCAATGTTACCAACTCAGCACTTGCAAAAAAAAAAATAATAATCATATGACGTGTTTTTTTTCTTAAAGCTTCTGCTCCTGGAGTCATGTAATTTTGTGTGCATCTCAGCTATCATTTAAAAAAAATAGTTTCTAGACCTCATGATGGTGAAGAAAAGCCTGTAAACATGACTGAACTGCACTCTAAAGGCTCAGATGCAAGAAGGCAAACAAAAAGAACTTCACTTTTTTTTTTTTAAAGTAATGATTTGGGCTGTAGGGGGGATGACTCAGGACTTTTGATTGCCTAGGCTGGGCAATGATGAAACTAGTAATACACATAAATACATCTATATGGAATAAAAGGGTAAATTTTCAGGGCCTGATTCTTATTTATCTTACTCTACTATAGACCTGGAGTAACTCCACTGCATTCAAGATTTACATCAGTGTTCCAGGCAAAATTAAGCCCCCCTTGTCATCAGACCTGACTGTACAATGCCTAGCACACTGATAATACTACATAAATTAACAATAAGCTTTTCATGCAAAATACTAACTTAAGCTAAACAAATGGGACAAAATATGCACAGTACGTTCTAGAAACAAAAGTTGCTTAGGTCTTGCCCGCAGATTATTACACAGATATATACAAATCTCCTAATGTAGCATTTTTCTCTACAATAGGTATAGTCTAGTTCTAGTTGGTACCAAATTCATCCTTGGTGGAACTCAGCTGAAGTCAATGCAGTTCTGCCAGGGATTTGGTATATGATGTTGCAGTTAGGCCTTTCCACTACAGTGAGGGAACAGCTCAAGGCATATTTGAATTTTCTGGATTCTAATGCTGTCAGCCTGCAAGACAGACTATTTCCTTTGAAAATAAAGAGTCCTTAGGGGTGGCAGAACAGACGGAGCCTTAACCTTTACTTGTGGCTCCGGTAACAGATACTGCACCTTAAATAATTTATATGATGTGATCATCTGGTAGCTTCAGCTGCAAGAACAAAACATGTTGAAACAAGATCTGTCCCAATCTGTGCAATAACCACGGTTCAAAGACTGGGTAAAGTGGACAATCTGTTAGGCAGGCCAAGGCCTTCAGGAACCAGGAACTGTAAGCACTGAGCAAATGTTTATTTCTGTTTAAAACATCTTATACCACAGATCTTAGGTTTATGATGCACCATATAGACTTCAACTTTATTCCAATTTTGCTATAAAGCAAAGCAGTAAACTCCTTCAAATTACAGGCCAGATTCGCTGCAGGTGTAAATAAGTTAGACAATTGCTGTACATGGTACACTATAAAAATTTGGCCAGCACAGGAATAGTTTGCATTTAAAATAAGATGCAGAAAAACCCTTAAAAGCCAGTAACACTGTATCAGCATGATCAGAAATGGTTAACTGGAGAATGATTTCAGAGGCAGTGAGATGCAACACGTTCCAATCCCCTCCAGAGGACTGTAGACTCCTAGGCACTTGCTTGGTTAAGATGAAAAAATCCAAATAAAATATAGTGTTGAACAAGATGTGTGCTTACATTCACGCTTCAGTCACACCATTATTCTCTGCATCCCAACCTCTAGTCTTCATTTGTACGCTACCCTGTTTAGACTGTAATATCTTCAGACTAGGAAGCTTCATACTTGTTTATAAAGCACAGGTCATGTCATTGCTGCTATGCAACTAATATGTATCCCAAAGGCATCTCTCCATGACTGAAACAGAAGGGCACTTTACAGAATGAAAACAGTAATAATTCCAACCCCAAACACCATGACACCCACAGAAAGGATCTAGGATTTAAATCTGTGATTATGTCCTGTCCTTGTAGGATACAAAAACAGCAATAGCATTTCAAGCAGACTGTGGGAAATAAATTTGTTCTTGGCTGAGATTCTGCCAAGCTTCAGCTCGGAGTACATTTTACTTGGTCATTAAATGTTTCATAAAAGGAGTTTATAATGGAAACACTGACAGACTTGTAACTGCAAAATACTGCTAGAATAGTGCTAATAATGTGTAATAAATTTTTTAAAAATACAGAAATTGACAGAGAAAGATATATAGTATGTAGGTCCACAGTTTCCAAAAATTTTTCTTCTCTGTGTACACGAGATACGAGCTCCACTGTCCACACAGGATCGTTTCCATTGTCAAAGATTTGTGTGTGCGCCTAGTCAAACTGAAAATTAGGTTTGTATTGTGTGCAGCCAAGGTCTAGACGGACATATAGATTTTGATTGGGTGCATGACAGGAATTTTGGGAAGTGGATTCCTATGGACTCTACTGCCCACCAGATCTGCAACCCAGAGTGTCACGACAGCAAGGTAAAAGAGACCCGCAACTCTGCCCCCAGCAGCCTGTCAGCAAACACCAGCCAAACTCTTCCTTCCAGCAGGCTTGGTTACTACTTGCAGGGTGACCCCCAACACATCCAGTCCTGAATTTTCCCCAAGAACATGTGTTCTGTCCTCTCCTGGACAGTTCAGATATATATATTTCTGTTGCCTCCTAAAGGGTCAATATCCAACAGCCTGCTACTTTAAATGGAGTTACCGAACAGCTCAGTTTAAATACAACACTGGATTAGTTTTGATTTAAAAAAAAATTAACTACAAAGAGATAGATTTTAAGTGAGTACAGTGCATTAAAGTCAGAAATAATTGCAAGATAAAACACTATAGCTAGAGACTTGATTCAAGGTAAAATCCTTAAAATACATTCCCAGCATCAGAACTGACCAAATTCTCAAGTCAGGATATCCCAAATTCGAAAGGCTGTTTCTTGAGTCTTTTCATGTGAAAGCGGGGGGGAGGAGAAAAAAGATCCTAGGGTGCTTTTGACCCCCACTTTTATAATCCAGTCACCCTTTGAAATGCATTTTCCTGAGGGTCACCCCTAGATAAAGTTCCTTCCTGCTGTGAGGACAGAGAGATTGGAGTCTTGTTCTGAGAGAGGTTGCATATTGTTAGCTAAAATGAAAATCAATCTGTTCCTGACCTCCTTTATTGCCAAAGCATGACCATTTGACAGGTGATTGACGATCAACTTTGATGACTCCTGCTAGAGGCGTTATCTTGTCCTTTGTCTTGGAGGAACAGGTTTACCCCATTCACAGACTTGTCTGGTAAACATATTTCAGCCATAATTTCAGTTTATGTTCATAACATTACATATAAAAGATCACTACACATATTTCACCATGATGTGATTGACCAATGAGTTATTAGTTTTCAGATGATACCTCACAAGGCATATTACAATAGTGTGTAGGGTGTGAATACAGAGGTGCATTCAGTCAGACCACTGCATGCAAGTCATGGCCCAGGTAGGCCCGGATAAATTTGGACTGCAGCTTTTCAAATGCTATGGACAGCTACAACAGTGGCATTGATAAAACTGGGCTGCCAGGAACCGTGTGACCAAATTAGAGGAGTGACCTGTTGAGCCTCTCACCATTCTGATTCGGGGAAAATGCCAGCATTCTTTCTACCAGACATTGGTAAAGTTCCCCCTAAGTTCCAATAAATTTTTCCATGCTACCCATCCTGACAACACACCAGTACCTTCAGGGAGCAATATTTAGTATGAGTGCTTGAAGAATAGTTGCTACACAGCAATGAACAGATTCAGCCATTTGTATCATTTTAAAATCTATGACAAGAGAAAAATGGGCTTCTTCTCATACAACTTTGAAACTAGCTTTCTGGGAACATTCATACCCGTAAAACTGGATTGCACAAATGTTTGTAGAAAGTGAACATGAAAGGTGTGCACATGTGACAGGAGCTAATCATTTTAAGATCTTAACAAATGCTCACAGAAACATTGTATCCCTATTCACCCCGCCATACCAACTTCATTCACAGCTCTTTAGTACCTAGTCTTAACCTCCATCTCGTACCCCTGTTCAAGTCCAAACACTGCAAACTAGTACACGCACAGCCCAGTGAAGCAGCTTTCTGAGGAGCACTCTAGGCAGACAGCTCACAGGGCACTTCTTCAAAGGTAATTCTGCTTCTAACAGAAGCCGGGTAAACGGAGGAAGGTGAAGGTATGCAACAGAAGAATATGATCATAAATCCCAAAGAGTTGGTAGAGAAAGTGGGTGGGGAAACAGGAAAGATTGATTGCTGGGAAGATAGAGTAAAAGGCTGCCAGGTTGTGTGTAGGATTATGTTCATGCTTCAAAACAGCCATATCAGTACTATGCGACTCATTTCTAAGAATATAGCAGAATAAAATGGTCAATGACTGTTCCCTTTCCTTTCCATATGAAAGCAAAGAGCATGTCTAAACTTTCCTTCCTTCCTTAATGAAACTATTATTGATTTTTCATCCTTGTGAATCATTGCCTTGGAGCAATTTCTTTTAGCTGTAGGTTCTCATCTGATTTGTACGCATGCTTAAGGAACAGTTTATCAATAGAGTCTCCAGAGATACATTGAAAGGATTTTTTAGAAAGCTAAGAAATAGTACATCCATCATCTATCATTTTGGTTAAACAAAGAGACAAAACAGAGAATTATTCATGAAGTGAATTAAGCATCATCATTTCCATGTAAGATCCTGTGTGTCATCAGGATTTCTGTCAGAGTAAAGCCAAAAGTAATCCACATGCAGAGGAAGTCAGATCAAAAGGAAGAAAACTGGCATCAGCAAATTGAAACCCCTCATTTCACCACACAAAGTACGTTTATGTTACCATGGAGCCTGTTTACATATGTGGATGTTTCATATGCTGATAGATTATATCTGGCAGGAGCAGAGTGCAGCATGTATGGCTGTCCACAGAATTGAGGACAGAGGTGTGGGCACTGAAACACACCAACCACCTCCATATAAGTTGAGGGAACTATGAGCAATGACATCATTTGCCTGCATGATTAAATACCTGCATTGCTTTTGCAGAGTGATTTAACAATTGTCAAGAAAAAAGGAATTGATAAGTAATTCTTAATAAACAAAGCAGTTATTTCACCTGGTAGAAGTAATTTAAGTGTGAGTAATTTCTTTTGAAAGTTAATTAATTCTAAGTACTAATACCAATACATTACAAGCAATTTTATTGGCTTATAGTCAATTTTTTTGTTTTCTGAAGAACTCTTGTTCATACCTTACAGTATAAATGCAACTACTAACATAAGCAAAGAGGAACGGATTAAACATGCAAAAGTTAAAAACATGTTTTTCTTACGATTATTTACTTTGAGGATATTTTCATAACTCTAGTCTATGCTTGTGTCAGTGGTTTTTAAATTTACCACATGACGAATGAGAACCTAGTTTTCTAACTAGCTGCAAACCAAAAAATAAAATGTACAATCATGTTCATGAATAGTTTCCATTTGTGACAAGTTTGGAACTCACCACCGCAGCGCTTCCTACTGGTTGTCTCTGGGAATTAGCTCAGTCCAGCCCTCTGGAGCACCCTCTGCCAGCCGGTGATCTGCTACCGCTGGGCTGCCGTGTCCCTCCTGGACCCCAGCGCCCCTTTAACTGGGTGCTGCCCTCTGGCAGTACCTCCACAGTTCTGGACCTCCCCTCCCAGGGGAACCCCTACCCACGATCCCTACTTTGCCTTAGTATAAGCAGACTCCAGTATAAGTCACTCATCAGAGGCAAAGGGGTTTGGATCTGCTGCCTCTGTCTCCCCATGGGCTGCCCTTGCAAGCCAGTACCTAATAGCCCTTACCAGGCCTTCAGCCTGGGGCCTTCCTAGGCCGGAGCTCCCCAGCTCCCTTGGCCTTTCCCCAGCCCTACTCCACTCAGGTACTCTATTCAGGTCCCTGTAGCCAGGTCCCTCCCTCTCAGAAGCTAGAGGGAGTCTTGGGGCTGGTCTACACTATGGGGGGAAAATCGATCTAAGATACGCAACTTCAGCTACGTGAATAACGTAGCTGAAGTCGAAGTATCTTAGATCGAATTACCTACCATTCTTACAGCACGGGATCGATGTCTGCAGCTCCCCATGTCGACTCCACTACCGCCATTCGGGTTGCTGGAGTTCCGGGATCGATAGGAGCTCGTTCAGGGATCGATATATCGTGTCTAGATGAGACACGTTATATCAGTCCCCGAGAAATCGATTGCTACCTGCCGAAACGGCGGGTAGTGAAGACGTAGCCTTGGTCTTCTGACTCACAGCATTTTTATATAGGCCAGCTGTGGCCTGAATGGGGCTTTGGTCAGCTGCAGCCGCTTCCCCAATCAGCCCAGCTTTTCCCCTGCCACAGCCCTCTCCTAAGGTTGTTTTAAGCCCTTCCAGGGAGGAGCAGGGGACCACCCCACTACATCATTATCCATCAAAATTTCATTTTGGACTAATCTTTCCCATTAGCTCTAACCTAGACATATTGCACTGGTGAAAGTAAGTAAATGCATGATTCAGAACTCATCCTGTTTACCCACTTGGATACTGCACTTGCTTAGTTTCCATCTTCCTTTTCTAGCCTTCTTTACTTTATGTAGTACATTCCCCAACTTTAATAAAAAAATATGTATCTTATGTTTCTCTTGGACTAACACAGCCCATGAAGCACACCACAAAGCATATCGGAACGCAAGATACGGCATTCTCAGTCAAGGTGATTAGACTGTGGAACAAACTTCCAGAAGAAGTTAGACTAAATAAACCAGCACAATGGCTAACTATGTTCTGAAGTGTTCCAAAGAAAAGAATCTTAAACTGAACAGGATCAAATCCCAGATCAAGATGAATGAAATTAGTTATGTAGGACACATTCAGTGACAAAGAAAAGTGGAGAAAATTATACATATGGAAAGGAGACCTTAGAGATTCATTGGCAAATTCATTCCTAGTTAGTCACAATTAAGTCCTTCACTCAGACTGCCTCTTCAGGAAAATACAGAATGACAGAGATTATTGGCAAAATAAGAGCTTCGGTATTTGTATTTAAAGAGCTGTGTAAGGAGACGCCCTGGCTCCCCGCCGCACCTGAGGGGGATGAGCCAGAGCAGGCACCTCCGTGGGCAGAGCAAACGCCACCTGTCCCTGCTCCCCGGAAGTCAAGGGGCGGGACAGGAAGTATAAAAGCCCGGCCCCAGAGCTCAGTTGCGGGCCGACCGCCGAAGAGGACAGACGCTGAGGCCCAAGCTCCCGCTGGGCCCAACTTGCCTTGTGCCCGGTACCCGGAGGACCCCCAACCTGACCTGACCTGCCCTGCGCTCGCTATCCGGGGGAACCGTCGGAGTGCCCTGCCTCCCAGTATCCAGAGGAACCCATGGTCTGGGACCTCCCGAACTACGCCAGCGGAGGCCAGGTACAGGGAGAGGGGGGAATTGGAAGTAGCCCGGGGGTAGCCGACCCCAGTCTGGCCCCTGGGGACTGTGAACCCATGTCAGTGTGTTGCGGCCTGGATTCCCCACTGACTACAGCGAACCCTTGTCGCTGCTAGGGCCCCGGCTGGGACGCTGTGGAGTGGGAGGGCCTGCGTCCCCCCTGCCACCCATCCAAGGGTGGCAGATTCCCCCTCTCCCGGGCCTGAGGAGGCCTTCTGTATAGACTCACTGTTTGTACTGTGTTTGCTCAGCCCCTGAGTGCCAGAGCTGAGCCTGAACTATTTGCTGCCCTGCCCTGACCAAGGGCTTGGGCCTATAGACTGTGTTTGCTTAACCCCTGAGTGCAGGAGCTGAGCCTGAACTATTTGCTGCCCCGCCCTGACCAAGGGCTTGAGCTTATAGACTGTGTTTGCTCAGCCTCTGAGTGCAGGAGCTGAGCCTGAACTATTTGCTGCCCCGCCCTGACCAAGGGCTTGGGCTTGGGCTTACAGACTGTGTTTACTCAGCCCGTGTAAGGAGGCGCGCTGGCTCCCCGCCACACCTGAGGGGGACAAGCCCCAGCACGACCAGTTTACACGCTGCCACAAAAGAACCAGTGCTGAAATATTTTGAGATTAACAAAGTCCAAAATCTTATGTGATGCAAACTCACAGAACCTGGTATTGGGCTCCCACAAGATAATCACATTTTGTAGCATAAGCTTCCAAAGCAGTCACTAAAACATAACTGAACTGCACTGAGATTCAAAAAGAATTGATCATAGCTAGTTTTGGTTGCAGACAATTTCATTTGCATATACAGTCAGAAATCTGTTGAAGCAGAAACAGACCATAAGCCATTGGCAACCATGTTACAGAAACCACTGTGCATTGCACACTCAGACTTCAGAAAATAATCAAGTTTCAAGAGTACTCAATAAACGTAACACATATGCCTGGTAATTTCTTAGAGTTAATACGTTTTCAAAAACAAGGAGTCCGGTGGCACCTTAAAGACTAACAGATTTATTTGGGCATAAGCTTTTGTGGGTAAAAAAACTTCACTTCTTCAGATGTATTTTCAAGAGAGTCTATTTTAAAAAAAAACTAAAGCAAAAACATGCAGGAAAAATAAGCTGAAGTAAATAGGATTATTTACACATTTACAGAGTATTACACATTTCCAAAGCAAACACTAGTATACTCAGAATGTGAAAATACAAAATGACCCAATGTTACAAGAGCTATATAGAGAGAATTACTCCAGATGGATGACTAACAGATAAAGCACAGGTGGCAATAAGCATAGAAACTTAAAACAGGAGAGATGAAATTGCTGAATAGGGTAAGAGATCTGTAGAAAGGGTATTGATCCCATCATAATGGCACAGCATGTTACACATACTACACAATGGCACTTCCTGTATTGAGATGTGCAGAAAAAAAGCCTGAGGTGTCCTCTTCTCACTAGACAGGAAAAATGCCATCAACGACAAGGTATCCATATGTTGCCATACAATAAGATAATGTATAACAACTAGTTGGGTAAGTGCTCAGTAATGAGGGATAAATCCCATCCCTTTCTGCTATTATATGATTTGGAGGAAGCCCTGTGATGGGATCCTCAAAGATTTCCTCCCCCACAAAGCCTCGTTTAATTGTCTTACCATGAGAGGAGATAATCTAGTCTCTACTTAGGTCCCATCCACTTTCCACTGAACCAACGGGAAGTCTTTCCCTACATACAGAAAGCAGGAATTTTAATATTGTTTAATAATAATTCTAAAGAAAGTAAAATATCTAGGACTGAAATGGTGGACTTTTATGAAGGTCTGTACAAGTTAAGACAAGAGCTCTGCATTTACATATTCTTGCCTCCTCTTATCACCTTACTTATGTCTGTTGCTGTGATAAAGCAACTGTGGCTGCTACTGTCCACACAAAGACAGACAGCCCCTACTCTAAATGATCATGATCTAAGAAATGGGATTTTGATACTAGTGGGGCTCAAAGTTGGAGATGGTTGAGCATGTTAAATGCCCGGAGAAAGAGTTAATTCGGTTCACCTGGTACCTGTAGCTTTAAGGGCGATACATTGTACATTTTGTATTGGCTATATTAGTGGATTCAACATAGAATTACTTTCGCATTTTTTCACTGTTTTATGAAATTGTTGGGGTTGATTTATTTCATTTTAAGCCAAATATTTGGCTATAACTCTCCAGCTGACTGGGGCTAGTGATCAATGCTGCTAATATTGGAATATCATTTGAATTTTATACTCCGTTTAATCAATCTGTTGATTTAATTTTCTTGTGTAATATATTCAATAAATTGTGAAGTTACCACCTCAGACTTCTTTGCTTTTGAAACACAAATTTATTTATGTGCATATATGTGAAATATATATACGAGAGAGAGAAAAGATTCAGAGTGTCTCTCTCTGAATCTCTTTTACAAGACACAATATATTTATCCCAAAAGATAGAAGATTAAGTGGACCAATTAAAGTCAACCTCCTGATGTATAGGCCTATAAGTCAATATGGTGGTATCCAGTATCAGCAGCTTCACATTCCCTGCATCTGTTCACTAGTTTGTTCTGCACACTATCAATATACTACAAATCTGATTTGGTGCTTTGTGTGCTGTAATTAAATCATTTTGAGGGCTTTGAAAGCTGGCTCATCCATTTCAAAACCCATCAAGGACAAACAAATCAGAGTAACGAAGGTGAAGTAGTGATGGCAAAAATTTTACTTTTCTTTGAGCGTATACTGTCACATCAATTGATGAGATTAATATATAGAGACCAGCAATAAATCATTCAAGTTCAAATCTTGCTTATAACTAGGATTCTACATTTCAGGTGCTGGTATACTAACATTTCAAGGACACTTTTTATTCTTTTAAGAGTGCAATGTCTTCAAGAAGTGCACTCATTTCTTCAAAGTAAAAGTTGGGTGGGTTTTTTTCAAACTGTTTAAAAGTTAGCTATCAGTGTGAGGGGTGCTTAAATCCATGGAATTCCTCCCATTCCTGTTTATTCCAATGATTTAGCATTGTAATCCTCCACTTTCATTCATCCACACTGTTTGTCTTTTTGGACGGTATTTTAGAAAAAGGTCAGCCGTCAAATTGCCATCAATAAATACCAAAGATGAAAGTGCTCAGTATTGGAGCTGCCCAACTTGAAGTCACATTACTAAATCAAATAGCATGTTGGGTTTGTTTTAAAAAACTACCTGAGGTGGCCCTTAACAAGAGTATGTTACAGAAACGTGTATGAAAAAAAATTAAAGAAAGAAAGATACAAATTCAAGTGAAAACAAAAATCGGTTCTGAGCAGCATATTTCATAAGATCATTAGGACACAAAAACATTGCTATCATCATTTCCTCCAACTTCCCTGACTCACATTTGCCTCCCTTCAATCTATGCAAAAGGTTACAACTCAGTAAGTTTCCCTTTCTATGACTATACCTATATCACTACCTATCTGTGGCCTAAGAGGCATGATCTAGTCCTTAGATTGCTGTCCTTATGATCTTACAATCACCACTTTTCACTTTGATAAGGCATCATTTGAAGTTATGGCTCTATATAATAGTTAAATATATTTTCTATTACATGCAGATCATTGCCAAAAAATAAATTGAATTTTATTTAAGAGAAAGTATTTTGGGGAAAATTCTGGAAGCAATACATTTTTATAATCCTTTCTTTTTGTCAGGAGAACTGTAATGGTAGATGGGTCATTTGTTTAAGAGAAAAGTGTGATCTCTACTGATTAAAATGTGTTTTAAGGATTATTATAACTGTCACGGGGTGCACCACTCACCGCTGGGTTGGTGCCTCCTCCTGGTCACTTTGGGGATTAGCGCAAAGCCAACACTCCCACATACACACACACCTGTCTATGGTTTACACTCCACCACTCTGACTCTCCCTCTAGTCTGAGGCCCCTCTCTCAGCCTCATGAATTGCCACATCCTCCAGCTAAGTTGCTCTATTTCCCCCTTCCGGGGGGAGAGGTAATCACTGTCCAAGAGTCTGGCCATTTGACCAGTGGCTAATGGAGTGGGGGGGACCCTACAGATAGCAGCCTCTTGCTGCAACTCTTTACCTTCTCCCAATGCTGCTACACCGCCCTAGGCCACTTCCCCATGGCCCCAACATTTTCTTCAGCCTTACCTCAAGGTATTCAGCTACCCAGTCTCAGTAGCCAGCCAGGAGCTCCCTCTTGCTCTCCTAGTCCCTGCCAGCAATTGCTCTGTCCAAGGTGCCACAGGTCTCAGCCTGTTAAAGACACAGTCCTCACATCTTGAACTCCCAGCAGCAACTGACCCTTCTCTGCCCTGCAGCTCCTCTTATATGGGCCTGCTGGGCTCAGATTGGCTGGTCCCTGCAGCCCTTCTCTAATTGGCTGCAGTCCATGCAGCCTCTCTGTGCTGCTTGGAGAACTCATCTCCACTGTTCCTTCCTGGAGACAGGATATGGTAGGACCCTGGCTCCCCTTAGCCCTTTCCACTCCTGTGTGGGGTGGACAATCCATCATAATAATCGAGATCAGATTTCTTAAGAAGGTTTAACATCCAGAGCTTTGAAAATAAGTACCACAGTTCCATTGCACTGTGCGCAATGCTTCAGTTTACACACTGAGTAATCCCACTGAACTCAGACTTCTCATGCACAATGCGTGTGTATATAAAGTTAATCGTCTGCAAATGTGTTTGTAGAATCAGGGGTTTTAGTTATATTATCATAATTTCAAATCAAAGAAATTAAAATACAGTTATGCTAACAGATATCTAATGTTACTTGAAATATATGAGCACTGAATTAGAGTATGATGGGAAATACTGTATTGTAGTGTTAATGCAGCAGTATATTCCCATGTTGCAGTGTATATAACTAATACATGGAGTGGTATAAAAATTATCCTGTAATTAATTTGGTATTTCAGCATGAGTTCATTGCTCACAAACACAGATATTTAAAATGTCTTATGCTGGTCATCTTGAATGAGGACCACATCATTATATATTCTGTGTAAGGCACATATTTAATAGAAAAGCTGTTTTTAGAAACCTTAAGAAAATGTTTATTTTTTTTAAGAACACTGTGCCTGTAAAGTGACTGAGACTTGGTATCATGAGTAAAATCTAAGCAACAGAAAAAAAAATGTAATTAATACCTTTTACAAACCACTAAAATTTACCTAAAGTAGCTCTTCTATCCATAAAAGTGTAGACCTACAGGGATTAGAAGCAAGTAGTGTCACTAAAAAGCATTCAAATGTTATCTGTCACTATATCCAATGGTTCAAAAAGATCAAACTCTAAATCCGAGATGGATTAGTGGGCAGAGTTCAGGTGAGATATCAATGGATCATAATAAACACCAGTTATCATGTAGCTCTGCATTTATTACTTGCCTATAACTACCATGAGTATTTTACATATTTGAATTGTATTTAAATTATCTATCTTGATATAATAAATCAAAACTTCCATACTAAAGAGCTAGTGCAAAATGTGAGCAAACTATTCCAAAACAAACAAAGAATGTACATGACATACTGAATTATCATTTACAAATGTCACAGTTTAATGCCTTGGTCACAAACCGGTCAATCATGATCTCCGGTGGCAGCATCATGTGGCTGCATCTAAGACAGATTCCTGCCTACGCCAGCCCCACACTGCTCCCAGAAGCAGCCACTGCAGCCCTGCGGGCAGCGGTCTCCCTCCGCGCACTGCTCCTGCCTGCAAGCACTGCCTCCATTGGCTGGGAGAGCTGCCAAGGTGGTGCTTGCAGAGGGGCAGCACGCGGAGCCACATGACCCCCCCACCCCACCCCACAGGCCACATTGGCCCCTTCTGGGAGCAGTGTGGGGCCAGGTTAGGTAGGGAGCCTGCCTTAGCCTTTCTGCACCCGCTGCCAACCGGGAGCCACTAGAGCTAAGTGCTGCCTGGTAGGAGGCTGCACCCCAACCCTCCATCCCTGAGCCCCCTCCCCATACCCCTTTCTGCACCCTAAACCCCCTCCTGCATCCCAAGCCCCACGCTGACCCCCCCCTCCCAGAGTCAGCACCCTGTACCCCTCCCCTGCACCCCAACACTCTGCCCCAGCCTGGAGCTCCCTCCTGCACCCAACCCCTCTGCCCCCTCTCACACTGGAAACCCCTTGGCCCCAGCCCAGAGCCCACACCCTCTCACGAACCTCAACTCCCTGCCCCAACCTGGTGAAAGTGAGTGAGGGTTGGGGGAGAGCGAGCGATGGAGTTGGGGGGGGGTGGAGTGAGAGGGACAGGTTAGATCCTGGGTTGCCCTTAGATGCAAAAAGTGATCTTGGGCATAAAAAGGTTGGAGACCACTGCTTTAATATATCAAACTTTTGTTCATAAGTAATATATGTAGGAGAATCACTGCAAATTTAATTGGAATATAATTCTTCAGCTGTTAGCCACTAATTCGTACTGTTTTATCATTTCATTGTTACTATAATATGTAAGCCAAACTCAGAATGTGTTTATTATTAAAAAATGCAACACTGGCACCAGTCACCTTTTTAAAATCTCCAGTAGAGTGAAAATGGTGGTGTCTTACACAGCAAAATCATAAATAGCTTCTGAAGAGTTCACTGTAGAAGAAAATCACAGATCACTGTAGAAGAAAATATAGTCAAAAAATTCTGCAATGAATGGGTAGAACCAAATGTTTAATGTATTGACTAGATAAATTACATTGGTTTGTCAGTACTTTTCTCAGGAACAGTTGGGTACCAAGCCACGTAAGCCTTAGTGCTGCAAGGATGTCAGATCCTCATTCGGGGTATTCCGACTGGATTCTCTTTGAACATATGCCCTTTCAAGTGAAATTAATCAATCTCTTTATCACTCGCGCAGCATCTGGAGCCATAATCATTACCCAACTGCTGAGAAAGAAATGAAACCCCTAATCGCACAGAGGGTAGGGCTTAGTGTTCTGAACAGGAAAGTTTTTATTAAGTTCTAATTTGAAAAGTGATTTTTTATGGCTAGCCTTCCAGGACACACCACACAAAAGGAGGCTGTGCTTCAGCAACTGTCTACTACTTATATCCCCCAGCTTATAGAACCAATATATTTAGAACTACAGTAATTAGATGTTTATCATGCTTCTCTAAATTTAATACCATAATTCTAAAATCACTGGAATACTACAGTATGACACCTTTACGATGCATTTCACTATGAAACCTTAAGGTCTCTGAATGAAGGAATAGCCACACACAAAAAATCAACATCAGGAAAAACTGGCAGACAGTGGATTAAATACCATGTCATGGACATTAAGGACCATACATTGCCTCTAGTCTAGATAAAAGTACATCACTCCCATGGATCTCAATGGGAACTCTCTATGCGAACTAAAACATTAAGAAGAAACTTTGGATACCAACCAGCTACTGGAATAAATTTAAAATACACAGTACAACTACCACAACCACCAAAATGTTAGACTGCCACACAATATGCTTTACACATTCAGTCTCAAAGTGAAGTCAACAGCAACACTTCCAGTAGCAACACTGCCAATAACTTCCATTTCAAAAGGAACGAGATTGAGCTGCAAATGTATTCGAAATCTAGAGAAATTCTAAAATCAGTGGAAAGGTCCACTTAACAACCGCTGGACCCTAAAAACCATCATAATCCATGTTATGCGAGTACAGATAATATTCAAGCATATTTTTAGTGTCTTGCGATTAGAGCGAGAGTGTCCTCACACTAATTTTCTGTTCTAAATAGATATCAGTTGTATGGATACACCATTACCCCCAATATATTGAATTAGTTCAGTTAAATTGTTGAGTAAAACCCTTGCTGAAGCTAACTTGAGATGTACATTATTACAAAAATACTATGTAGTACTGAAGTGCAGCAGAGTAATTAGGCCTAGCACTCCACTGAAATGTGACTATCCATTTTTAATGTTGTGCTCTTACCTAGCAACAGAAATCTTTTCAACAGCTGCATTTAATTAAAAAAATATTAACCCAAGGAAAAAGTATAAAAACATCCCCATCTGTTTTTCTTATCGCTCATTGTGCTTCTTTTGTGAGTGAAATATACACAACAATGAAATCCAACAAAGTTGAATGAAAAGTACTACAATTCCAATAATAAGCTCCCTTTAAAAAACACCTGAACAATTTAAAAGAAACCATATTTGCAGATTTTCTTGTGTGACCCACAGTTCTGTTCCCATAGTAACTATAAAGAAAAGAAAAGGATAAGATGGCTAACTCATACTTTTCCCTACACTAACAACAACAAAAAAGCAGCCCTATTTTCAAAACCTACTATTGTAAGGGAGGGAAGTGGGACATTAAAAGATTAGTGTAAGAATCTCCTATGTAATCTACTTTAAAACACCACCTGTTGTGCGATTAAAGTTTGCTAGAGAAACATATTGAAAGGTATATAGACTTTGGGTAAAAACTATTGAAATAGTTTCACAAGCACAGGAATACTAATATTAACAGATATATGCAACAAAGTTTTCTTTCTGCAACTAGTCTAGCAAGTATGGTCCTTACTCTAGCAATTGTAGCAGTGGATTCAGAAGTTAATTTCCTCCTGGTTACTAGTATTTTGTACATTATCTTCAGATATACAAGAAGAAAATCTTTTAGAACATTTCTACTCTCCCCCCTCCCTCCGCACTTCCTTAGTGGATCTTTTTTCTGTGCCTGGTACCCCAATACTTGCATGACTGTTTGGCAACTCTTTTGGAGGACAGTGTAGCATCTAACAAGTTTTGGTTTTGTTTTTCTGTCAGCAATGCCGCCTCCACAACCACAGAGGGCTCCTTGGCAGGACATCCAGTACAATTCTGCTGCATGAGGGGAAAGCGTGAAGGGGGTGTATGCTTCCAATGTGGCATGGGACCCAGCTGGGCTATTGTGAGCAGAAGGGCACCGCTTAGAGGGTAAATGGAGGCAGGGCTAGTAGAGAGCACAGGTAGGCCAGAGGATTTGGCACTTTGCAGATCCTCTGATCCTCCTACCAACAGGAGAGATACGGCACATCCACTCATTTATGGAATGCCTTGGTAACTATATATCTATCTGTACAAGCTGTATCTTATTCATAGCACTCAAACCACACCAGACACTTCAGATGTACCATAACAAGATCTGGTCCCTGCCACAAAGAACTTCCAAGCTAAGTTTATACAAGAAGCAACCAGAAATAGTAACAGATATATGATATGAGGAGAGGTATGAGGCAGGAAGCCCAAGCATTACAAATGTAATGGAAGCTCCTTGATTATTCCAAGAGTAATTAAAAAAAAAAGTTTGTTAATAAGCTGTATATTTGTGGGGTTAGGAGAGTGTTAGAAGAGCTGAATTGATAAGGGTGATGGTGATAGTAGGGTTGGTGGATGTAGTAAAGGTTAGCAGCCCAGCGAGGTGAAGTGGAGTAGTGAAACAGAGAGAGGGTGCAAGAAGGGGACAGGAGCCACAGGGTTGCAGACCAATTAGCAGCATGAGAGAAGGTACAATCCTGTCCATTATGAAAACATCTATGATATTACCTTGAAATCTCCTTGAAGATAGTTCACTATGATATGCGGGAAGGGGGGAGGAGGAGAAGGATGAAGATAAAATTAGGAAGCAGGGGAAAAGAGATGGATAAGAACAGTGTTAGAGAGAGAGATAGGGAAAGTAATAGGTATGCCATCTGGAGATCGGGGAAGTGGGGAGGAGACAGGAAGAGACAAGAAGTAACAGAAAAGGATAAAAAAGTGATACAAAGATGAAAGTGAAGAGAGAAGAGAAAGGAAAGTGGAAGAAAAAAGGAAGCAAGAAACCCTGCACAACTCTGAGGTCAGAACTGATTTTGTTTACCTCTTGCCTCCACACCTCTGAAATTCCACAACCACCACTACGATTGGGCATCTTATTTATTTCCCTATTGGAGCCTTAAATCCAACCCGGAGTCTGCTAACTGACTTATATGATGACTAAGTACATTCTTCCTCTGCCAATACAATCTAGTTTTCAACCCAGTGCAAGCTACAGAAAAAAATGAAGGCATTGATTCTTTTTTTTTTTTTAATAATAATCCCCAAATCCTTTTTCTGATTAGTGTGCTGGATGATTGTTCCATTCAGCATATGTTCCCCATATTAGTTCCTTATTCCCAGACTAATTTTTTTTCTATTTGTTTATTTAGCACTCAACAGCATCAGTCATCTGCTGGCCCTAACATATCAGACTTTATCTAGTGAAGATGTATTTAAACTATATTGAAAAGTCAACAGAATATTTTATTTCCATTTTTAATCAGTTTTCCAACTGGCTTTTTAGCTAGTTGCAAAATGTGGGGGGGAGGAGAAAAATCAAATTTTCATTTGTTTAATCAACATTTTGTTGCCATTGAAATTTTGAAAACAACTCTCCTTACAATCCGAGACCTCTTTCCTGAGAAGATTCACACAATAACTTTAACTGACACACAAATAGTCCCATTGACTTGGAAAGATTCTTACAAAAACCATAAGAGAGTTGTGGTTTCTTGTGTTCTCATTAGATGTGTTTGCTGATTATTTAATACAAATGTATAAACATAGCTCAAAGACAGCTGAACTACTTTTGGTCAAACCTTCCTTAGGTTTCTGACTGACAGAGAAGCATAGAAACTTTCAATCCTAAAGAAATATGGTGAAGATTATGAGTGGCTCAAAAATGGGATTCAAGGTTTAATTTCACCCTTAAATAGTGATAACTGACACCATTACAACATACTGTTCAACATAACCTACTGAATTCAAACTGCAAATAAGAAACAATGCTCTGTTTTATTCCAGTATGTGTTTGGATTGTAGCATTAAAGTGGTACCCTCGTTAAAAAAATTAAAAAGGGTTGGGGGTTAGAAAAGTAGGAGACCAGCATGAATTCAGGAACTGCTTCAAGAATACTGTGGTCAAAAGCAGAAACTGCTAAGCAGCACACTGACTTAGTTCAATCTCAAGTGTCGTGAAATCCCCACATAGGCACTATATAAAGGTAATTTTAAAATATTTATTTCCCTCATATGGTGAGCCCTGATAATCTTAGATGGATTTTCATTCTCATTTTGTGAAAGACTATTATTTGTATCTCAATAATCCCTAAGAAGATAAGTGGTTCTCTGATTTTCATAAGGAATGAACCCCTTATCAGTAGGTTTGAGATTTGGTCTTTCAAAGATAAAGATTCAGACCCCTTTTTACATTTGGTGCACTTAGATGAAAAAGTATCTTTTAACAAATAGGTCAAAAGGACTTTCAAACTAGCACCTGATCATCCTGAAATTAAGACACTGGGAAATGAGGCAGAATCATCTGAAAATTAAACAAAAAAGGTTCTTTTTGCTCTTGCCCATAACTGCATCACCCATGTTCGCTAATAGTTCAAAGGCTCCTCTTTCATTAGAAGAGCATTACCTATAAAGTGGATATCATAACTTTTCCATTATAATTTATTTATTCCTGAAGGGCTAATGATCAAAATAAAGTTAGCAGGGGGGTGTGTGTGTGTGTTCCTCTCAGATGTTTGTAACAAATCTAAAATAAAGGAAGATTTTTGGTCACCTTTGACAATCAAATTTGGGTCTCACGAACCCTGGCTTCCTGCAACCTACAAAGACTTGCAAATTAATAGTATACTCTTCAGGATTAAATCTGTTTTCTGTGATTACCTACAACGCAAGTTATTCTTCCAGCATGATGGCTGACTCTTAAAGTTCCTCCATTCAGAAAAGTGAGTATTTCTCTCTTTAACTGAATCTCCATTATTTCCTGATGAGGAACACAATGGGCCTAACTGTCTATAGTCTACATTTGTTAGAATGCATTACCTGGCACATCCCTCAAGTTTTTGTCAGACCACTCTCTCTCCCAGAATGTTAATATAGTTGGTTTTCTTCCTTTGTCAATATTTTTAATATTTTCCCACCAAAGAGTTTTGGCTCAGTGATGATAGTCTTTGACTTTAATTGTTGAAGAATTCTCCAACTATATTGGTCTCTTTCAGCTGCCCTCTTCATGTTAGTGCACTAATTTCAGCTGACAGATATTTTTGTCCTGGTCTTCTAGCAATAGACTCCCTGGGTGATAGCCTGATCTATTGAACGCAATGGCAAAACTCCCATTGGCTTCACCTCTTGATTCTAGAGAAATAAGAAGAACTGAGCAAATTGTCACTAGGCTAATGGGATGGTCTTAACAAAAGAGGATTAGGACTAGTAGGTGTAATCTGTTTTGTACAAAAGATTTTGAATCCTGGATTAAATCTGACACAAAACCCTTCCTTGATTTTAGGTAGCTCTCTTTCCATTTAGACTAGAGAGAGAAAACATTCCCAAGTGCACTGAACATTTAATCAGAAAGAGAGAACTCATTCCTAAAATCACTATTGGTTCTATATTGTAAAAAGATACAACTTCTTCCAATTGTCATCTGAAAAGGGTGCCTTTACTATCCCTTCCCCCTATTTCCACAAACACCTTTGGTAGACTCAGATTACATGTTACAAATCTGAGGATTAAATGTGGAGTCAAAGCTGCCACTAGTGACATTTCTTGATGGCCATAAAAATGCACCCTGAAGTTCCAGGAACACATGGCAAATCCCAGGAATACAGAGGAGTATTGTGAACTAGCACTGATCCCTGAATTTTGTCAGCCATTTTAAACCCATAATTGGCTATTCCCATTACTTGTTAAAAATAGGGAAATATTTGTAGTGATTTACATTTTTAGACCAAGATCTTCATTTCACAGTCTCAAATACCAAGTAAAAACTGCACTATAGACTCATAAGGATATGAATATTTAAACTTAATAAAATGTTTCATTTGTCACTGTTAAAACAGCCATATTTGCATTAAAGGAAGTATAGATACACTTCAGGACTGTTCAAGAGATGAAGAAAGTTAACATGATGAAATATGGAAATCACTAATTGGATATCACAATGAACACTACTAATTTACAAGCATTTAAAGGCAATTAGATTTTCACCAGATTCTATCACTAACAGTGCTTTGTTAGCAATTGATAAGCTTTAGAAAATTATTCAGCCATTAAAATTTGTAGAGTAATTTAATTGGTATAATTATTGCTTTTATGTGTAGGCTTGTGGTCACATTACAAGTATGGTGACAAGCAGCATCCTGAAACTAGCAGATATCCTCAGTGCAATGCTATATTAATGTATCCTCTCTAGAAACCCACAGCTTAAAAATTTCTATTCTAAATAAGAAAGGCCAGCAACTTATATTAAATTTAAGTGTGGAAGTCTTGACTAGCTAAGAGAAGAGAATTGTATAATACCCATGAAAGTCATAATTCAGGTTCCTAGATTTTAGGAATATGGGGCCAAATTTCGTTGCAATTATATTATTTGAACGGATATGCACTCACTTACACCAGGGCTTAATTTGGCCCACAAAGCACAGTTTTACAATGCGTGGACTTTCATAAGACACTCAACCTAACCCTAGGGAAGGAACCTCCTGTTTTATCCACTTTAGTGTTTATTTCATGCAGGTTTTTGACTTCCTATAAGGAGCTCATGTGTGTCCCCATGACTTTATATGGTACAAAATTCTCTTTAGAAAAACAATTTTACCCTATAGGTGATTTTTTTTCTTTTTTTAAAGAAAATGGTCAAAATGATCAAAATTACAAACCATGAGAGTTAAATCCAAGTTATTAAAATCTCTTTTAGTGTAAGAATATTGCATTAATTTACTAAGTAGACTGCAGTTGATATGCACGTACACACAAATGGATGCATATTATTCAAGTGTATACATAACATTGTCTGAGGGTTGTATTATTGTCTACTTGCACAAAACCAAGCACCCTTGTCCTGTCGATCCTCCAAGGCCTCACTCCCATTCCTCTCATTCTCCAAGGCCCCATCCCTACTCCATCCCCTCCTTCCTCTGTTGCTCACTCTCTCCACCCTCATTCACTCTCTCATTTTCACTGGGCTGGTTCAGGGGGTTGGGGTGTGGAAGGTGGTGAGGGCTCTGGATGGGGATGTGGGCTCCCAAATGGGGCCAGAAATGAGGAGTTCAGGGTGCGGGAGGAGGATCCGGGCTGAGGCAGTGGGTTGGGATGCGAGAGGGGGTGAGGGTTACGGCTGGGGGTGCAGACTCTGGGGTGAGGCTGGGGATGAGGGGTTTGGGGTGTAGGAGGGAACTGCAGAGCTGGGGCTTGGGGTGGAGGCAGCAGGAGGAGCCCTCAGGTGCCCCTAGGCATAGAAGCCAGAGGATGGACATGTCACTGCTTCCAGGAGCCATGTAGAGCCATGGCAGGCAGGGAGCCTGCCTTCACCCCACTGCGCCTCCAACCAGACTTTTAACAGTCCAGTCAGCAGCGCTGACCAGAGTCGCCAGGGTCCCTCTTCGACCAGGTGTTCCCGCCAAAAGCTGGACACTTGGCAACCCTAGCTGCATATGGGTGTCCACGCTCCACAACCACACTCCACAAAGTCAAGTACAGAAGCTCCCTGACTTATGCAAGCATTCTGTTCTGGAACACCTTGCATAAGTCAAATTCTGTGCAAGTCGGGAAAGTATACCCGACAATTATGCAAAAAACAAACAAACCAGGAAGTGTCTGTAAGTTAAAGCAACATTGTAGTTAAAATTTAGGATTTACAACAGTAAATAAATTCAAAGTTATGAGTCCACAGATACCTAAACTAGGCCATACTACATATGTAGAAAGGGGTCATAACAGTTTGGGAACCATAGACCAATGATATAAGACTTGGGACTGGAATAATTTCGCTGGAGTTACAACTTCAGCAACATTGCATGAAGGCAGGTTCTCTCCCTTCCCTACTCTTGCCAAACATTTCCTTGGAGTCCTTAAATTAGAATACGGGGTGGGGGAGGGGGGAATGTGATTCATTGTACCTGTACATAAATGCACGTAAAGCTAAATATACCCATTAGAGATGCACATCAAGGGCAGAAATGTGCGCTCTCATGAGGGCAGAATGTGCGCATGTTTATTCTTATTCCC
This sequence comes from Chelonoidis abingdonii, assembly GCF_003597395.2. Classification (NCBI taxonomy): domain Eukaryota; kingdom Metazoa; phylum Chordata; order Testudines; family Testudinidae; genus Chelonoidis; species Chelonoidis abingdonii. The sequence continues at coordinate 61,684,994 of NC_133778.1, forward strand.
TTCTTTTTCAGCCCTATTGCATTTAATTTTAATGTCCAATGCTTTAAAACCATATCTTTTGAAAGGTTCTCAGCATAAAAAAAAAATAGGGTCTGAAAATGTAATCAGTGAAAACACTAGGGTATTTTTCCATACTCTGTTTTGTTTTTTAATTTAAACACCAGTTGGATTACTAGAAGACATTTCAGCCTATGGGGCAGGGTTTATTTTCCCCACAAAATTTTAAAAGCCTGAAAATAGAAGCTTATATCTTAAGTGCTTCTTAGCCATAAACACCACAGAGCATCGCAACAGAGATCTTGCAGTATTGTTACTGCAACACTGCAGCTAAGGATTGACTGTCTCAAACCTAACCCTAGGATCTTAAATATTTGACTGCTAAAAGATATTTTTTTTAAACTTCTGCTTCAGAAAGGATATATTTATCACTCGCTGAGGCACATGCACCCTGACAAGAACAGTTCTATTGTTTTCATTGCAGTTTCATGACAAAAGTGCATGTTCATGAAAACCATTGAACCATCCTTCTGCTAGTTCTAAAACATATTTTCTAAGGTCCTCATGGGTTTAATAATTCTTTGTCAATTGGAATCAAGTGAAGCTGACATTTTAAGAACATTTTATGTGCACCGCTAAAGACTTACAGTACAATGCATTTCAGAACTGGACAGGAATAAAATAAAAACTTGAAGGACTTTTGTTCTTATATATCCCACCTTCCAAAATACAGTGGGGATGTCAGTTCGGTCAGCAGGCTTAGTTCTCAGGGCCTGCTGTTTCTCTGTCTCTTTTGGTTCAGTATATCCAGGACCACCGAAAATTGGGTTCAGCTGGGTCAACTTCCTTATTGGTAACCTCCTAGTCCTACACATCCTACACATCCTGGTAACCTCCTAGTCCTACACATAGGTATAGGGGAATGTGAGGCAAGTAGGGGGACCTGGGGCCTTTACTCCACTATCCCACGTCCTGCTTACCTTCCCCAGGCCACTTCAGACCATACCCAATGCCTCAGACTTACAGACTTGAAGGCCAGAAAGGACCATTGTGATTACCTACTCTGACCTCCTACACATTGCAAGCTACAGAACCTCACCCATCCACTCCTCCATAACCACTGGCCGAGTTACTAAAATCCCCAAATCATGATTTAAAGACTTCTAATTACAGAGAACCCATCATTTACTCTAGTTCAAACCAGCAAGTGCCCCATGGCTCCACACTGAAAAAGCTGAGAAAGTGTCTCTGCCAGTCTGACCTGGGGAAAAATTCCTTCCTGACCAAATATGTAAATCAGTGAGATCCTGAGCATGTCAGCAAGACCTGCCAGACAGACATCTGGGAAAGAATTCACAGTAGTAACTCAGAGCCTTCCCCATCTAGTGTCCCATCTATGGCCACTGGAGATATTTGCTAATAGCAGTCACAGATGGGCCACATTCCATTGTAGACACTCATGTCATACCATCCCTTTCATAAACTTACCAAGCTTAGTCTTGAAACCAGTTAGGTTTTTCACCCCCACTGCTCTCCTTAGAAGGCTGTTCCAGAACATCACTCTTCTGATGGTTAGAAACCTTCATCTAATTTCAAGCCTAAACTTGTTGATGCCCAGTTTATATCCATTTGTTCTTATGCCAACATTAGCCCTTAACTTTAATAACTCCTCTCTCTCCTTTTGTGTTTATCCATCTGATGTATGTATACAGAGCAATCATGTTTCCCCTCAGCCTTCATTTGCATAGTGAAAAGAAGCCAAGCTCCTTGAGTGTCCTCTCGTAAGGCAGGTTCTCCATTCCTCTGATCATCCTTGCAGCCCTTCTCTGCACCAGTTTCTGTTTGAATTCATCTTTCTTAAATATGGGAGACCAGGCTGTACACAATATCCCAGATGAGGTTTCACCAGTGTCTTGCATAATGCTTGGGGATGCAGCCTTCAGATTGTTTCTTGCAACTTTGCCAGAGTAATTCTAAGCCTCCTCTATATTCAGCCCCTTGAGTTTCTCAGTCCAGTTCACTTCCCTAACTATTCGCCTTAATTTTTTAAAGTTTTCCCTTTCAAACTCAAGTACTCTATTTGCAGACCTGTTTGTGCTTATCCTTCCATTAAGTTTAATCTGAATTAGCTCATAATCACTCAATCCAAGGTTGTCCTCTACAGCCAGTTCTTCTATGAGGTCCTCAGTTGCAGAATGACAGCTATTTAATTATAGTCCCTTTCTTCAAACCCCTGAGTCTCAGAGCTGATGCAAGGTGACCTTCTGCTCCCTGCACTCAGGATTCTTCCAACCAGTTGGGTGATGTCTCAAAGGAGAAGAGGAAGACTCACTGCCAGAACTCCTCAGTCAGAGCTTCTCCCATTGTGACAGGACAGTGCTCCTCCAGGGAAATGGCTTCCCTTCTCCCCTTTTCCCTGGGCTGTTGGACCTGTCTTTATATTGCTGCTTTCCTCAGGATCAAGCTCAGCAGTGCCTGAGGTACAGAGCTTACCAGATCCTGTACTGTTCCAAAGCCTTTCCCCTGCCTAAGCCCTGGACTGGGATTTGCAAACCCCATCACGCAAAGCTAATTCAAAAACCATTTGTACAACATTACACGGGAACCAGAGGATTTTTGTTTTGTTTTTCAAATGTAACACTTAAGATTTTGTGACTTTCTCTTAGAAACACATTATGAGGGAACATAGGATACTGGATCGGACCTGTTGTACACCTAGTCTAATATCTTATTTCATCTGAATTTGTTTAGCATCAACATTCAGCCATTGGGTGATGTTGTTATACCTTTCTCTGCTAAATTGAAAAGCCCACTATTAAATATTTATTCCTCTTGTACGTTCTTATAGACTAATCAAGTCAACCCTTAACTTTCTCTTTGTTAAGCTAAATAGACTCAAGTAGCTCAATCTATCACTATAAGGCAGGTCTTTAAATCCTTTAATCGTTATCGTGGTTCTTCCCTGAAACTTCTCTAATTTATCAACATCCTCCTTGAACTGTGGACACCACATCTGGATACAATATTTCAGCAGTAGTAGCACCAGTGCCAAATTCAAATGTAATATAACCTCTCTACTCCTCCTCCAGATTCTCCTATTTATGCATCCCAGGATCACATTAGCTCTTTTGGCCACAGCATCAGCTGACTATCCACTATGACCCCCAAATCTTTTTCAGAGCCTACTTCCCAGGATAGACTTCCTCAATCAGGTAAGTATGACCTACACGTTTTATTCCCTAGATGTATACACATACCTTCAGCTGTTTTAAAACACATATTAATTGCTTGCACCCAATTTACCAAACATTTAAATTCACTCTGAATCAGTGACCTGTCCCCTCTTCATAATTTACCACTCCCCCAGTTTGTGTCATCTGCAAAACTTTATCTGCGATTATTTCAGTTTTTTTCCAGGCCATTGATAAAAATGTTTAAAAGCATAGAGCCAAGAACAGATTCCTGCGGGACTCCACTAGGAACACACATCATGATTTCCAGTTTACAATTACACTGAGACCTATCAGTCAGCCAACTTTTAATTCATTTAATGTGTGCCATGTTAATTTCATATTGTTATCATTTTTTAATCAAAATGTCATGCAGTACCAAATCAAATGCTAACAGAAGTCTAAGTAAGCAGTATCAACACTATTACTTTTATCAACCAAATGTGTAATCTCATATCAAATTGGTTTGATGGAATCTATTTTCCATAAACCCACATTGATTAACAAAAAAAATAAAGGAAAGTAATATAATGAGTGCCAATCAAGGGTGACAAATATGGCAATCTTCTGAACAAACCTTGTTGAATTAAGCTAAACGTTATTGAATTAAGTTTATGTATCATTGTGTGGCAGGGATTGTATACAAGTCCCTGGGGGCAGGGAAAGGTGACCAGATATCCACATTTTATAGGGACAGTCCCAATATTTGGGGCTTTGTCTTATATAGGTGCCTATTACTCCTCACGCCTGTCTGGATTTCTCACACCTGCTGTCTGGTTACCCTATGGAGGGGGATCACAGCCCTCCAGGAACAAAGAACCATGTGGTGGGATTAGATTCACTCATGTGGTAACACCTCCAAAAAAAGGTACCACCACCTGGAGATACTTGCATATACTGGTTCAAACTGGATTCTCTAGAGACCAGCAGACGAAGAAAGGACTTTTGGATAAATAACCTGACTCCGGGCCTGCTTTCTGAGCCACAAAATGGATAGGACCTTCTGTCCAAGGCAGGGCTCCAGTCCTCCCTGGGAAGGATTGGACCTGTTCTTGGGGTTGCTTATTCTGAGCAAAAGGTGTTATGAACTTGTAACCACAGAAAAAACCTGTGTGGGGTTTGAAGAACAGTTCATCTGCCAGTGACCTCATTGGAGCTGAGGTGATCTCTGGCAACCTTTGAGCGCGCACCTACATTCTTTTATTGCTTGCAATGCTCTGTAATGCTTTTACCTTAAGAATGCACATGCTTGTTTAGAAAGACCTAAGTGGTAACTTAACTGTGGGCAGTTACACTGTTTATAGCCTCTGAGATGAAGGCAAAGCAGGCCTGCTTAGACAGTCTGACTTGCTGGGGAATTCAGTCTAGTCAGGAACTGTGAAGCCTGGAAATACCTTGGTCAGGAGGGAAGAGAGACATGCCTCAGCCCAAGAAGGTGACTGCTGGGAAGCTGAAAGCCTAAGAGTGGTGCCCTTGCTGGACCACAGAGGAGGAAGAATACAGATGAAGTTGCTCATACCTGTGACATAATTAATTATATTACCCTCCTTTAATTCTTTGTTAAATTGAGTCCTGTATAAGCCACTCCAGTATCTTGCTGAGGCTTGATGTCAGGCTGACAGGCCTAAAATTACCAGGTCATCCCATTTACCCTTTCTAAAATATTGGCACATTAGCTTTCTTCCAATCTTCTCGAAATTCTCCGGCATCACACAATTTACTGAAAATCAGTAGGTGTAATTAATATCTTCCTAAGTCACTACTGGAATGGAAAGAGTGATTTTATCCTATGATGAGACTACACCTATTTTTTCCCCAAAATATATAGAGATATCTGTTGAACACTTTTGCCTTTTCAGCATTAGTATTGATAATTCTACACCATTTCCATCTAGTAATGGACCAATATTATGGTCAGAATTCTTTTTTGTTCCTAACATACTTAAAAGCTCCTTCTTATGGTCTTTAATTATACTGGTCATAGATTTCAACTTGTGTCTCTCTGCTTTCCTTATCAATTTTCTACAATGCCTAGCTTCAGATTTACAGTCATTAGTATCAACTTCTCATTTTTTATTTTTTGTAGCTGCCTTCATTTCCCTTCTAAACCAGGTCATTTTTAAAAACTAATTCAGCCTCTTTCCTCAATTGCTAGAGGAATCTATTGTCATCTATTAAGTCCTTAAACAATTCCCAATTATTCACATTCTTCTGATTAAATTCTTCTCCCAGTTGATTTGACTCAATTGTTTTCAGTTTTGTGAAATAAGCCCTGTTAAAGCACCAAGTGTGTGTATATATATAAATAAATAAAACTAAGCACTGGTCTGGACTTTATTTTATAGGAGAGCTCATATTGCCAGTAGTAAAACATCCTTGGATGTTTCCAAATATTGTAGAGGACAATTTCCAAACTAAAAAACTAATTGCAACCAACACAGGGGAAATCTACCTCGTATAGACAAGTAACGTTGTGTGATCTGTTGGTTAGGTATTATTTAGAGTTTCCAGTTTAACATGTGGTGATTTGGCAGGGTTCATTTGCCTCTAGATCAGCCACAGCATCACAGTTAATTTGGGAGTGAGGACCCCCAGGTATGCAAGACAGACACTCACACTTAGGCAAGACGCTTTGAATCTACAATAGCTTTATTAGCATAGTCAGCAATATCACGAACACTGTGACCTAGCTAAGCAGACAGAGATAATACAAGCATCCAGAATTTGCCTACTCATACCATCCTTTGCAGGGAACCTTGCAGTAGTACAATGACCCATGAGTGGTCCTTCAGCTGGTAGGGTCCAGGTGTATGGGCCAAGTGCCACCTTATATTAGAGGTTATGCTAATACTAACTAAGCCTAATGCCTATTCAGTACGGGCATCAGCCCCTTTTCCTTATCTGTTTTTCCTTACTCTACTAACATTGGGATGCCCTTTTCCCATCGGTTAATAGGCCTTTTACTTCAAGTTTATTGGTATTAATCAGTTAGTTGACAAATGCTGATGTGGTTAACTTAAAATATCTAAAGCTAGTATAAAGTGTCATTTTGTGGTTACCTGTCAGCAGTTTAGCAACAATTGCCTATAACAGCACTGTCTTGGGATATAGGGTCATTTACTGGTTAGTTGCTTGTGTCAAGTCTTTAAGCCTTGGGCCTTAGACAGTTTGGCTAAGCTATTGTTTTACAGTTTGGGACCTGTAGGCTTTTGCATTACTGCATTAATCCATACCTATACCTTATTTAGCTTATGCCTGTATATAAATAGCAATAGCAAGAGGAACTGATTAGAGAACTAAAAATTAATGGTAGCTTATCCTGACTAATCACATTTATATTGTGTAAACTGAGAGAGATAGGTTATAACCATTTATGTTAACATTCCAAATGTGTGAATCATTTTTCAGTAATATCAACTCGATTGAATTTATACTCACAAATGAGCAATGCCAAATCCTCTTGTTTGCTACTGAGGTTCCTAGCATTGGTGTACAGGAAATTAAAGAATCCCTTCTCTTCACATCCTTTGGTTCCGTTAATTTTGTTCTCAACTTCTTGATTCTGCACTAAATGAATGTTCATATCTTCCCTCTTTTTACCCTCCCATTGTGTTATTTCAGTTTAATAATATTATCCTCCTGATTACTTGAGCCAGCCTGTTCTTGAGGAGATTCGTTCCATTTCTACTGAGTCTCCTCTTCTTATAGAAGAGGGTGGACCAATGTTCCACAAAACCAAATCCTATACCACTTACCTAACCAGTGGTTCATTTTTAGAATCTTCTGCCTTCTGTCTCCCTTCACCCTCGGGACAAGAAGATAACCAAGAAGATCGCTTGGACATTATTCTTCAGCATGCTTCTGAGTTCCTTGAAGTCATCTCTTATCTGCGATATATCCCATGATGCAGTATCATTAGTGCCCATAAATGGATCCTTGCCCATTTTCTTCAGAAATTCCTCCAATCTCATGTGAGTGATGTCTCGTCTTGATTCTGGGAAGACAGCACACCATCCTGTTGTCTGTTTATCCTTTGCAGAATGTTCTTTTGATTCTTCTGAGTGTTGAACCTCCAGCAAGGATGGATAGACTTCCTTGGACAGCTGAGGAAACTCTTTATGGGCAAAACTGATGCTTAGAGGTTGGGCTCAGCTACCATGCACGGGCATGTCTCATACAGCTTTCCCTTCCCTTAGACCCCCTGGTTCTTAAGAGATATCTTTTACAGTTTGAACATTGAGGACCTGGTATCAACCTGAAGCAGTGGTCGATCCTGGAGTCTCTGCCAGTTGATCATGATCTCAAGGCCACTAAAAAGTCTGGCAGCACAGCAGGGCTCAGCAGGCTGCCTGCCTGTCGTGGCCGCATGGCACTCCCAGAAGCGGCTGGCTGCTGGCACATCCCTGCGGCCCCTGGGTGGGGGCTGCAGCTTCACACACTGCCCCTGCCCCCAGCACCAGTCCTGTAGTCCCCATTGGCCAGACAGCGCTTGCAGGAGTGAGCAACGCACAGAGACCCACATCTCCTCTTTCCCCCAGGGGCCGCAGGGACATGCCAGCAGCCCAGCTGCTTCCAGGAGCAGCATGGGGCCAAAGAAGGCAGGCAGCCTGCCTGAGCCCCACTGCACCATCAGTCAGGAGCCATCTGCAGTAAGCGCCTCCCAGCTGGAGTCTCCACCTTGCACCTCTCACACACATCCCAACCCCCTGCTCCAGCCCGAAGCCCTCTCCTTCACCCAAACTCCCTCCCAGAGCCCACCCCCCTCACCCTCTCCTGCACCCCAACACTCTGCACCAGCTATAAGCGCCATCCTGCACCAAACTCCCTCCCAGAGCTTGTACCCCTCACTCCTTCACCCCAACCCCATGCCCGAGGCTCAGCCAATGCATACCCCATAGTTGAGAATGTTACACTGATTTGTGACAATCCCTGAAGGATTTTGGATCTATAAACCACAAACAAAACTAATAAAAAGTAAAATTCATAAACGGTCCCAGTGGATTCTATGAGATTAGGTGCAGTGTGACCATCTGACCCCTGCACCCAAACTTCCTCCCAGAGCTTGCACCCCTCACTCATGCACCCTAATCCTCTGCCCCAGGCTCAGCCTAAAGAACTCTCCCACATTATGAACCCTGGCCCCAACCCAGAGCCTACACCCCCTCCCAAACCCCAACTCCCTGCTCCAGCCTGGTGAAAGTTAGTGAGGGCGAAATGGAGTGAGTGGAGCAGGGCAGCTCCTGGGTTGATCTTAAATTCAAAAAGTGATCTTGTGTGTAAAAGAGTTGGAGACTTCTGACTTGACCAGGAGGAATTCCATACAGCCAAAAAGCTTCCTCTTCTTTCTAGTAGCACAGTCCACCCACACTCCTCTGTCTCCAATTGTGAAAAATGTAGATGTGACCTCTTGCCTCCGACAGTTATGAATGGCCAGGCCTTCTTTCTGGCTTTCTGTCTCTCCAACTCCTTGGTGGCCAGCTTCTTTCTTCCTTGAACCTGGTGTACTTGATGTTTCCTGAACTGGGCTGTCTAGGAACTCCTCAACTTCTCTGGTTCTCAATAGTGTCTCTATTTGCCTGTCCAATCCAAGAAGTTTCTCCAGCACCGGTTTTCACTTCATGTGTAGTAAGTCCCTTCTGGCTTCAGGCAGGAAATAAAATAACGCACATCCATTGCAGGACACTCACAGTTCCATCGCTGGCCATCTTGAAACTGCATGTAGGAGCAGAACCTGGAAGCAAAGCTTTTCACACTCCTGCTCTCAACTATCTCCGAAACTCCCCTATTAGCTGCCCCTGTTTGTGGCTCTTGAATTCACCCAGCAAGATGTTTTTTATATCATGTCTCTCTGTTTAGCCCAGCTCCATCCCTCACCACTAAGAAACAATGGACCACTCAAAGACTTCAAACACTGGATCTGATCAAAGCTCCAAGCCTCATGGCCTTTATCAAGGCACCAACAGACAGATATGTCTCAACTGCTTACCCAAGGGCAGGGCTGGCTCCAGGCCCCAGCGCGCCAAGCACGTGCTTGGAGCGGCATGCCGCGGGAGGCGCTCTGCCAGTTGCCTGGAGGGCAGCAGGTGGCTCTGGTGGATCTCCCACAGACGTGCCTGTGGAGGGTCCGCTGGTCCCGCGGCTCCGGTGGAGCATCTGCAGGCACGCCTGTGGGAGGTCCACTGGAGCCGCAGGACCGGCGAGCAGCAGAGCGCCCTCCGCGGTGTGCTGCCGTGCTTGGGGCGGCGAAATGGCTAGAGCCAGCCCTGCCCAAGGCCTCATGGCCCAGCTATGCAGCCTGTTCACAGAGAACTCAAAGATGGAGCAAAAGCACCACTCACTAAGTGCCACCGCCTCCCAGGACAAGTCTCCTGTTAGCTGCCTCTTTTCAAGTGATAGCATTATGAAAACCCAGACTATACCAAGTGTCACCGCGGGGTACAGCATTTCAGTGAACAAAAAGATGGAATAAACTAAAGTAGAGGGGAAAATATATGTATATATACACACATAAATAAATAAAACTACATGAAATACTATTAGGACATTTTTCTCTGGGAATTTCTTATAGTGCTAAGTCAGAGTAGGAATAGGTAACAGACTTCTTAAGTCATAGGAACTAGAAAGTGAATAAAAGAATATGTTGATTCCTACCTGTTTTCCAGACAAATTGATGATCTTTCCTGGCTTCCAAATCAGTTGTTTGCAACATTGACAGCACAAGTAAAAGCAAGATATTCCTCATGCTCTGCCATGCCCAATGAGCAGAAACCCAGAGATCCCTCAGAAACATAATTCAATCTCTTGTCTTCTCTAGTCCTAGATTTGGAAGAAAAGGCAAAATTAGTTTTCTTAAAATACATAGTAACAAAGCAGAGCACTCAGGGTCAGTACTACTCAGTACACATTGCACAACCCCTTCTCTGGCGCAGTCTGTTATGTGGGTACTTTAGAGATGGTACATGTAGAGATATGTACTTTTAGCCCTGGAGGTCCCTGGTTCAATTCTAGGTATCAGCCAAAATGGTGGCCATTACCAATGCCCTTAGTGAATTCCTAAAAAGCAATTTGCTAGCATCACAGCTTTAAAATTCAAGGCTTTCGCCACATGTCATGTGAGAGCCTTATGCAACACTTTTTTCTCTCTTCGATCTATTTATCTTTAACATGTCCATCATCCATGATATCTGGTATTTTATAATTAAACAAACCATGGATGGAGACAGATTCAAGCTGCAAAGTTCAGCTCTGGATATGAATCCCAACTTCCATGAAGCTAAGGACACAGACACAAGATTTGGATTGCCAGTTCATCTCTGCATACTGTATGTAGATGATATGATTAAAAAATGGCATGAGAACTAAGAACTGAATTTTGATGTGAAAGTGAACGCTATACATGTAATCTAAACTCCTTCTCCTACAAGATTAGGTTTTGCATTTATATTTCCTGAATTCCTACATTTGCAACTGGTCATTAGTCCCACATTTCATATGTCAAAGTTTCACCGCTGGGACAGGGAAAGCAGAGTGATAAGATTCTTCTGCAACATGTTATTGGCATCATTCAGTGCCTTTCATTAAAGTTATCAGATATTGGAAGTTTAGTTCTGAAATTCCATTACATTTCCAGCCTTATAAAAAAGCAGCATTATTACAATACATAATACACAGTATGGTTCTTGATAAGAAGTCAAAGATAAACCTGAAAATAGTGGCTATACACTAAATCTTTTAATTTGGAGTTTTATTGAAATTACTCAGTTTCCATCATGATAAACTCATGTAATTATCATTAATCAGATACTGACTAACTGCTGTGGAGGATACAGTGTTGTATCTGTTTAGCTTAATTCATTTTTATATTTTAGCTGCATTGCAAAATCTGTAAAGATATCAAATTGAGCTTTTACACAGGCAAAGTAATGCAGGCAATGTAAGACGCTTGCATTCATGGACTTTTCCCAATGTTTTGGCATTAACGTTAGGACCTAGACTTTCAATTTCAAGAACAAACATTGCACCCTGAATTGAAGGGAAAAAAGCAAATCCTAGTCCCTGGTCTAGAGCTAAATCCTAAATCTTACAGGGTCAAACAAAGGACCATAAGTGGCCTTGTAAGCAAGTTTGCACTGGGCTAATCAAGCCCAAGAAGCCAACCGGGCCTTGGAAGAAGGATTTGGATCCAGTGCATTGCAAATGAGACAACTTCAGGAGAGAGAGTGACACGCATACCTCAATTCCAAGCCAATGGAAGCTCCAAAAAAGTTTTTGTTCCATTTCAGAATGAAAACTGCAAGTTTCAGCCAAAAAGAAATTCAAGAGGGGCAGCGGGAGTGAAGAGATAAGAAATCAAACGTGAGAGGTAGGGCTCTCTGGGTTTCCAGGCTCCTCGCTGCTGAGTTGGGAGCCAAGTGTTGATGAGAGCTGGGGTTCCCAGGGCTTTCAGGCTCCCAGCTCTGAGGCAGAGAGCCTAGAATCCCTGGCACAGCAAGGTTGTCTGGGCATGATCCAACGATCCCTGGTCCTGGAGCTCTGCACTATGGAGCTGCCCCAATGCCACAGACCCTGGAAGTTGCAAGAGACCCTGAGCCCACTAGGCAACTTTCCAACACAAACTTGTCTGTGACTAGACTGGAGTTCAAATCCCAACTGTTCTTGTGAAACATTTTGGGTTTCACAAACCAGCATTATCTGGTGAAGTTCTATTCCACAGGAAAATTTTTGACCAGCTCTAACACTAGGCCATCCTGTAATTAACTCTATGCGACCATCACTCATCTGGACTAATCCTCCTCACTCCACAACAAATATCAAGGGGCACTGCTTCCCCTAATGTCATTCCCAGCATCACAACCACCACAACTGATACTATGTATGACAGATGTCCTGGGGTGGGGGAGAACTGGCAGGGTTTGGCAACTCTGGTTCTGTGACATTCTGTACCTTGGGGGAGCACCCTGTAACTCCATATTCCTCATTTATATACAGTTGTGAAGCATGCCTTTTAAGGTATCAGGGAAAGGTTACGATCTTCTGAAAGTCATTTCTCTATCCATAAATTTATATCATTAACCCATATGAAGTTAAGAGAATTACGTTGTATGGTTATCACTAAAACATACTGTAAATTGGGAATTCGCCCAGGTATTAACTCCAGAGGCAACAGCAAGGAAAATAGCCAACACTCTGGTCGGGTGTCAATCAACCCATCAACAACCACTGTCCAGCAAGGGAGCTACAATGCAATGACTCACTTGCATGAGGCCAAAAGAGGGGAATTACTCAACCTTGCCTGGAGACTCAGCAATGCACCCAGACATGCCTGGACTTATTTTCCAAGCACACGGACTGAGGATATAAAACTGAACACAGGCGGCCCATGTTGGGCCTCTCTCCTTCACCCATCTATGCTGCAATCAACAAGGACACTCTGAAGACTCCAACTGAGGGGACTGGCCCAGATTTCAAGGGTGAAATCTGTGTAATATGAAATGCAATATCCAGTGGGGTGAGAAAAACTGCTTAGTCTAGTTGTTGCCTGGTCTAATAGGGAGGAGAGTTTAGACTATGTGCTTACATTTTATTTCTTTTGGCAACTAACTCTGACTTTTTTGCCCATCACTTAAAATCTATCTTTTGTAGTCAATAAATTTGTTTTATTGTTTATCTTTACCAATTAGTTTGATGAAGTGTTTGGCAAATCTCCTCAACTTTCCATTGATGAAGTGATGAACCAATTAATAAATCTGCACTGCCCATCTCGAAGAGTGCAAGACGGCATACTCCTCAGGTATAGTGCTGGGAGCTGGGGGGATTTGGCTCTGGTGACTTTCTGTCTGTGATTCATGAGTGGCTCTGGGAGCATTCATGTAATCTAGCTGGGTGTTGGGTCCCCACATGTGGTTGTGCTAAGTGATAACAGCACCTGGAGGGGTTTGCTGCTGGTCACTAGCAAGGCACTGTGAGAGAAAGCCCTGGCTGGAGAGAGTTCGGGGGGCACAGCAGTCCCACAGTCCCAGGATGCACCCTGGGGATCCCGTCACAAGTTCTAATCCTACAAGGAACTTAAGCATGTGCTTAAGTTCAGGAATGCAAGACATCTCTCTGAATGCAATGGGCCTGGTCATAAACTTAAATTTAAGTAACATGCTAACGTGCTTTACTGGATCAGGGCCAGAGTGCTCAGCACTTTGCAGGACCATGCCCTGTGCAGGCACTCTGCTGTTGACCCTCATGAGACCTCTGTAGGTTCAAACAGGGCTCTGTACACCTGGGACCCAGCCAGCACTCCACATTGTGGAGCTGAATAAGGCCAGGATAGGGACTTTATCTTTTCACTAGAAGATATTTCACTAAAGACTCTAATCCACAAATCCAAGGAAACCTCAGACAACACTCACTGCCAGTTGTGGTTTCTTAGTTTGTGTTTTTTAGCTCAGGTAGCACTCATCAGCTGCCTTTTGAACATACTTTTCCCAGCTCAGAATTGGGGAAGTGGGTAGCAGTAACTCTCCAAGGGTAGAAGATTCCTGCCCTAGTCAAGAGGCTTGGCATCTGTTAGTTCCTTGAGAAAGACTACAAAAATAACAGCCTGCTGTTGTCTGAGGAGCACAGAGATTACATTAAGTCTGAAAAAGAAACCCACAGGAATAAATTAAAGACCATGAACCTGATTCCCATCTCGCTTACACCAGTGTAACTCCACTGAGTACAATGATTTACACTGAGGCAAGCAAAATCCGAATTTGTCCCTTTATCTCAGTTTGTGTAACACAATTTGAAACACTGGCAGTTCTGTGCAGATATGATAAAAAGTTACCACACAGGCAACATATGCCATCCACAGCAGCATGAATAAATTACATTATGAAGGCCACCAAGATTTCACATCAAATTTAGTTACTGAATATCTCAAACTTCCAAATGTGAAGGCATAGTTAACTGTGAATTGGCAAATACAGAGAGGAAAAAAATCTGTAGTTCACATTTTAAAAAATAATTTACAGATTATTCATACTATTAATTCTGATCTGCACTTCATGTTCATGATGCATGTTCCTTATAATTATTTATTGTTTCTTCCCCAGATGAGGAAATTAAACTTCAAATCACAACTCAAATATATATATATTTTCTCTCCCCCAAAATTCTTTTACTGTATTTTCTTTTCTGGTCACTTATAGGTTTCTCTCTCCACTTACTCCCAAATTTAAAAAGTGGCCAATTAGGAGAGGTAACAATGATTTATATAGTCCACAGTTATCCAAGACAAACGCATTACCTAAAATAATCTTGAGCCCCAATACTACATATGCATTACTCCTACAGACACTTATGCATGTGCTTACATTAAACTCATTACCTAAAATAATCTTGAGCCCCAATACTACATATGCATTAATCCTACAAACACTTATGCATGTGCTTACATTTTAAGCACAAGTCATCCCACTGACTTCAGCTGGACTATTCACATGTTTAAAGTTACATATGCATAATGCTTGCAGGATAGGGGCATCACATTAAACATTCCTTTGATTTTTCCAGCTTATTCAATGTCTTTTATGACATTCTTAGAATCATAGATATTAGGGTTGGAAGGGACCTCAGGAGATTATCTAGTCCAACCCCCTGCTCACAGCAGGACCAATCCTCAAATCCCTAAATGGCCCCCTCAAAGATTGAACTCACAACCCTGGGTTTAGCAAGCCAATGGTCAAACCACTGAGCTATCCCTCCCCTCCAAAACAGTTAAAGGTCACTGAATACAGCCCCCTGCCTTCACTATGCAGAACCAAGTACTGATTTTTGCCCCAGAACCCAAGGTGGCCCCCTCAAGGACTGAACTCATAACCCTGGCTTTAGCAAACCAATGCTCAAACCACTGACCTATCCCTCCTCCCTTCTTACAGCTGACTACCCTACCCATCCTGTATTTTTATTTTCACACCGTGACAACAGTGGCATAGAGCTCAATCCTGCAAATATCCACATCAGTACATTTCTCATGACATTAAAATCAAGACTTGTTCCAGTGCTACACTGGTATGTTTGAAGGATCAGGCCCACAGTGTTTACATTATATTTTTAGCTGATATTAAAGATCAGTCGGAATGTGAAAAAAATTGTTTGCATGCACATATGACAGTAAAGGTTCAAAATCCATTTTCTTTGAAATACCTTCCACTAATGGAAATTGCATTGTAACAGATGTATTATCATAAATGCCAATGCCATCTTATTAGTGAGCATGTATTTAAAAGACAGTACAGTAAAAATGGCTAACTAGCAGGAAGTTTATTTCTTTGTTTTTTAATTCTTTCCTACCCACCCACCTCAGATTAAAAATGAAAATTTACGCAACAGAATGCAGGCTGCAGAAGCTACCACGTACCACAAAACTACCACAGTCCCTTTAGAGGTGAGCAGCTATAGAGCACATCAAGGGACTCTGTTCTCTTTGTATATTAAAAATTCTTATTTGGTTATTAGAGTCCTGGATTTTCTAGTGAGAAATTGGTGACCAGACTCCAGTTTTCCCTGCATAGATGGATAGCAAGATGGAGAGGCTGTAATAAAACTTGCTGCCCAGTCCCATGCAGGTAACCAGAATGCTAGTGCTTGCACACCCAGAGCACAAGAACCAGAGTCCCAGCAGTGCTAGACACTGCTAAAGCAGCAGGGTCTCTGGCACTGCTGGGTAACCAAGGCTATGCCTCTTTCTGCTCTCAACAGCAGCCAGCCATTAGTGACCAACACTGGAGGAAATACACAATGAATGCACTCTGTTGCAGTAGTATAGTAATTGATGTTTCTGCAGGTACCCCAAAGAGAAAATAACTGAGATCACTACCACTAGTGCAGTACCCCTTCACACTCCTTGCAGTGGCTTCTGATGTCATAAATCTAGCCCTGTTCTGTATGAATTTGTGCAATATTTGTTACTCAACCTGAAAATAAACTGGCTGTAAGTCTGAAAACCCAAGTCAAAGAACTTAATTCACCCTTGTCATAAGGAAGCAAAATTCCCCTTGAATTCAGTAGGAGTTGTGCCCACTTCAGCCATGGTTGAATTTGCCCTAGTATTTTTCTTTGCAATGAGAATACTTATGAAGAGAGTTGGGAAAAATTACATTTAAAAAACATTATGCAACTAAAATAAACCAGCACAATTTTAACAACAATAGAAAAAGCATTTGCATGTCTCATATTTGACCTGAAAATCATTTGATAATTGTCCAGCACAAAACACTTTAATGATTATTCAATTCTCTTAGCAGAAAAAACAAAATTAAAAACAGTAATAACAGTTTGCCTGGAATGCAGGGCAGAAACTCATCACTTATTCATCCTAAGATTTATAGATTTTCACTTATCTTGACCTTTCTGAAATGTTAATACCATGTACTACTAAACTCTGCCCTGCCTTCTGCAAAAGGTATTATCCAAAGACTAATCCTATTTGATTCCTCATCAGCAGATCATAGCTTGGAATGGCGCCTGTCAAACCACCCTTTACATGTGCCTAGACAACCTGTGATAATCAGCGGATCAAAAGTCTTCAGGTAAAGTTATTCTAAATTTTACAAACATTGAGATTTATAGAAAAACTAAAGAAAAAATAATGAACTAGACTGTGAATTTACAGCCAGCCCTGAGTAAGCTCTATACAGCCATGTCCATGGAGCCAGGATCTGGTCCTTCACTATTAGCTATTGTTTTGTGTGCATGTGTACATGCACACACACAATTTTTAATATCATGAGAAAATACCAAGCTAAACTGGAAACAGATTTTATTCCCATATGATTTATGCACACACATAATCAATTCTTCCATTGCTGACATATTTTAGATGAAGATAGTCTTGTGGCTGAAGTGCAGTGACCTAGATTCTATTCTCAGCGTTGCCACAGACTTTCTATGTGACCTAAGACAAGTCACTCAGGGCCAGATTCTGCCACTTGTGGAGTAATGTACTAGTAGTCCCACTGACTTCAATAGAACTACTCAACAAGAGTAAGAATGGCAGTCTGGACCTTTGTGCCTCCCCTTTTCCATTTATACAATGCAGTTACAGATATTTACCCTCCTTTCTGAAGCACTTTGAGATCCATGGATTAAAATGCACTGTGTAAAAGTGCTAGATTTATAGATCTACAACATTAGTTGGCAATTACTTCTAAATGTCGCCTCCTTAATTGGTTATTTATATAAATCAGAACATTAAACTGCAGAATACTTAATGCAGTATGCTACAATAATTGTGAGAGTGGAAATATTCTTAAAAGAACACACTGTGCTAGTAATATATCTGCATCTGGAAGAGAACTTTTGCAAACAATTAGGGGCTATACCATCTAAGTCAGTCTACTCTGGAGCATTACCCAGAGTAAGTCACACCAGTGCACTGTGTCTACCCTAGGGTATGCATCCATGCAATTACAGCAAGGCAGTTATACCAGTAGCTGGTAACTCCAATGTAGATAAGGTCCAATACAAACTACAGTAGTTGGTCCTTTTTCCATTTTATAACATTAGTGACTCCTTTTTAAGAATAGGTGTTTAGCTACTGAAAAAAAAGCCACTATAAAAGTTTTCACTGTCTTTATTCGTTCTAAATTATATCTGTAAATTCAATAATGCCTGCTTCTTGTTCTGCAACTATGGAGGAAACTGAAGGGTTACACAAAGTAACGCTTAACGTACAGACAGTAAAGGCCATTGTTGCATTGCCACTGAAATGCTTCTGAAATTTTAGTGACCTAATTAGGAGAAACATATAAACCCCAAAATTTTCCCGTTTTCTGTCATGAACTTCGGTTTCAGAGTGCATTCTTGAAACTTAATAAAGGTTTACATTTAAAAGTTTAATTATAAACTTAGATAAGTGGGTTATAATGAAAGATATCTCTAGCAAGGGAGCCCAAACAGATGCATTACAAATACATTAAACACCAGAGGATGAACTTGCCATCAGCGAAATGGTTTTAATTAAAACAACGATAGAATGCAACTCTTCTGTGAAACAATATTGCTGTTACATCCAGTTCTTTGTAAGTATTTACAATGCACACAATGAAAAAAATACTTGACTTTCAATAATAGAAAGTATATATGATTTTAAATTTCTCTAAGCAGTCCAGATCAACGGGTCAGCTAAAGAAACACAACTGGAGCAAAACTTAATTCATCTGTATGCAAGTGTATATATTATATTACAACAACAAAACCCTACTTTAAAAGAATATTAAGGTTGCAAAGTCAAGAATTCAGAAGGTTTATCAAAATGTTGGTACATCTTGTCTTTACTTATACAATCTTATAGTATTTTTTTCCACAGGAATCTTGCCTTATTCAGTGCACACAATGTTTGGTGCTCACTGAATGGTTAACTAAAATTTTTTTTATCCTCGCCATTTAATGCATGGCCACATGCATTATTTACCGCACACCAGCCAAACCCTGCACTGAATACACAATTATTTATTTCTTCATGGACTTTTCTATGGTCTTATCATTGTTGTATCTTAGCGCTTTACAAGCATTCATGGATTTATCTTCACAACACCTGTGTGGTATTATCCTTCCCATTTTACACACAACGTAACAGAAATTAAGACCAGAATTGTCAAAAGTGTCAGAGCGTCTGGTATGAGAAACATAGGGACTCATTTTTCTGACTGAAATTGAAAACAAGGTCTTATAATGGCAAGCGACGGGATACTACTTGCACTGCCTTTCCTTTGCACACCTGTACTTAAATTTCTGAACTGTTTGTTTAGTACAGTGATGAAATTTTCCTTGAAGTTTCCTCAGAATATAGCAAAATTAATAGACAGAATTAATAGAATAAAACACATTCTGAAGATGCCAAGACAAGCAAAATTTTGCATTCAAGTACAAACATTAGGATTTCTTCACAAAGCAATGCTGTGATGTATTTAAAAAACCTCAACAGGCTAGTGCCTAGACTGGATCTGTTACCAGTTTAATATCTGATGCACCTTTTAGCACTGGCAGTCTTATGGACTGGATGATCCAGTAAGTCTTTTCCATCTGTAACCTATTGATTTATAATAAGAATAGTGCCCAGAATTGTGCTGATTCTGGAATACTGTTAAAATTGAATTAGCAGGACAAAGGGAAATATATCTAGTTAACACTACTCCTGCATCTCTATTTAACTAATAGGTTGTGATGTGCAAAGCTTTTGCTAAAACAATGGGTGTGTACAACAGCCCGAACAAATGAATGCATATACATGCTCAGCTACCTGATTCAGGAAATCAGATACAGAGATCCAGGAATATTTTCCAGCAGCACTGGAACAATTTTTATAGTGGCAATGCTGAAAGCCACTGAACAAACCTGTAAATCACTTCAAGCCAGAGGGTTCCTGCCGCACCCTCAGCACCGCTAGTTCCAGCACCCCTGAAAATGCTACCATTTTTGCATGCAATTAAATGCAGGTGAAAACATTTGTGAGTGTAAAATTGCATCTCCAAAATTGGAGATAACTGGGAAAAAATCATATTCATAACAGGCTACTGAAGCTATATAAATGGCATAGGCCATCTTCAATTCTTCTTTAAGATATAAAAATGCTCAATTTTGCTGCAATGCCTACATTTTAAAGAATAATATGGTCTCCACAGTGTTGGTACCTATGAATTTTGCCCTTATTACTCTTTCCTTTCCCACTACCTAGTTTTAGGCCAGACACAAATGAGCTAATATAAACAGACACAAACACATCCATATGATAAATTCTATTGTTTCAACAACTCATTTCCGAAGTGCTGAAATAAACATTTGTTCCAATGCATGCTCTGTCATTAGATGTTTACCTCAATACATTTAAGTATCAACCTTCAAAAGGGGCAAGGATTGGAAAACCTGAGCAGCACTCTGTAGGACTCAAGAAACTGACAGGCTGTAGAATAGACTGGTGCTAATGCACACACTAAAACAGGAGTCCCAGCAAATAGCAAGTGTTGTAACAAGCTCTCATATAATTAAGGCTTCATTATGTCTACAAAATATACTCTGCAGTAATACGGTACATTTACGACCACATTCCGACATTTTACTCTAAGTAAATAAAGCTAGAGGTGTCAGAATAAATAAAGAAAGGATATTTTGCGTCTGACGAAGTGGGTATTCACCCACGAAAGCTTATGCCCCAATACATCTGTTAGTCTATAAGGTGCCACAGGACTCTTTTTGCTTTTTATAGATCCAGACTAAACATGGCTACCCCTCTGATAAAAGATATTTTGTGACTTACTGTTTGGTTCATGCAATTTCTTCCAGTCATTAGAGACAACTGGTAATAGCATAGTGCATTAAGACAAATGTGTAAAGAGGATTCTGCTGTGAAGTATAACAATGATAGTAACAAAAAAGTCCAGAAAGGATATTGGAACACACACACACACACACACACACACACACACACACACACACACACACACACACACACACACACACACACACACACACACACACACACAGTTGACAGACAGGGGTGTTAGCGTATGAGGGTGTGAGGAGCCTAGAGCTGACCCAGCACTCTGGTCACTAAGGGTATGTCTACACTGCAATGAAATACCCCGGGGATAGCCCAGTCAGTAGACTAGGCTCTCGGGTTACAGGCTGCAGGGCTTTAAAATTGCAGTGTAGACATTTGGGCTCAGGCTAGGGCCTGAATTCTAGACTCTTCCCCTTTGCAGTTCAGATCATTCTGGAGTGTATTAACTGGAATGTTATGTCAGGGATAGGAGGCAACTTTCCTGCTCCACTAAATACTGCTGAGGACTCACCTGGATCACCGTCTAATTCTGGGTGCCACACTTTCAGAAAGATGTGGATAAATTGGAGAGAGACAAGAAGAGCTACAAAAATGATAAAAGATTTAGAAAAATCTGATCTATGAGGAAAGGTTAAAAAAGGAGCATTTTTAGTCTTGAGAAATGAAGACTGAGGGGGATCTGATAATAATTGTCAAATATGTTTTGGGGTATTATAAAGAAGCTGGTGATCAAAAGAAACTGATCACGTTCACTGATGTGAGGACAAGTAGCAATGGGCTTAATCTAGACAGGGCCATTCACAGGATTCGGGTGGCCTGCGGCAAAGCAATTTTGGGGGCCCCTTCCATAAAAAAAAGTTGCAATACTGTAGTATCATGTTTTTGGAAACGTAACAAATAACCAGTGAAATACATTCAAAAAATAATTTTTAATAATTTGAACAGGATTTAAAAATATTAAGTGCTTTAATGGTATATATACATTTGCTATTACATAATGGGCTGTCGGTGGGTGATGGTTGGTGGCAGTGGGCTGTCGCTGTCTGGGGGTGGCACTCCTGTTGCCCAGAGCTGGGTGGGGAGCAGGGCTCTGGGTCAGGGGGTGCCTGGTTCACAGAGGCTGGGCTCGGCTCAGAGTTGGGCGGGGGGAAAGGGGTCAGGAGGTGCTGGGCTCGGAGCTGGGGGGTGTCTGGCTCAGAGGGGCTGGGCTCAGAGCTGGGGGTCAGGGCTGTCGCAGGGGGGGGGTCCAGGAGGGTGTTCAGCTCAGAGGGGCTGGGCTCAGAGCTGGGGATCATGGCTGTCGGGGGGGGGGAGTCAGGAGGGTGTCCAGTTCAGAGGGGCTTACCATGTTGCTTACTCCCACTTTCCCCATCTCCAGGAGCCACAGCATGCCGCGTTCAGAAGCGGCCCTGGGCAGTGCAGCAGCGACCTGGATCCATGTGAACAAAGCCCCCCTTGCTTGGCCGTAGCTCACAGCCCCGCCCCCTTACCATGCGACTCTGAGCAGGAGGTGCTCAGGCCCCACCCCCTTTCCACACAGCTCTGAGCGGAAGGAGCTTAAGCTCAGCAGAGCCACACGGCTTTAGCTCTGTCCAGGGCTGCTCCTGGATGCGGCGCGCTGAGGCGCTGGGGGAAGGTGAAGGCGGGAGGAGCCTCCGACGTTCTTGTGGGGGCCCCTGCGGGGCCTGGGGCAAATTGCCCCACTTCCCCCCCTCTGGGTGGCCCTGGTACTAGAATAGATTATGAAGGGAGATCATGGAATCTCAGTTTGGGAACAGAGGGAGAGGGTAAAAACAGATACTTATCAGAAATGGTCGAGATCAGTGTTTCTCAAATGGTCTAGGTGAGCATTTCTCAAATGCAGCTCCCATAGCCGCATG
Source organism: Chelonoidis abingdonii (assembly GCF_003597395.2). Classification (NCBI taxonomy): domain Eukaryota; kingdom Metazoa; phylum Chordata; order Testudines; family Testudinidae; genus Chelonoidis; species Chelonoidis abingdonii. The sequence continues at coordinate 61,707,415 of NC_133778.1, forward strand.
TGGCCACCAGCAGATTTTTTTTTTTTTTTTTTGTGGTCACAAGAGCCTCCAAAGCAGGGGTGGACATTGGGGGTGGGGAGAGCAGGAGAAGCGCCACCTCCCTGCAGTGCCCAGCTGTTGCTCCTGAATAACTGCGATCAAGGGCAGCGAGATGTGCCACCTTGGTGTTTGCGCTGGTGCCTCCAGCAGAGATCAGCACCCTGCACCACGCAGCCTCCTTGGGGGCTCTAGGCAGCACTTCTGGAGACATGCGGGCCAACGTGCATGGCACCAGAGGTGGATTCTGCCAGTGGAGGTGGCTCCAGTGTTCAGTTGGCATGGCACCCCATGGGCAGCTCCCCCAGCCAAGGCATGCCCAGCCTGGCACTCTATGGGCGGTTGGTGAATCCCTGACCCACCTTCCCGGGGGTGGGCTCTCAATGAGGGGCTGTGGAAGGCAGGGACAGAGAGACAGGTTCGTCATAGCAGCCACCAGCAAGAGTTGATGGCTGCACTCTCAGGCCACCAAAAAAACCTGTTGTCAGAACCCCCATCTAGATATACTTGGTCCTGTCTCAGCTCTAGAGGGTGGACTAGATAACCTCTTAAAAACAACAAGGAGTCCAGTGGCACCTTAAAGACTAACAGATTTATTTGGGTATAAGCTTTTGTGGGTAAAAAACCCACTTCTTCAGATGCATGGAGTAAAAATTACAGATACAGGCATAAATATATATTGGCACATGAAGGAAGGGTGTTACATTACGAGTGGAGAACCAATGTCGAAGGCCAGTTTAGTCAGGTGGATGTAGTCCACTCCCAAGAATTGATGAGGAAGTGTCAATACCAAGAGAGGGAAAATTGCTTTTGTAGTGAGCCAGCCACCTCTTAAGGATACTTCCAGTGCTACATTTCTATTATTCTATCTTATTCAAATGATTTGGAATCACCCCAGTAGTGCTAAACCACAACCCTACATGAACTGTGTGATTTCATCTTTATTACCCTTGTCCTCCTCCTCTTTTCTTCTCTTCTGCAGTTTGTTAAACTCACTTGTATGTTGTTTCATATTGGAGCGTAAACTCTTCAGGGCAGGGATCATGTTTCTTTCGAGCTTTGCACAACGGAGCCCCAATCTTGAGTGGGCTTATGGGTACTACCACAATACAACTAATTAAAAAACAAACAAACAATCATAATAAGGCTGTGGACTTATAAAAACTAATATGATAAAGTAAGGTCAATTATCTGTTCAGCTTGTAGGCGACCAGAGTTCCTGTTACATCATTGGTCTCATCATTTTGACCTTCCCTGCTGTCATCTCCATTATAGCTCAATTAACAGAGGAGTCCTGCAGTGGCCTGATGAGCATCTGCTGCATCTACCTGGCAATAATTTAATAAGGAAGCGCCACAGGAAGAAATAATGAGAAGTCAACCCAGTTGTGCCATTTCCCCTTGGGAGTGAAGAGCAGTTTGGTTTATGGGGAAGAGCATGACCTTCGGAAATTATCAGTTCATTTCACATTGCAGAGCTTCAACATATTGTAGCTAACTGAAAAACAAAAAACACACTGGTTTGTTTTTCAACTATGCAGTCAAGAACTTTCCAAAATCAGTTTTTCTGACACGTGTGAACTATTAGTATCCCTTTCCAGATTGTAAACAAAAAAAGTAATTGCAGCTATTTTCTGCATCTTGGTTCTACAAAATGAATGGTGGGTTTCACTCACTCTTCCCTGAGTAAAATATTAAAAGCTTAGAATGTAGCAAAACTGAAACAATGTACACACACACACACACCCCCATTGGTGCCAGCTGGCAATTGGGTTCACTGTTCTGTAAAAGCAACTTCTAACAGGCTTGAACTACTCACTACACCTAGCACGCTGCTTTCGTAGTGTTTATCCATAAAGAATATCATCTGAAGTCTTAAATGAAAGCCAGAATCATTAATATTGCAACATGTACATACAGTATGTGAGAAGTTACGTATATTAATACTGAAAATATGTTCCCAAAAGTCTGAATCAAGGCAGCGTTGACAAACATGTTTCTGCCAGACAAAGGAAACATATTTACCTGTCTGCCTCAGTTCACAAGTAAATTAAGCATTCTAAGCCAACACAATGGAAGCCTCATTTCCATATGATGTCAACATGAGGATGTGAAGGCAACATGGAATCAGCACATCAGGAAAGAAACCATGGCATCATCCTGACTTGGGGGACAAAACAATGACCTTTGGGGTATATAAGGCGAATGCAAAAGGGCACCATTTTATCCTGAACCTGAGGAAGGACTCAGGCAAAGCAACTACATTCATGAAAATGGAATTCCAACCCGCCTTGGTTGGAAATGCTGCAAAAGACATATAGACTAGGGCAGGACTGCTTTTAGACAGCCTGATAAAATTAAGTTTAGTTTCTAGAAAAGCATAAGTAACCTTTCTATTTCCATTTTCCTTATTCACTCTCTCTTAAATCTTAACCTTTGATAATAAACATGTATGATTGTTTTGACAATAAAATATATTTCAGCGCTGTGGTGTTGTGTAGGAATTGATCCTCATTTGAATCAAATGAGTTGGTGTGTACACAGTCCCCTTAGGCATAGCAAACCTAGTATGTCTATCAGCAGCCAGTGACAGAAGCTGGATATCACAAGGGAATGCTTCAAAGAGGCTCAAAGACTGTTGTTAACCTACTGATAACCTGCAAAGCAAAGCAAGGGCTAGCATTCCCCTGAGGAGATTGAATGGCTAGCAGGTTGGCATCAGGAAGCTGACACCCAGTTAAGCACCTCCAAGTCTTTCTTGCGCTGAAGGCAGAGGGTAACAAGGTGGCTCTCAGTCCTGGGCACACTGAGAAAAAGTGTCACAGTTTCTTGTTGACCACAGAAGAAAGCAGAGACTCAAAAATCCTAGGTTCAGTTCCAGGTTTTGAAGGAATCTGTGGACTAATGGTTATAGACTGTTCTACCCATGTCCCCAGTGTTTGTCCCCTTTGTTCCTATCCACCCCCAAATCCCATCCTGGCTGCTGCCTCCCCACTACTGATTGCCACCATCTCCCACCATCCAGCTCCTGCCCTCCGCCCCCGCCCTCCACCCCTGGCTCTCCCACACACACACCAGGCACCCTTCTGCATTAGAATAAGGTGCTTCCTTCCTTCTCTCCCTCCTCCTCACTGCCAGGGTACCAATAGGGGGATCATTGAAAGAACATAGGAATCTCCCTTTTCTCAGTTGTGGAGACTGAAACCACAACAGCCCGTTAGAGCCAGGAGGAACAACAATAGGGAAAGTTATACTCAGCCCTGGAGTATAACTCAGTCACATTCTGTGGGGAAGGTTCATGCACAGTGTGGTCAGCATGTAGGAGCTGTAAGGGGATGGAGCATGCTCAGTGCAAACTGAATCTTCAAAGCATTTAGCTGCCAAACTAACAAGTTTCTATAGAGCACATGTAAACTCATTTTCTCAGAGAGGCGTATAACTTCCCCAAGTTTGGGCAGATTTTCATTAGGTTAACAAAAGACATACCTGACACCAGGATGACACCTCTGCTAGATTTCAAGTCCCAGCTCCAAAGCAAAGAGGCACTGGAACATCTCAACAGAACAGCGGAAATTTTAAAACATGGGCAAAATATTTTTCTGTAATGTCATTCTCAGAAACAATGGAATCAATTTAGCTCAAGCTTTCCAAAAAAGGAATTCAGACAGACACACAATATGGAACATACCAACCTAAATAGTAGATTGGTAAAGTTGTAAGCAATGGAAAACAGAATCCTATAAGGGAAACACTGGGCATCTTTAACTACAGGCAACCCTACTAATTCTGCCCCCCCCCCCACACACACACCTCTCTCTCTCTCTCTCACTATACAGTAGAATATATATTACATTAAACTGATTTAAAATGGCTTTAATCCCAGTAAGGTCTAGCTTGATTTTGGCTCAAGATCAGTATCTGAGGTATACATCAAATACTGTAGTAGCCAATTTTGCTTTAAAGCTATAGTACAAGATTAATAACCCTTACAGGAACAAATATCTGTTCAAACACATTTGGCCCAATTCTAAGCTGCATAAAAGGAGTATAAAGGGGTTGGGTGAAGGACAAGTGATAGGATACAATTTGTATTTTGAAAATGTATTAACCTAGGGGGAGAGCCTAGACATCAACTCAACCAGCTAGGATAAGCTAAAGTACAACCTGCCTTGTCCACATGTTAGAGTTTTAATCAATCTTAGTTAGAATATGGTAGTTAATTCAGAGTTTAAGGCCAAAAAAGACCGCCATGTACCACAGGTACCACCACCACCACCAAGCACCTGCACAGTAAAACCAACACCCAAAATTAGACCAAAAGTATCACAACCACAGGAGACTAAACCATTATGTGTTTCAGGGAGACAATTGAGGGAACAAGGTGCACCAATTCCCAAGGCCCCTGCAATGGCAGGAAAATGATTAAATGAGATATACCCAGATAATCCTGGCAAGTGATCTGCACCCACATGCTGCAAAGGAAGTTGAGAAAAACACCAGTTCACTGCAAATCAGACCTGGGGGAAATTCCTTTCTGACCCAACATACAGCAATCAGTTAGACCTGGAGCATTAAACAAGAACAAGCCAGTCAAGCACCTGAGAGAGAAAATGATCAGTGCCATCTCAGAGCACTGGCCCACCCTGTCCAGTGTTCCATCTCCAGCCACAGCCATCTCTGATGCGTCAGAGGAAAGAGGGGGAAAAAATACACTGGGGAACAGGGGAGGAGAATCCCTTCCTGATCACTGCAAGTGACCAGGTGAAGCCCTGGAGTTTTTAGAATCATAAGACAAACCAGTACTGAGCCCCTGCAGGCCTGAGCCTATGCTTTAAACATTTGGCAGGGTATAGGAGGGGTGCCATTATTTGAGCAGATGACATCCCAGGACTACTAAGCCCTGCCTTCTACCATCAGAAGCAACCCTCTCATACAAATCATACATATATTTGTTCCACTCTCTCAAAACCAATTGAGGTGTTTGCCCCTATAACATAAACTGCGAGGTTGTTTCAGTCCTGTGATGGTTACAAACCTTCTAATTTCCAGCCTGAATTTTCTCATGGCCAGTTTATACCCATTTGTTCCTGTGCCAATATTGTCCTTTAGCTTAAAGAGCTTTTTACCCTCTTTGGTGTTTACCCCTGATTTAGGGAGACCAATCATGCCCCTCCCCCATCTTTCTTTTTGCTAGACTAAACAAGCTCTTCTAGTCTCTGCTCATAAGATAGAGCTACTAGAATCAGTGCTGGCTCCAGGTACCAGCGCAGCAAGCAGGTGCTTAGGGCGGCCAATGGAGAGGGGTGGCCTGTCTGGCTCTTCAGTGGCAAGTCGTCGGCGGGTCCCTCAGTCCCTCTTGGAGGGAAGGACCTGCCACCAAAGAATGAAGTGGCAGCGGTAGAGCTGCTGCCAAAGTGACATCGATCGCGGCTCTTTTTTCCCCCCGCCACTTGGGGCGGCAAAAAAGCTAGAGCCAGCCCTGACTAGAATGAGCTTCTTTGCACCTATTCCAGTTTAAATTCATCTTTCTTGTACATGGGTGACCAGAACTGTATATAGTATTCCAAATGAAGTCATACTAGTGCCTCATACAATTACATTAATACTTCTCTATCTGATACATTCTAAGACTGCATTTGCCTTGTTCACAGCTGCATCACATTGGTGGTTCATTCTTTGATGGACCCACACTCCCAGGTTTTTCTCCTCTTCTGTCACTTCCAACCGAAGATCCTCCAGCTTGTAGCATAAATTTCTATTAGGCTGTAATTGAATGGCCTTGCATTTTGTACTATTGAATTTTTTTCCATTTCTGTCACTCCAGTTTTTAAGGTCATCCAGATCTTCCTGTGTAATATTCTGATCATCTTCTGCATTGACAATGCTCCCCAACTTCGTACCAGTAGGAAGTTTCATTAGCATACTCCTACTTTTTGCATTCTCCTTATCTTTAAAAAAAAAAAAAAAAAAAAAGTTATTTTCTCAAAAGGAAGAAATCAGGTTAGTGTGGCATGGTTTATCTTGGGTAAACCAATGTTGCATTTTATCTTCTTTACAGTTTACCTCCATAAATTTAATTATTTTTTCCTTCATAATTTGTTCTAAAGCCTTGCATACTACTCAGATGAGACTAACAGGTCTGTAATTGCATGGGTCACTTCTTCCCCCTTTCTTAAATAGAAGTATGACAGTAGCTATTCTCTAGGTCATATGATACTACCCTCCTAGGTAAATTTATTAAGAATCCATGCTACCAGACTAGCAATCTCATGTCACAATATTCAGTAGTCCGGGATTTAAATTATCCAGTTCCCCTCGATTAGAGTGCATCAAGCGCTAAGGTTTTCCTTCTACTTCAGAGATGGTAAATTTCACTTCTATACGCTCATTTTCATCTGCTGTCCCACCTTCATGTGCATGTTCCATATCATCATCCTTATTGATAACCATGGCAAAGTATTCATTTAGTTATGGGCCCAGATTATCTTTCATCTCCTTCCCATCCACCCCACATAGCAACCTAACTTCATTCTTTTTATAAATAAAAATCAAAACAAACCCTACAAAATGTCTTATTTTCATTTGCTTGGCAAGAACTAATTTAGCTTGACTTTTAGAAATTCACATTATTCCTACATTTTCTAACCTCCTCAAAGTAGCAGTCTCTGCTGATCAAACCATTTTTCCATCGCCTATTGGCTCTCTGCTTTCTTGTAATGTCTTCTTTCAGGTGGTTATTCCTTCAGCTGGATCTGGAGCTTTTTCTTACAAGTTTTTACCCCTAGTTTGGAATGCAAATCTCAGATGCTTTTTGAATAGTTGATCTGAAGAAATTCCAAGCCTTCTCCAGTTACATCCTTGAGTTCTTCAGTCCAGCTGACTTCTTTACTGAATTCCCTTAATTTCCCAAAGTCTACCCTTTTGACATAGCTGATGACCTGTTTTTGATTATCTTTCCATTTAATTTAAATGGAATCAACTTATGGTCACTCAATCCAAGGTTATTTCCTACAACCAGCTCTTCTATGATGTCCTCACTGTTTACCGAAACCAAGTTTAAAACTGCATCCCCTCTTGTTGAGTCAATGGCAATCTATTTATCACATCCAGGAAACACTGGGCCTTACCCATATTAGTAGCATTTATTCTCCAGTTAATATCTGGGAAGTTAAAGTGTCCCATTACAACATAATTCCCAACAGTATTTCTCTCTGATAAATATCAGAGATCTCCATTCATACTTGAGTCCACTCCTGGAGGTCTATAGCAGACCCAATAGAATCTTTCACAATCTTTCCACAAAATGATTTTTGACCCAAACAGATTTTGCTTTGTTTACTGTCTTGTCTCATTTCTTCACAATTTACAGCTTCATTGATGAACAACACTATTCCACTACTTCTACCTTTATTCCTCTCTCCCCCAAACAGAAAATAATCTTCAATACCTCTATTCCAGTCAGGAATACTATTCTGCCATGTTTCTATAATGCATATAATATCCTGCACCAATAGGGCCAGTTACTCCATTTTATTGCCCAGGCTCCTTTCATTTGTGTACAATCATCTCAGTTGTCTGTCTCGCCCGAACTTCACCCAGTTTTCTAACTGGATTAGTTATACTCCTTTCACTAACTGCAACACCTCCCTGACTCCTACTCCACATCGATATATGTACTTTCTTTTGCTTTGTGTCCACACTGTTACCTTGTAATTGTACACTATCCCTTACCAGATCTTCATTTAGCTGATTTTCTTCTTCATGTGTATTGAACCCAGGCACGGAGATTTCATGAATCTCTCCCAACCTTCTCCCCTCATTTCCTAGGTTAAAGAAAATACTAATTATACCAACCTTTATCCCAGGAGGTTAAATTTCCCAGGGACTCAAGTGAAGTCCATCAGCCAAGCAGAGGTATCTTTCTGTGAATGCCTCCCAGTGATCAATCATCCCAAAAATCTTCCTCCCAGCACAAATCCTCGAGCCTTCTATTGATCTTAATTATCTTGTCACACTTTCATCCTCCTTCTCCAGGGACTGGAGCTTTCTACTGACTTTCAACTGAGCTTCCACCTCTTTAAACATTTGCCCCAGCCAAGTGTAGTCATTCTTGAAAGAGGGAATCTAGCAGTGTCATTCATCCCAACATGCAGCTCAGTCAATGGATTTTCCCCCATTCCCATGAGCATCCTTTTTCAGCCTCATGTCCATATCTCATACCCTTGTTCCTGGTGCACAGCACTCTCTTCTGTTCTCTGGATCTGGCCTGGGGACAGGCCTGTTACTTCTTCTGAGTATGGAATCCCAAGTCACACAGACATGTTTCTTTCTGCTGTGAATCTGTTTTATGTTCTCTCTCACAATCCCCGGTACATCATCCTCGTTTTTCTTCTGGCTCCATTCCCTGGTTCTCTCTTCCTCTCTTCTGCAGGGATGGCTTCCCTTCTTTTCTTCCTCCCCTCCCCAGCTTCTGCCTGTTTCTCTTCTCCTTTTTCCCCAGTGCAGCAAGCTTGTTACTCAACTCAATTTCACAACCACTAGCTGGTCTTTTTCTCTGTTTTGTTTCCATGGGCATGTTCTTTCATGGGTTACGTTCTTCTTCTGGCAGTCTCTCCCCCACCCAGGTCCTTTTGTTGATCAGGTGTCTGCAAATCTTCTCTTCTCTCATGCACTATATCTTCAAATCCCCATCTGAATTCTATCATCTCCAACTGTATCTCTAATACCTGAATCTTTTCTGCCATGAACTCTGTCAAATGACGTTTCATGCATAAGTGACTTCCATCAGATACCCACTAAAGAGTGATGTACATCTTGCAGCTTCTGCATCTGACCACCTTCCTTGTCTCCTCTGTTTCTTGGGTCACTTCTAGTGCTGCCTCAGTAGCCATTGTTTTCTTCTCTTCCTAGACCCTATTGCTAGGAGGAAAAACACACACTCTCTCCAAACTCCCACTGAAACTCTGCTTTTAGCTGCTTGTTGCTCCAATGTTCACTAGTGACTGGCTCTTGAACCTCGCAAAATTAAGTCAGCACCACCTCTTCATTAAGGAATATCAGCAAGCACTGAAACAGGCCAAACACCTGGAACAAATTGCTCGCATACACACATCAAGACTGAACCTCCAGAACACAATCACCACTCTCCTCTCAGGCCAAACTCCCTCCTGACCCCCAAAAACTCCAGTGTTAGTTATTCACACATTCTAAACAAAAACACCTTTTTTATCCACGTCTTTGAAATATAAAAGTTATATTGTAAATAATCTTTCACAAATGGCACTCTTTCCAATCTAGATGCATTAATGAGAAGGGCTGAGTAATCTAATGCTAAAGACATTTTTATAAGGAAACATTCACCGACTAGTGTTTTGCCAAACTTAAGCCTTCATTCTTCCATCTGTAACAATGCTGCTTCAATTTATATTTCAAAATCCCTTAAAACTGGGAGGAATGGATATTGGCAGAAATTCTCTCTCATGTGGATTTATATCTGGTAGGATTACCAGCATCCTCTGCAAAATGGCTTTACTTGAAATTACAAGAAATCTCAGTTGTTGATTGACTACCAAGTTAACTGCATTCTTGCTTGCCTACCATCAGAGACAACTCCTACAGCTCCTTCAGATATTAAAAACTTTATTTTCCTCCCAGTTACTCTCAAAATTGCCTGCCATGTAATTTTGCTATCTTACCCAACTTGTGCATTTCAATAGCTCAGAGATGGGAATGTGAGTTACATGCATGCCTTGATGGTAAAAACAAACAGTCAAATATATTGACTATGCTACAATTTATGCAAACAAGTCTAAAATAAAGTTACAATTTAAAATCATGCAAATAATTGATTGAAAGTCCTGTACATTTCTTCAAAGCTCGGTCTCCTGGACAATATGTGCAAGCAGTATGGGAATCTGACCCATCTTAGACGTTTTTGGCTCAAATGGTAAAGACAGTATGAAATCACGAATTACCAAGAGTCGGAACTATATTTGCTACATAATTTTTCTTTAATATATGAGACTTATTAAAAGGTTGTTTGTTTTTTTTTACACACCACAATTGCCCAGGGTTATACAGAGATTGGTTCTGAGAAAGTGTAAAATCTTGTATGTCTTACATTTAAAAACACTGGGATGTTGATGTGCCTGAAAATTGCTTTTTATGAGCATCTTATTTATAAGACTAATGGCAAAAATCAAAATTTTCTTGTGTTGGGTGAGGACGATCTTTCTTATCTAAAGGAAGATACAGATGTGCAAGTGAGAAATACACAAGATCACTAGGCAAGATTTAAGTTACCCCATTTACTACTTTTTTTACTACCACAATATTGATAGTAATTTATTAGTCATTCTGTTACCAAGGATTTCAATTTGCTACATACACAAGACAGTCTTCAACATTTTTAACCACACAAAACAAAAATCTTCATTTTAACAAATCACCCTCTGGCAGAGTGCCTGCCACATAGCGGTGGGGGGGGGGGGTGCAGAGTGAGGGCAGCTGGCTTCAATGGTTTTACTGAGCATGCTCAGTCCACGTGAGCATCTTCAGTATAAACCAAGCAGCAAATCTGGGGGGAGGGAGGAGAAGCAACCCTGCCCCTGTCACCACCGCCATGCAACCCCTCTGCCCTTGGGAGATGAGAATTAAAAAAAACAGGAAAATGCAGCTTTTGTCTCTGGGTTGCAGCTCACTGCTGGATCCTGGCTGTACCTACTCTGGCAAACATAAGAATACTAAATTTTGAAAACGTCCTCAATATTCAGGACCCTCTCCTAAACACTGAGTTTTAGGCACATCACAAAAATTAGTCAGCTTCTGAGTGCACTACTCACTTACAGATAGCAGCATTGGTGAACAAATTGGAATGTATTTACAGCCAACATTCCGCAAAACAACTGGAGAGCATTCTAAACACCCACCAAATATGTGCTGTTCTTTATAAATGAGGCACTAATCTCTTCAAGTGCTATGTAAAACTGACCAAGGTTAAGAACTGCATTTAGAACTGGCATGGGCATTCATTAAACACAAACAAAAGAGCTCACTTGCTCTCCATCTATTCAGATACTGCTGATTGTAATAGTTATGTGTGAGACTGAAAAAGCCAGGAGAAAATAACTTCTATCCATAAGACTAGTAACTAATTTTCTAAAAAAATGTAAGGTTCTCCAAGATGTGAGACAGAGAAGAAAAAAAGTCAGTATGAATTGTGACATGGCCCATGTCTAAGCTTACAGTGGCACCGCTGTGACGCTGTAAGAGCGCTTGTGTAGACAATTTATTCTGATGACATAAAACTAGCTCAATAAGTGGCAGCAGCTATGTTGGCAGGAACGCGTCTCCCACCAACAGAGCGCTGTGCTCACAAGCGCTTATGCCGGAATTCTGGAAAAAATTTTGTCACTCTGGGGTGTGAACAAACACACTCCTGAGCAACTTACATTTTGTTGGCATAAGTGCTAGTATAGACATGGCCTTAGAATATCTAAAAACAGCATTTCTGCATATTTTCATATCTTTAGAAGTAGCTTGCTGAATATCATCTATGTATCTATATAGGGGTTTTCTTAGTATGGAAGACCTGGCCAGTCAACTGTGAACTCACAAACAACAAATTAGTAAGGAAAAACAGGTAGAGGGGGGAACTAATGCCCATTTGCTCCAGGGTAGTATCTTAAAAATAAATAAAAAGCTTTGTGCTTCCTATTATATAATTGTGCATAGTCTCATGTTGATCTCATTTGAATATATTTATGGACATCATCAATTCTATTTAACAAGTCTTGTAAACGTCACCTATTAGAATTAACTTCAAGATTTCTTTTTAAAATAATATAAACACAACTGTTTTATCTGGGCTCTTCTCCCTCCTTCCCTCCACATGCGCACACTGCACACCCACCCACACCTAGAAGCATGCTTAGATTAATCTGAGATTTATAGTGGGTTCTGATGATGCAAACTATAGCACAGTGCTCTGGCAGTCTGCCAGGGAGGAGGCCACAACCACCCCTCCACAGGAGGGAATGGAAGAGACTTGGCCAGGATACACACCAATTCACTATATCCCCTTCAGGTCAGTAGCCTCTAACACCCAACTGTAAAAATCAAGCTGCATCACCTAGTAGAAACCTTAGAGGGAAAATCAGCAGTGGTAGAGGCTTAAATTCCCTGGGGCAAATCCCCCTCAAACACAGGGAAGCGTAATTTATACCTCCATGCACCAGCTTCAGTGAATCTAGCCCACAGTTATTTATTCACCTTTTTATGTATTTATTGCCAAAGTTATTTATCATTCCATCTTAAACTCCCCTGGTGAAGTTGCTACACATACCATAAACATTTTATTCTAAAACAGTTATTCTGGATGCTTCGGAACATAAACTTTTGATATTTTAATTCCAGAGATATATTTAAATCAGTGCTACTTAGACACTGCAAGCACTGGAGACAGCATAAGACACAACACTGAAATGGTGAAAGAATAGTTCAGGAGTCTACTTCATTTTTTACATATTTGCTTAACTGAATCTCACAGCCTATTACTACATGACAACATTTGTAGAGAAAATAGAAATTTTACTCTGTCCACATTTTCCCTTTTTCTCTTTCCGTTAACTGCCAACTGTTAACACAACCTAACTCCCATTCAGAGGAGGATTAAGAGTTCCTGCAAGAGTTAAAAAATTTTATTCCATGGGGCATCCATTGGATATGGAGTTTTGATGCAGTAATACAATTATTTTCCCTCACTTTTCTATCCATTCACTTTTTTTAAGTGCACTTATACTGCACTAGACTACATTTATCCAAATCCATGACCTAACAGCCCTCCAAATTGATTTTGTGGTAGCTGTGTTGATCCCAGGATTTTAGAGAGACAAGGTGGGTGAGGTAATATCTTTTATTGGACCAACTTCTGTTGGTGAGAGACACAAACTCTTGAGCTTACACAAAGTGTACTCAATGCCACAGCTAAATACACCATGAAACATATTGTTTAGCATAACTCGTTAACCTTAATTCAAGGTGAAGTAGCCCTTCAGTAATGGGGTGAGGGGAAGGAGCTAGTATTGTGTATTCTGCAGCTGAACCTCTGCATTTCCATTCCAATGCAGCTAAATGGTTTCTAAATCCATACTCCTGCCACTCAATTTTCTCTTTTTCTTTTTACATTTTTCCCCTTAAGAACTGGAAATTTTTGGTAATGCACTCATTTATTAGGTTGAATATTTTGTTTCCTTCTATTTACCATAAAATATTTTAATTAGTAGTTTTATTGTAATAAAGATTCTCAGATTTTACAGCCAGAAAGACCATTATAATAATCTAATCTGCCCTCCTGTATAACACTGGCCAAAGAACCTCACCCAATAATTTCAGCATCAAGCCCATAACTTCTGCTTGAGCTATAGTATCTTTTTAAATCAAGATGGGATTTTTTTTAAGACTTCAAATGATGAAGAATTCACCATATTCCTAGGTAAGTTGTTCCAGTTGTTAATTACCTTCACTTTATTTGTGCCTTAATGGAAAAAATAAAGAAAATTAAATATATGCATTCCAGCCACCCAACCCCATACCTCTCCCCTTTGTTTTAACAAAAGGGGCTAGTGATTTTGAGTACCTATCATGAAACACCTGAAAGAGGCTTAATTTTCAGAGAATGCGTGCACCACATATTCTAAAAATCAGGGCCCTTTTAAGGTGTCTTAGGTTGTGTACAAAAAAAATGAGGAACCCCAAATTAGCTGTCACATTACATATCTTTGCTGAAAACCCTTTCTTGTGATGCTCTCACGTTCCGTGAAAAATAGTCACCCATTGGTTTCCTTGTTCAGAAAGAGATTGCATTCATATTTAACTCTGACATGCCAGAGTATTATTGTCATATTAAAAATCAGACTCTTCATAGTGTCTTAATAGAAGCAGATATGCTACCATGACGAGAGGGGGGGACAGCAAATCTGAATATCTTAAAGTCATGAACACAAAAAAAGACAAAAATATAACTTTCCCAAGGGCCTGATTTTCCTAAGGAAGTGACTTTAGATAGGACTCAATTAAGTGAACACAACAAAGTGAATGGGAGAGATGTAGTACAATCTCTATCATGAAAGTTGAACTTACAAATGTAGAATTATGTGCAACAAGTAACTGCATTCAAAAATAAAACAGTGTAAAACTTCAGAGCCTAGAAGTTTTTTACATTTTGCAGGAGATAATGCTGCCTGCTTCTTGATTACAATGTCACCTGAAAGTTGTTAATGTTAACCCTCACTTAGTTTTCATTGAGGGTGGTTCTTTCCAGTTCTCGGAGAAGGAGGAGTGACAGAGCATGAAGACTAAGATGCAGAATTAATTGTCTTTTAATTATTGATAGCTTAGCTAACTTACATATGACTTAACGTACACACACAAGTTACCCACAAATGCATACAAACCCTTGAACAAGACGATGTTAGCAAAATTTAACAGGAGAGTTAAAATACAGCACAACAAAGTAGTAGAATTTGTACCACACGCATTATGAGCCAGCACTTGAGTCGTGCTTGGGAGGGATTTGGGAGTGGGAGAGCCTGGTCTTGGGTGATCAGTCCTGGAGGAGTTGGGCTTTGGTATGATTCTATTGAATCATAGATTATTATTAGATTATTAGGGTTGGAAGGGACCTCAGGAGATCATCTAGTCCAACCCCCAAAAGTGCCGGCTGAAGTTATAGGGTCCCTAATGGGTACAGAGCGTGCGATAATTGGTTGGTCACTTAGGGTAGCTCTTTACTGCCTTATTAGGAGATGTTTTAGAATCGCAGAAGGTATCGCCTGAGTGTACTTCCTTGTTTCTGGGTGGCCGTTGTTATGCCTTAATAAGGTCATGCAGTGTTCCTTGCCCCATTTTTCTGGGTCTCAGGTTCTTGTGCGGGTCACGCAGGAGCCTGGCCAGACAATGTTTGCCTAGGGTGTATTAACAAAAGTGAGAACAGGTGTTCTCATAGCACTGTTTTAACTGCTGTTGCAAGATATTTACGTGCCAGATGCGCTAAAGATTCATATGTCCATTCATGTTTCAACCACCATTCCAGAGGACATGGGTCCATGCTGATGATGGGTTCTCCTCAATGACAATCCAAAGCATCCGAGACAGATGCCGCCATCAGAAGGTTGATTTTCTTTTTTGGTGGTCCGGTTTCCGTAGTTTCTGCATCAGAGTGTTGCTCTTTTAAGACTTCTGAAAGCATGCTCAACACTTCATCCTTCAAATTTTGTGAGGCACTTCAGATTCTTAAACCTTGGGTTGAGTGCTGTAGCTAATCTTTAGAAATCTCACATTGGTACCTTTTTTGCGTTTAGTCAAATCTGCAGTGAAAGTGTTCTTAAAACAAACAACATGCTGGGTCATCATCTGAGACTGCTGTAACATGAAATATATGGCAGAATGTGAGTAAAACAGAGCAGGAGATATACAATTCTCCCCCAAGGAGTTCAGTCACAAATTTAATTAACTCATTTTTTTTAAATGAGCGTCTTCGGCATGGAGGCATGTCCTCTGGAATGGTGGCCAAAGCATGAATGGGCATACAGAAGTTTAGCATATCTGGCATGCAAATACCTTGCAATGTCAGCTACAAAAGAGCCATGCAAATGTCTGTTCTCACTTTCAGGTGACATTATAAATAAGAAATGGACAGCATTATCTCCTGTAAGTGTAAACAAACTTGTTTGTCTTGGGAATTGGCTGTACAGCAAGTAGGACTGAGTGGACTTGTAGGCTCTAAAGTTTTACATTGTTTTATTTTTGAGTGCAGTTATGTAACAACAATCTATATTTGTAAATTGCACTTTCACAACAGTACTTGTATGAGATGAACTGAAAAATACTATTTCTTTTAATTATTTTTACAGTGCAAATATTTGTAAGAATAATGTAAACTGAGCACTGTACAGTTTGTATTCTGTATTATAACTGAAATCAATATATTTGAAAATGTAGAAAAACATCCAAAATACTTAAATAATAGAATACCAATTGACATTTATTAACAGTGCGATTAAAACGGATTACTTTTTTTTCAAATCACGATTAATTTTTTTGAGTTAATCATGTGAGTTAACTGCAATTAATTGACACCCCTAGCCTAAACCCTTTCAAGAAATAACTGTAGTAATTAGAAGGCCACTGACTATACTTAGAATGTTCAGTTTACCTGCCTATCATCAAGAGTAATAGCTACATGATTGAATATCTGAACTATTGTAATCTCTGGGCCTGATCCTATTTTCACCGAAGTAGGCAGACATTTGCCATTGGTACATCCAGTTTGAGTGAACTGGAAGCATTTGACCAGCTTCTGTAATCTAATTTCAATTATTTTTAATAATCGTGCTATTTCAACTGATATAATGTAAACATTTATTTTGGATCTGAAATCCTTTAAAAACGTCTAATGTGCAATAAGATTTTTGCGGACAATTGTGGCTGCACAGAGAAAGCAGTTTTCTCAGTTTGGATCCTTCCTAAAACCATATCATAACAAAATTGTGACATGTAAAGTGATTAAGGAAAAAATACCAGGAAATGTTCCACAGGTCTTTGATCCATATGTCTTCCAAGCTCTACCCTGAATTAGAATATATTCCTGCTCACATACAAATCAAGCCTAGTATACAGGAGAAAGTGGCAAAAAATGAAGCATCTTGTCTTACATATGCTATATTCTTAAACCAAGCCACCCAGTAGTTAGTATGTACTTCACTAATTCATTGCTTTTCACAATTTCTAATGTAAAACAAAGTCATCATAATAGAATCTAAACAATATTTTCCTGTTAAGTCACTGATTCAAAATTCTGGTCTTGTTTAACAAGCAAGATTTTTTTATTCAAAATATATCAGGGGAAATATCTGCATATTTTCATTTCTTTTGTTATTTTTCCTTATTAAACAACAGATCATACAATTTGTAAAATAATATTACATGCCCAGATTATTTGATGCAAACTTGACTATGCACAGCTGGCATGCTAAAAGAGCTTTGTCTAAAAATGAACATTAACATTATTCTAGAAATAAAAACTCAGTGTTGCTAACTCTCTTATTTTATCATGACCCAAACAATAGTTAGCGTTTTTCTTAAAGCCTCAGCTCCTGAAGTTATGTTATGCAAGAATCTCAGCTTCTTTCTTTTAAAAAAATTATAAAAGCATCTAGCCCTTATGGCTGTGGAGAAAAGCTTGAAAACGTGAATCTTAAAAGGCTCAAAAACAAGAAAACAAATAAAGACCCCAAATTTTATTATTCTTTAAAATATGATTGTGGGGGGACCTCAGTTGCGATTTTGAACTGAAGATTGACAATACTGACTAAATACTAGGCCTTATCACAAGCTCTGTCACCAAGAGCCAGATTGTAATATCCTTTTCCACACTAGAGTAGGACCTTACTCTCCAAAGGGTCTCATTAAAATCAATTAGGTCTATTTGTGGAGTAAATGGCTATTCAGCATGGGCAACAGCAACACAACTTTGCTCTGAGTGAATTTATATTCTAGCAGATGGTTTGGGATGATTTAGTCTCCTTTCTCTACCGGTCTCCTCATGCAAATATCTAAAAAACAATTACAATGCATAAAAATGGAATCCAAGCACTGCAGGAAGTGATCCAGCAAGTGGAAATCTTCCCTGTGGGTCTATGTCAGCCCTCTGTGCATGTAACATTTTTCCATCACTAGTGGCTTTCAACATGGAAGACTTTGTAATTTAGAATAATAGAAATAAAACAAGTCTCCATGAGAGAGTGTGTGAGACTTGCTATGTAACAGCAGCCATCCTAAATTGCCTCAAAACACTGCCCCTTCTCTCCCCTCAGGACAGACAAGCAACACTAAGGCCAGGTCTACACTGCCACTCACTTAAGTATAATTTACGTCGCTCAGAGGTGTGAATAAGCCACCCCCTGAGCGCCAGTGTGGACAGTATTAGGTCGGTGGGAGAGCTTCTCCTGCTGACATAGCTACTGCCTTTCACAGAGGTGGATTTTATTATGCAGCTGCACCGATGTAGCACTTCTAGCGTAAACTCGCCCACAAAAAACTGCACGATAAGCCCACATAGCTACATATAACCACACTCCAGCACACTGGGAAAATATACTGTCTTTCACTTGAGACTGAGGGCTAGTTACAGTAACGCTTAAGTCAACCTAAGTTACGCTACTTCAGTTACATAAGTTACTTAATTGAAGTCGATGTAATTTAGGTCAACTTACAGCAAATGTCTACACCAAGCTATGTCAACGGGAGATGCTCTCCTGCCAACTTACTTTATACTTCTCAGAGCGGTGGAGTACAGACATCAACGAGAGAGTGCTCTACTATCGACTTAGCTTGTCTTCACCAGACCCGTGCTAAATTGACACAGCTGCATTGATCGCAGCAGTGCCAATTTAGCCAGAAGTATAGACAAGCCTTTAGAACTGAGGCCCTTATTGTGAGCATCAAAGGCCCAATGGCAGTTTTATTAAGAGGAGGGATCCTGCTTAACTAATTTCCCCCGCTACTGCCCTGGTGGAATTGTTCCTTGCAGACAGTCACCAGTCTTCTGTATTAGACCCAAGTTTTGGATCCTATCTGCTTCCAGACAGCTGGGTCTGAGCAGAGTCCAGCTAGACACAGTCTCTAGTTCTGGCCTCTACAAGAGTGCAGGCTCCCCTCTCTGGCACCTCTCCTTCCAAGATTCCTGGGGTTTTGGTCAGTGACTTGAGGTGGAAGGCAAACTCCTTCTGCCTCACTTCCCCAGAGGCATCTTCTCTTTCTGGTGAAGGCCTGGTTCCCTTTCCCAGAAAGCATCTCTCTTTTTAAAAGCAATCTAACGCTTTCCTCTTTACGTCCTTCCGCTGGGGAAGTTGCATGAACCACCATCATCTTCCCCTGACCCATGGTATTGCTGGGAAAAGAGTTATTAAAAAAAAAAACCCACCAATGGTTCTACAAGAGCAACCCCATCGTTCTAGCAAAGTAGAGCTATTCAGTTAATAGTCCGAGATTATTGTCTGTTCACTATGTACCAGGTGTCCACTATCAAAACAATTATCTAATTCAGGACTGCAACAACCAAACAATATTTCACAAAATGTAATTCATAATTTGACACAGGGATATTCCTCGAACTGCCACTATTATTTAAATTAGATAATTTATTCTTTTTCCACTGCTTGTTCTAAAGAGAGTTACAATGATGTGCAGTGTTATAATGTCAGTTATATCCCATCCAAAGGCAGCTGGATTTCAGTGCCAGTTTAAGTGAAGTGAGTCAGTTATTAACAATTATGACAGTTTATTAATTATTATAGTAAACACCAAACCTCACCTGGAAGTACTAACCCGTAAGCTGCTCTTCAAGTAACAGCATGGCAATGTTTTCAAGAAGTATTTATTTACTTATAATTAAAAAGCAGAGACTGTTGGGCATTGCCGTTAACGCAGAAAAGATCAATAAAGCTGTACAAGAAAACAGCTTTACAAAGTAATGTTTTATATATTTGAGATAATTCCTAAAAGAATATTTTTTGAATAAACTTTTGCTTCTTCCTCCTGTGAATTTCCTGGAAGCTGAAAGTTTCTCTCACTTGTGGATGATAACTTCTCATCCAGTGGCAACATGGATGTTTGACAGGGTTATGTTACAAGTTAATCTTATCTAAACTGCAAAATGTTGCAGAACATTGCTTCAGCAGAAGTCAGAGTGCCTGATTTCACACTAGTTGACAGCACATCAGCACTGCTTAGTGGTAGATATTCAGTGCAGTACCTGGAAAACCAGAAAAACTACCCTGAGTTCCAGAAATTATAGTTTTCTGTTTATCTCTAATAGCATTTAGATTCCCAGTCATAATATGATATTGTTGTTCAGGATGACTTACCTACTTGCAATGAGTAACAGAGGCAGTATAATTTTACTATTGTGCAATTAGGAATATTCTGACAAAACTTCTCTGTGCCAAGAGCAGTTAATCATAAAGGTAAATGAAAGATTCTTCTTTAAATTGCAGTAAGTCCTAGAGACCTCCATCAGGGACAGGGTCCCATTGTGCGGGGTGCTCCACATGTGCATATAGAGACAGTCCTGACCCAGAAGAGCTTATTATAGTTTATGAAGGGTAATGTGAATGTGATGTGAAGCAGCAAAAAGGAAGTATACATACAGCTTGCGTGCACAACTTTTGAGCTATGTATCCAATAAATATTCTATGTACAATTCAGTAAGAGTGAAGTACTGCTACTAATTTAATGACCAGAAACACCAATGTGAAAGTAAACTAGGATCCATGGCCAGCTCCAGGCCCCAGCATGCCAAGCGCGTGCTTGGGGCAGCATACCGCGGGGGGCGTGCTGCCGGTTGCCGGGAGGGCAGCAGGCGGCTCTGGTGGACCTCCTGCAGGCGTCCCTGTGGAGGGTCCACCGGTCCTGCAGCTCCAGTGGAGCATCCGCAGGCACGCCTGCAGGAGATCCACCGGAGCCACGGGAGCGGCGAGCAGCAGAGCGCCCCTCACGGCGTGCCGACATCCTTGGGGCGGCGAAATGGCTAGAGCCGGCCCTGCTAGGATCACTCACTTCTTCAACTAGGGAAGGATGTAATTCTGCCTGTCCACATCTACACCTTTTTCCAGAGAGTTTGTGCTACATAATCAGAGCATCCATCAGTCTGACCCATTTGTATCAATGCCATCACTAAGACATCCCATGCTCGCTGATACCAAATTGGTGATAAAATGTGGGATTGCTTTAATGTTTTTCATAGACTCTAGGACTCTAGGACTGGAAGGGACCTCAAGAGGTCATCGAGTCCAGTCTCCTGCCCTCATGGCAGGACCAAATACTGTCTAGACCACCCCTGATAGACATTTGTCTAACCTACTCTTAAATATCTCCAGAGATGGAGATTCCACAACCTCCCTAGGCAATTTATTCCAGTGTTTAACTACCCTGAAATATGTTCTGGTGAATATATTTTTAGCTGACATTATTAGGTGTCAACGCTTTTTAAAAAATGGGAGACATCAATGTTCTTGGAACAAGGAAACTGTGAAAGAACACTGTACAATATCCTTTTGACAGCTGACTGATGCTAGGCTTCTCCATTGTGTGTATGGAGAGAGAAATCCATCTTCCTAAAAGGAATAGCCTTGAAGAATCCTTTATATGGTCTCAAACTTTCTTTGTATCCTTGTTGGTTCAAAACCTTGAATCCTATTTTTTCTGGCTGCTTAGCTTCTTGAACAAGGGTCTGGAATTCAAGGATTTGTAACAAAAGCAATTTGAGGATATTTTACATTGGGTCTTATTTTTAAAGGGGGAATTTAATCAAAGTGTCACCTTTTAATTTCACAATAAGAATGTTTTCCAACTAATGTTTTAAAGGTATATCCTCACCTTCTCCTGCACAGCATCTGCCCTTTAAACCGGAGTCCAATTAAGCAGAGTTAAGAAATGAAATCCGGGGGGCATCGTTTTTACTTAAAGATTTCTCTGCTGGATAGCAAGTTAAACGTTACATTCTGAAGCAAAAATGATATTATCATCCACAGATTTATTGTGCATGCGCGCACACACACACACCCCAACCTGCTACAATAGCTCTAGTTAGTTCTTCATTCTACGCCAGTGTTTCTCAACAACCAGATGTGGACTGGCACCAGCCTCGGAGATCTCCCGGACATGGTGTAGGAAAGCAGCAAGACAGTCCCTGGTATCAAAAAGGTTGAGAAACACTGTCCTGTGCCACTAATCTGAGCAAGCTTCCTAGCATTTCATTAGTGCCAGACCTGAGCTCTTTCCTGTCAGCATGGAATGGCTATACTAGACACCTTACAGCGGTACAGCTGTACCAATGCTGCTGTACCACTGTAAGGTCTCTAGTGTAGCCACTCCATGCTGACAGGAAAGAGCTCTCCCATTGACATAGCGCTTGCACACTACCAGTTATGCCGGTGAGACTTAAGTCACTCAGAAGAGTGTTTTTTCACACCCCTGAGCAACATAGTTCTGCTGACATAAGTGGTAGTGTAAGCATGGTGTTAGGCTCTACCAGATCATTTAAAGCCACAAAAAAACCTCACAGAGAAGATGAGCAGTAGTTTGTATTGGCTACGTTATGCCAAATGGTGCACCTTCGGGGTACTAATTTCAAAAGTGTTCTGTGTTCACCTAACTCTGTTGCCACTGAAATGAATAGAAGCAGAGAGTTAGCAAAATGCTGAGTTCTTTTGAGAATCCTGCCATTAAAAACTTAATACAAGACTCTAATATGTGTAAGAGCCTAGCTGAATAATACTAGATGAAGATTTTGGTGGATTTCTGTGCATATCTTCTAATATTTCTGTCTGTTATTTTCTCAGCTCTAAGAGCTTTTGAAAATGGCTACACAAGATGAACTCCAGCAAGTACCATAGTAGACCTACAATCCTATATAGCATCATCATGACAACCAATCTCCAGAATGCTTATTTTGGCAGGATCTGGTTCTGATCTGAGAAAGCAAGGCCAAGACTGGAATCCACTTTGGATGGAGAGAGAATTAAACGTCTGCTTAGCGAGGAAGTGGATCTCCAAAAATGTGTGGGTGAATAACTGACCCAAAAGAATTTAGTTCTAAAAATGCACTGAACTGTGCACAACACACAATCAAGTCAAATGAAAGCGGGGAAGAGGTTAGGGAAGAAAAATAATCTTGATTGTTTTTTCTTCCTCATTCGACTTCTGGATTTTGCCCCTCATGTACTGGTTCCCAAAACTTTGCCCCATCAGGGCCTAGAGACAGAGGTGCAGTAAGTTTTTATCTCAGTCCATATCCATCTCAATCTTCTTTCCTTCATAAATTCTTTGTAAAAGTATTAGTTTTCATGGGACGGAAATAACTGTCAGATATGGGCTGTAAACCGACACATATCCACCTATTAGAATCAACCTACATTTGACCCTCATACTGTGACCAGGTTGATGTGGCCAAGATTAATGAGTCAATTATTTCTGGACAAGCTACAAGGCACACAAACTGCTTCATTGTTTTAATACCAACTAGTATGCTCTTTCAACAGCTTTTCATACCCATAAAATAATCCTCTGCAATTTTTCATTAAGACATCATGTGTATGAGACTTATTCTGAAAATACAGAAATCACTGAGATGAAAAGGGAAGAGGCATAATGGTACAGTTCGACCAAATCTTAAAAACCACTGCCCTTAATTCTTTGTTTGACAAATTTAATCTCCTACGAGATTCAACGTAATATAGCATAATAAAATGTTCATAGTTTCATCCACCTCACATAAGAGCTAAAAGCCAGTCCCTACCACCACCATGTTGAGCACTAAATCCCCACAAACTTAAATAAAGCACACACACAACACTGAGTAAGAAATTAAATATATTTTAATTAATTAGGATTCTAAGATCTATCACCATTTCAAGATAAGGGTTGAATCAGTATAATCCAATTAGTTATTTTTGCAATAAGTAACATTACAACATAACTAGTTGCTTAAAATGGTCTTTAAACAAGTGGAACTATTACCCCAGGATCAGTCCTGCATCACAACGGAATGGAAGATGAGCCAGAGCTGCTATAATGTCTTCAGTGACACATTCTTGCTTCCTTCTCAACATTTGACATAATCTAGCCATTATGAGCTAGGTACAGATGCAAACAGAGCAGCAACGCTGCATGGACCCCTCTTGAACCTGCAATGTAAGCTCCATGACTTCCCCACCCAAGGCCAAGGAAGAAGTTAGAGAATCCATGTCTAGCTACAAGCCCTAATTATGGGAATCCCTTCTTTCCCTGAGGGCTGGACTGCACTTTAAGACATGGCTTCAAATAAAAGGCAGCATAAATCCATTCCATGAGGAACTCTGACAATCCCTGCCAGAGCCTCCTGGTGCAGAAAGAGTGGGGCCTACATGCAGCGCTATCTTGCATCGTTTGAGGTGATGTACATCCCTGGGATGCATGCAAGGGAGCAGTTCACATGGTCTCCAAAACTCAAAAAAATGCAACTGACCTCAGGCCAAGCACACATGAGAAGCAGCCGGAGGAAGAGGGCTCCCTATGCCTCTCCCCGTCCCTCACAAAGGCCAATCACAATCTGCCCCTTATCCTTGGTCTAAGTTTTTAACTTGACAGTTCTTGAGGTTCTGGGATAATAATTCAGCTATTACGATCACCTGCATGCAGCCACCTGCCCACCCTCAAAATTCCCAAAGTGTCAAATATCATGCATTTAAACAGAAATATTGCAAACCACAGAACTCCTGATTCTAAGGATAACAATGAAGGCTTAGTCTTAGCATGCACTGTCTAACTTAGACACTGCAGAAAAGGGGCCTACGCACATCTCTAGTGTCTTTTCTGTATTTGTTCAATGGATGAATGTGTATATGCGTGTGTGTATTCACACACACCTCTCTATTCCACTTGCACACTCGTATCCCAAGAGAGAATGTACTCTCTCATATAATAGAGAATGGTAGACACTAACTCCATTCCTTTGTTTGGGTTATTCTCACTATTAAAATGGTTCCTTGCATAAAAGGACAAATAGGTGTTAAGTAATTAGCCAAAGTATTCTACTTGGCCTTCTACATCTTTTCTCTGAGCATAGGAAATACTGAATCTTCTTTATAGACTGGAGTTTAAATCAGAAATTTTTTAAAATACGTGTTTGAATCCAGAGGAAAGTAACAAAGGAAGATATTTCTAATTAAGTTCATTACAAACCCCTTTAAACTACTTTACCTACACTTGAACTTCCTTAGCTCATATGGTAGAGTCTTGCTTCAATTATTCTCATAATCCAAAGAAAGAAAAATCATAAAAAAACAGTTAATTGAAAAAAGCAAATATCTAAAAATAGAACCTACCAAAGTTAACAAGGTGCTAATTGGGATTTGATCATTTATCCCCTTTATTCTTATCAGAGAGAGAGAGGGTACAGGCGCAAGCCTTCAGAAGATCATATACAATGATGTGTGTAAACACACTCAGGTCTCAGAGTATAATCTTCCTAAAAGCATTTTAATTTTAATAGTATGTTAATATGTTTATGTGGGAGAAGGATACGTATAGGCTGGCTGGAGGAGCGGCACAGCTGGTGGAGTGGAGTGGAGCTGGTCATGGTGAAGGCTGCAGAAGAACTCCACAGAGAGGTGGAGCAGTTGGCCCCTGGCCCACGTAAGGTGCCCCTTAACACCCTGTGTACACTCCCCTTCATTTCCACCCAGGCTGGGGGCAGAAGGGGAGAAACTCTGCAGATAAACTTTTGAACTCTGAGATGGCACTGACCAGAAACAGAGACTTTTGGGTTGTTGGACTTTGAGGTGATTGAACTTAAGACCCTAAGGGGGAAAAGACATTGTCGAACGTACTTGGAGGTGGGTTTTTTGCTTATGGTTTGTGTTATAATTCTGTTTGTGATGTTTCTCCAACATGATGCCGCATTGTTTCCCTCCTTTATTAAAAGGATTTTGCTACACTCAGACTCCGTGCTTGTGAGTGGGGAAGTATTGCCTCCTAGAGGTGACCAGGGGGGTGGTATGTAATTGTCCCAGGTCACTGGGTCGGGGCTCGAGCCGGTTTTGCATTGTGTTATTGAATCGAAACCCCTGGATACTGAACCCGGCCCTTGTTGCTGCCAACTCAGAGGGGCAGAAGTGTTACATAAGGAATAAATTGGCTGTACCATTTCATCTTGCTCTCTAATTAAAGTTCTTGAAAACTTTAGAATTACTGGAAAAGACATAGCTGAAAATGGGTAGGAATAACTATAAACCTAATGCTTCCCTATAGGAGCCATTTTCTTCATTTCATGTGATTTTGAGCACGCTTGAGAAGACAAGAAAATGTAATCTCAAATTAATTTTCTCTCTCTCATTTTACAAGTGTTAAGTAAATGTAATTTGCTTGTAAAAATTTCTGGAGTAAAAACCTTGGAGATATGTCCTGTTCCTCTAAAACAACAGCACCACAAACAGCAGCAGAAGCTTCCCTGCGGCACATGTATGTTTCACCTCTCCTCTGGAGAGTGCAAATCCAGGCAGGAAAGGATTATTCAGTTTCCATATCCATTTCAGTCTTGATACCTATGCTGAAACTATAACACAAACACCATCTGAAATGGTGGGTTTTGTGGTACGAGATTGGGATTAATGATGTTTGAAACAGCATGTTAACTAAGCAGTAACTTTTGCTCCATCTGCAGATTGCAGAGATGCAATAAAACTGATAAAATTCTACTGTGAGGAAGGGCAGGATTTAGGGAGCTTGTACAGGGCTCCATAGGACTAGTGGTCCAGCTCCACATGTTACTGTATATTGGGATTTCAATGCATAGCTGGATCAAGGAAGGGTAAAACAGATTCATAGACCATTGCCCTCCACAGCGTGTTGATGGAGGAGATGTAGAGAAGCCAGGGGACTGAGCTCTGTCTACCCAATATGTTTTGGCAACAATATAAAAAGTCTTTAGAGACAGTTATTTAAATTCTGCTTATTTTGTTAGACTAACTAAACATGTGAATTTTGATATATAAAGGTGGGTCAAAGTCAGCCCTGATGTAAACAAGTGCAACTCCCATAGAAGTATTGTGGAACAATATAAAGGACAACAGGTGATTGCGCAGTTTGGTCAGAAAATAAAATATATGTAGTGCAACTCACACCGATCTAGTGTTATAGCTGGTGTGCAAACGAAGTGTAATTTACACAGCAGTGCAGGGCCGCCCAGAGGATTAAGAGGGGCTGGGGCAAAGCAATTTGGGGGTCCCTTCCATAAAAAAAAAAGTTGCAGTACTACAGAATACTATATTCTCGTGGGGGCCCTGGGATCCGGGACAAATTGCCCCACTTGCCCCCCCGCCATTCAGTCCTGGGAAAAAACAAACATTTAAAAACCTTCTGCATCTTGGCACAAACCCAGTTTTGAGAAAACTTCTTTTCAAGTCACCTTTTCAAGGTATCACTGGTTCTCAGCATCAGCTAGTGCTAAAAGGCACAAAAGCTCATTAAAAGGGTTGGACAAATATTTTCCAAAAAAAGTTTTTTTGAATTGAAAACTAGAGATTTTTAAAAAGCAGGGGAAAAAAAATCACGGACAATGTCTGCTTTCCTCCAAAATTTGTTGTGGTTTTTTTAATTGAAAAGCTGAAATTAGTCTGCTAAAACCTGAACATGGTTTGGGTTTCAGAAGCGTGTGGCCAAATATTTGCTACTTGCTGTGTTTGATTGTTTAAACAAAAACAAAAATCTGCTTAAAAACACCAAAACTTTTGAACCACCTCAGCTTGTGACCAAACGCTTGAGCCATCCAGTCAGAGATTTTTCCAGGTTTCTGATACTGTGCTGGCTTCCTTGACTCATATCTGTCTCCATAACTTTGCGTTCATTTAGCTTAGAACATAAGAATGGCCATGGCCATAACTGGGTCAGACCAAAGGTTCCATACCAGCCCCAATATCCTGTTTTCTGTCTTCCGACAGTGACCAATGCCAAGTGCCCCAGAGGGAATGAACTTAACAGGTAATGATCAAGTGATCTCTCTCCTGCCATCCATCTCCATCCTCTCACAAACAGAGGCTAGGGACACCATTCCTTACCCATCCTGGCTAATAGCCATCAATGGACTTAACCTCCATGTATGTATCTGTTTCCCCACAAACTAGAGACAGTTACTGTGGCTTTGTCTTTAGTATAGACCATGTAAATATTCCATGAACTGAGCATTTGAGCTTGTTCCAGAATCTGGGATGAGCCTATGTTGTGAAAACTGAAATGCTCAAAATAGCACATGCATATGAATGGACACAGGGTGCTAAAATTAAATTAACCCAGGGGGTCTCAAACTGGGGTCAAGACCCCTCATGGGGTCATGAGGTTATTACTGGGGGTCACGAGCTGTCAGCCTCCACCTCAAACCCCGCTTTGCCTCCAGCATTTATAATAGTGTTAAATATATTTTTTTTAAAAAGTGTTTTTAATTTATAAGGGAGGGGTCGCACTCAGAGGTTTGCTATGTGAAAAGGGTCACCAGTGCAAAAAAAAGTTTGAGAACCACTGAATTAACCCCCCTGGAGCCTCAGGAAATGTGGGGGGGGGCCTCCCTTGGTAGGGTTGGGAAGGAGGTAAGTGGTGTAGGATATTGCTTTTCTCATGTGATCCCTCTACCATGGCTCTCGGCTCTATCACTGTTAATCTAAACTGGATAATTTTAAATGAAGCTACCCTCCCCCGACATGAATCTCCCTACGGCACCGAAATTAAATGTAGACTATAATTTGACATTTGAGAAGTGAAAAGGATGGAAGCCCTAAGGGAAAAATAATGGCTTGACTCTTCGTGTTAAATAACTGTCTGCAAGCCTCAAACTGCTGAATGACCTTTAGGGTAGGGAAGACTGTGCCTCCCTAAACAGCCTGGCTCTGCCCCTTATCTGACCCCCATACACTTCCTGCCCCCCGACTGCCCCTCTCAGAATCCCCAACCCATCCTGCTCCTTGTCCCCTGACTACCCCACAAGATCCCCCCCACCAACCACTCCCCCCCTGCCCCCTGACTACCCCAAACCCTATCCACCCCTACTCTCCCGCTGAGTCCTGACAGACCCCCGGAATGCCCACAATCCAACCCCCGTTCCCCATCCTCTGACAATCACCCCCCAAACCTCTGTCCCCTGACTGTCCCTGGGACTCCCTGCCCCTTATCCAACCCCCCGCCTCCCCCCTCTCCCGGAGCCTCAGCAAGCCGCATCCAGAAGCGACCCTGGACAATGCTACAGCTGCGTGGCTCCAGCAGGACCTGAGCTCCCACCGCTCGGTCGCAGTTCACAGCCACGCCCCCTTACCATGCTGCTCTGAGCGGAAGTCGCTCAGGCCCCGCTGGAGCCATGCTGCTTTAGCTCTGTCCAGGGCCGCTCCTGGACACGGCGCACTGAGGTGCCGGTGGATGGGGGAAGGCAAAGGCAGAGGTGAGGGGGAGCCTCAGAGATTCTTGTGGGGGCCCCTGTGGGGCCCGCGGCAAATTGCCCCACTTGCCCTCCAACCTCTGGCTGGCCCTGCAGCAGTGGGGGAGAGGAGGCGCGCAGGGCAAGAACAGCAAGATAAAGCAAACAGCAGGAGGGTATAAGATGAAGTTGCCAGACGACAAGTTTACTCTCCATTACTGCTTATCCTGCTACAGCCTCCTCTCAATCCCCTTTCTGCTACTGTCCTTTTGGCCCTGTTGACATGTAACCTTGATATGCTGACTAGCCACTTGCTTATACAGTATTGAAGGGGGGGGGGAAAATAAAATAAAAAAAATAAAACACACCTTCCTTAAAAATCTTCCACCCCAGAAAAAGAAGTACTTTAGGGCCTGCCGCTGACCTCATTTATATAAGTTTTACACTTCAATGAAGTTACTCCCAATTTACAGTGATGTCAGTGAAATCAAAATTAAGAGTTAATATTTTTCTATGGCAGGAAAATATTGTAGTGGGCAAAAATCATCAGCATTCCCCTCATTCCTTAAAATTACCTTATAACCTACCCCTGAAACATATGGTCTCCTTCAGTACTGGTGCTATTGGCACACTATCAATCAATAGAGAGAAGCAATAGGGAGCAGTTGACATATTCCTTTCTTTTGCCCTAGAGAAGCCTATTGTCTGTCCAATATGCTTGATTATCTATTGATCAGACAAGCTGGAGACCTGTGGTTCCCTCAAAAATCAGGTCCTAGCGTAAGGTCCTACTGATTGGTATCATATTGTACTGTACAACAAAATCATATTGCACAATAGCCCACAATTTATTCTTTTTTTCAGAGTAATCCTCTATAGCAGATAAATGGAATAACAGATTAAAAACCCCTACTGGTCACAGCATCCTTTTGTTCCCAACAATAATGTGGGACAAAAATTAGATATACTAGGCCTTCAGGCATAAGTTATGAATACACATTATATGTAATTGGGTTACTCCTCACTGTCTTCTACAGGTCATCTGGAAAGTAAAATTGAACTCGTCTCCTCTCAGACAAGCCCTAACAGCACCATTTCACGTGTTATACATTTAGTCGATGTATCTGCACTGAAGTCAGTCACATACAGAGCAAGTACAACTGGTCCAAATGATATAAAATACAGTAGCCAGCAAACTTTCCCATCAAAGACTTAGCAGGGACAAGAAGTTATTGGTCACTCTGAAAGCTAGGCAATTCAAAAACAAAATATTGGCATACTTTACAAGTTTTTTGCTTTATTAAAAAGGCATTCTATCTAAAACAACTGAAATGCACAGCTTCGAGATTTTCATTACTGTTTTTCAAAGCTTGACTGTGGTTGTGGTCACTGGTCTCCAATTTCTATGTTGAAAAGTTGAGAGGTTCCATAAGGAAGAGACACACAGCCCTGGTCTTCACTACAAGTTTAGGTCGAATTTAGCAGCATTAGATCAATTTAACCCTGCACCTGTCCACACAAAGCCATTTTTGTCATGGTAGTGTGGACGCAATTCAATGATATTGTCCTCCGGGAGCTATCCCAGAGTGCTCCACTGTGACCGCTCTGGACAGCACTCTCAACTCAGATGCACTGGCCAGGTAGACAGGAAAAGACCCGCAAACTTTTGAATTTCATTTCCTGTTTGGCCAGAGTGGCCAGCTGATCAGCACAGGTGACCATGCAGTCCCAGAATCACAAAAGAACTTGAGCATGGATCGAACGGGTGGTACTGGATCTGATTGCTGTATGAGATGACGAATCCATGCCATCCAAACTTCGTTCCAAAAGACTAAATGCCGGAATATTTGAAAAAAAATCTCCAAGGGCATGAAGGACAGAGGTTATAACAGGGACCCGCAGCAGTGCTGTGTGAAGCCTACCAAAGAACCAGAGAGGCAAAGCAGACATGCCACTTCTATGATGAGCTGCATGCCATTCTAGGGGGTGCCCCTACAACTACCACACCCCTGTGCTTCCCTCCTCCCCCACCCCTCCTAGGCTACCCTGGCAGTTGTCCCCCCATTTGTGTGACGAATTAATAAAGAATACATGAATCTGAAACAACAATGATATTGCCTCTGCAAGGGGAGATCAAAGGTGGGAGGGGAGGGCAGTTGGCTTACAGGGAAGTAGAGTGAACCAAGGGGGAGGGTTTTCATCAAGGAGAAACAAACAGAACTTTCACGCCCTAGCCTGGCCAGTCATGAAACTGGTTTTCAAAGTTTCTCTGATGCACTACACATCCTGCTGCACTCTAATCACCCTGGTGTCTAGCTGTGCGTAATCAGTGGTCAGGTGATTTGCCTCAACCTCTCATCCCGCCATAAATGTCTCCCCCTTACTCTCACAGATATTGTGAAGCACACAGCAAGCAGTAATAACGATGGGAATATTGGTCTCGCTGAGGTCTAACCGAGCCAGTAAACTGCACTAGCGAGCTTTTAAACGTCCAAAGGCACATTCTACCACTGGGAGAGCAGCCTGAGGAAGAAGCCTCCAGCTGGCATGATATTCCAGGCAGGCCTGAATCTCCATTAGACAAAACTTAAAAGAAGAGAATGACCTGGAGTCATTCCCATTTTTGTCCGGCACCCCCGACTGACCTCACCGAGGTCGGCCAGGAGCACCCATGGGACAATGATGATGGTTAGCAGTCATATTGTACCGTCTGCCGTCCGCAAGGCAAGGTAAGGGGATGCTGCTGTGTAGCACTGCAGTACTATGTCTGCCAGCAACACCCAGGAGACATACAGTGACAGTGAGCTGAGCGGGCTCCCTGCTTGCCATGGTATGTCATCTGCATGAGTAATCCAGGAAAAAAGGCGAGAAATGACTTTTTGCCGTTGCTTTCTCAGAGGGAGGGAGGCATGATGACATGTACCCAGAACCACCTGTGACAATGTTTTTGCCCTATCAGGCATTGGAAGCTCAATCCAGAATTCCAGTGGGTGGCAGAGACAGAGGGAACTGTGGGATAGCTACCCACAGTGCAATGCTCTGAAAGTCGATGCTAGCCTTGGTACTGCGGACGCACACTGCTGACTTAATATACTTAGTGGGGACACACACAAGTGACTATCAAAATCAATTTCTAAAAAATTGACTTCTATTAAGTCAACCTAATTTCGTAGTGTAGACATACCCACAGAGTTACTAATACAGATTTGGGGTGGGAGGGTGGGAGAGACACTTCATTGGGAAAGAAAAAAAGAGAGTATAGAAAGCCCAAAATGAGTAAAGATAGTTGTTTCCCCATTCATTAAACCTCTCTTCATCCATACATAAACACCTAATTCTCTACTGAGCTTCCTGGAGTACTAAGCTCATTTGGAGGGGAGGGGAACACAACAAGACATCATCTAACTTGACAGTTTTGCTTTACAAAATACTATTTTGTTTCTGCAATAGGACAGTAGCAAAATAGAAACTACCATTCCACTTCTCAGAAATGAAAGTCATCAGCTGTAACCAGAGTGAAGGTATGGCCTATGGAGCAATGAGAAGGCACATAAAAAGTGGTAGCACTGGAAACAATCTGGTCTAATGAACTGGGGTCCAAGTGTCCAAAAAGGCTCCTGCTCTGCCTCTCTGATGGCTGGAAGGAACTGAGGTGGTCAGTATGCCACATCCCTTTTTATAGCTCTAATCCTGGGCACTACTCCTAGAAGCTTCCACTAATCCAAGCTGTGCCATCGATGCATCCCAAGAATGGGAATGTGCTGAGGCCACTTGACCACCAAGAACTAGCCAGCACCACAAGAAAGCTCAGCTAAATATTTTTCCATCTCCACAAAAAAAAGCCCACCAGTTTTGCATCTACATAAAATTTACTTTTGGATACAGTGGTTTCAGTTTGTTATATTTACCTATATGTATTGCATATTTTTTCTCTAATTGTGTTGATTTCTACAGTCAGTTATACAACTGGTCAAAATTTACATTTTCATTAGAAAACATTAAATTGGGTAATTATAAAAAAAAGTGTGTGAGAGAGAGAGACAGATAGACAGACACTGACTGACTGCTGGCAGGCAATACACACAAATGTTGTAAGCCTTCATTGTTTCTACTGGCACTGGAGGTAAAAGGTAAGTGGGAAACAATTATATCTCAATGCAGGGCTGTCCTTAGCCATAGGCAGAATAGGCAGCCGCCTAGGGCACCACTAGGTCTGGGGGCACCGCTCTGCTGTGAGCCCGGACAGACGGGAAGCAGTGGAGCATGTAAGAGCAGGGCTGCTAGGTCCCAGAGAGAGCCAAATGCAGCACAGTCTGAGGGAGGGGATTGGCTGCTGTGCTCTCTGGGAAGGGGTGGGGGAAGGAACTCACCTGTAGGGTGACCAGATGTCCGATTGTATAGGGGACAGTCCCGATTTTTGAGTTTTTTTTCTTATCTAGCTACCATTATATTCACACTCACCACACACCTCCATCCGATTTTTTACACTTGGTGGGATCCTGTGTCCACTAGAGTTGGGTGATAAGCGCAATTTGGAGGAATTACATCCAATGAGACAATAAGCACCAAATATCAGGGACTGGCCTATTAAAATCAGGCACATACGCTGGATCTTAGTCATCCTAGCTAGAGAGGTGTCTCTCTTCCAGGATTGCAGTGATCATTTCATCCAGGGGGGATGCAAGGGAAGGATGAGCTTTGGTGTGGCTCCATGGGTGCCCGTCTGTATTTAGATGCTGTGTAAACTTCACCATGGTCTGTGGGCTGGCAGTTGGTGGTACCCATTGGCATGTGATACGGACCTGAGGTTTGCTGCTGCGGTGCCACTTCTGCACCGCGAAGAGGCTGGGATTTTGGGGTCCCTGCAGTTTTCCACCTATCTCTCCTTCTGCAGGCTGTGGACCAAGCAGGCTGGGGGGTGATCCAAAGCATGAAAGCAATACGCGTTGCATTTAGACTGTTCATTTAAACAAATTGTTTGCAAAAACTGCGCTAACAATCCTGATTTCAATTTCAATATTTTTTTTAAAAATCAATATTTAGCAAAAAAGAAAATTAAGTTTTGACAATTAATTTGACAAATTTTTATGGGGAAGAGAGCTGGATCAGGTTTTTCATCAGGAGAAACAAAAAATGTTGACTGACTTTCATTATTAGTCCTGTACTGCTAAATAGAGCCTCTAACAACTGTAATATGTTCATCTCCTTAATAATGTATAGAGCCAGGGGTCAGCAACCTACAGGAAAATGTTGCAAAAGGTGGCATGCTGGGTGATTTTTGATTGGGCACACAAGTGGTGGGCTGAGCGGTCAGCCTTGCCACTGCTCTGGGTTCCAGCTGCTTGCCCCATTGCAACCTGGAGTGTTCCCGGCCACCGCCCACTCAGCAGCCACTGCTGGCCTGGGGACCCCCAAGGAACCCCAGAGTTGGCAGGGGCTGAGCAGGCGGCGGCGAACACCCTGGCTGAGCACTCAACCCACTATCGGCTGGGGTTCCATTCACTCAGTGTAGGTGGGCTGAGCAGGACTAAATTCAATTGAAATAGGAAAACAAGTAGCAAACTAATGACAAAGGCAAGAACTGTAGACAGCGTCCCAACCTTTTTTCGTTGATGTGGGCGCCAGATGAGGACTTTGTGGGGGTGGACGAAATCGCCGAAATCTGCCAAATTCACGTGGCATGTTCGAGTGGCGAACCTCTTGGATTGACGCTGCTTTGTTTGGCGGCAAGCGGCGATCAGAGGCGTTGTGCCAAAAGCGCTGAATTTTTGGTTGCATTCGGGGTTATGCTCGTCCGCGGCCAGTACACGGTGGGCTGCACTGAGAGGCCAGCGGTGGCCTGGGCACCTTGGGCGCTGTGGGACTCCTGACCTAGAGAGCCTCCTGAAGGCCACGGCGATGTTTATTGATTTAATGTACTTGAAACTTGTATAACGAATTGAGTTACACTTGTATCAACGGTGCCACATTCAAAATCGATGATGTACATTGTTAAGTACTAACCAGCAAAACTTTTTTTACATATATCCTAATGTTACATTCCACTCTTTTTCTATGGACGAATTCTTGTAAACAGTATCTCAGGAGAATTGGAGTCACAAAACTAAAGCCCAAAAAACATCTCCTTCAAGGAGTCAGGGAAACTGATTGGTCTTGCTATTTGCAGTTCAAACAATACATCAGTTGCTGTCAACAAAACATGTACTGCTTTGCAGCTTAACAAGCCAGAAGAGCAATAAAACAAATCTTGTTTCAATACCTCTTCATATAAATCCAAACAAGTGACAATTAAAAACATTATTATATGCATCATTCCCAAACAGAATTCTATAGTTATCTTTGTGCTAGTCCATCAACATTACAGTGTGCTTAATTAAGTTAAACTGGTTTTAATAACATGCATGTGGCAAGTTTTCCAATAGTGTAAGCTTATGTTTGTGTTGCTAAGAGCAAGATAGGCACAGGGACACCAGCTTAATAATCCCGCCTACGGCACCACAAATCCTAAGGACGGCCCTGTCTCAATGTCAAAAGAAGATTGAGAAGAAATATGTCAAATATATCCCATTTGTTATCTCTGTGTTTGTTTTCAGAATAGAGAATTTACAGGATACCCAAATATCTACATCATGCAAGTTTATCTACTTATTGTAAATACCGGCAATTCCCCTAGCCATCAGCTAAACTGTCCTTTAAATTTTTCTTATTGCAAACTATGAAAACAGCAGAATATTAAATGCAAAGATCTTGCCACCATTCTGAACGTGCAGAACTGCTCCTCTCCAAAAGAGCTGTACTGGAATAAATAAAAATTAAATCATCCAGCAAACAGCAAGAAATAGGTACTGACATGTAGCAAAACATTTAATACTCAGGAAATGGAACTCTAGGACACCTCCACACAATGATGGTTGAAAGAACTGTCAAACAGCTGTGATGGAGAAGACAACACTGGTAACAAAATAGGGAAAAAATATACCAAGACTTGTTATCTGTGATATAACATGGCTCATACATGTCATAATCTAAGACTACACTGTAGTCATTTGAGTCTCTCCAGTCTCTTAATGGGCTTTGGATCGTGCCCTGCAATATTTCTTAAATTACATTGATAAAAGACTGTTACTCACCTTTGTAACTGTTGTTTTTCGAGACATGTTGCTCATATCAATTCCAATTAGGTGTGCGCGTGCCGTGTGCACGCTCGTCGGAAGATTTTTACTCTAGCAACAATCGATGGGAAGGCTGGGTCACCCCCTGGAGTGGCGCCGCTATAGCGCCGGATATATACCCGTGCCGACCCAACGGCCCTTCAGTTCCTTCTTACCGCCCGTGACAGTCGTTGGAACAGTGGAGTGTGACTTAGCTGA
Organism: Chelonoidis abingdonii; assembly: GCF_003597395.2. Lineage (NCBI taxonomy): Eukaryota > Metazoa > Chordata > Testudines > Testudinidae > Chelonoidis > Chelonoidis abingdonii. Next base: position 61,743,816 of record NC_133778.1, read on the forward strand.
TCTCCACATCCCTAGCTTCTTGTAGTTCTTTACTCTTTATTGTGTTTATAGTTCGAGTTTTTCTAGTTATAGTTAGTGTTAGTACTTCTATTCATAGTTAGTGTATATATAGTTGCAGGGGGGATCGGGGATTAGCCCCTTTCCTCTACCCCGGTGCGGGCCCATGCCCAAGGTAGCAGGATTCAAACCGTGCTCGGCGTGCCAGAAGCCAATGCCAACAGGGGATCCCCACGACTCCTGCCTCAAGTGCCTAGGGGAATCCTGCCTTGTTGACAAGTGCCGCATTTGCAAGTCATTTAAACCAAGGTCGAAGAAGGAGCAGGACTTTTTCATTTGAAGTAGCTCCTCATGGAGTCGACACTTAGTCCTGCGACATCGGTACCGAGTGCCCAACAGACTGCCTCGGTAAGGAGCGCCCCTTCGGCACCGGATCACTCCGGTACCGAGAAGGAGTCCTGGCACCGACCTCTACTGGCACCGACTCCTCGGCACCACATCCTTTCCCCGACTGGGAAACGACATAGTGCTCCGACTCCGGCCTCCCAGAAGGAGCACTCCTCTAAGACGGTTCGTTGAGCACTGTCATCCGCTGCAGCACCAGCGAAGCCGGCACCACAGATTGCAGCTCCACCTGGCGCGGCACCATCGATTCCGGTCTCACAAGGGCCGTTGAGTCCAGTGCCAGACAGCTCCCCGCCTCCTGCTGTGGTTGAGCTTGTTCTCCCTTCTACGTCGGAGACCTTCTCTACGGCAAGGGAGCTCATTGCTATGTCGGAGCTGATATGTCCTCAACCCCTGGCTCCACCGGTGCGGGTTGTTCAATCCATCAGCAAGCCGGCCCTCGTAAGGCCTCCTTCCGTCGGTCCACCAGAGAGACGTCATTCCAGATCATGGTCTCGCAGACGCTCTCGATCACGTCGTTCCCACTCCCGGTGCTGCTCGCAGTCCCGGCACCACTCTCCATCACGGTACTGGTCGCACTCGCAGCGACGTTCAACATCTCGTTCACCAGACAGATACTCCTGGTACTGATCTGGCTCTTGGCACCGATCTCGGTACCGTGTATCCCACAGTTGCTCCAGGCGAAGGGACTCGAGATCCTGGTCGATCTCCCGGCACCGGTACTGTAGAAGGTCCCGGTCTCGCTCGCGGTACCACCATAGCTCCTAGTACTGCCCCAGGATCGAGCATCAAGAACAGTGGCGCCCTCCCAGGGTCTCTCAGCACCACCGTGGCCTTTGAGACACACATCAGTATCGTCTCAGGCTGGCAGTGCATCCTACCATCAGGAGGGGGAATCTGACGTCCCCAGCCAATATCCGCAGGAACAAAGCCACAAACAAGGGCCTCATCACTGGTCCTTCTGGACACCATGGGCATACCACCAGGCCCAAGGTGCCCCATCAGTGGCTCAGCGCTCGGCCCCGTCAGAACACTGGGTATCAGAGGCAACAGTGAGCCACCCTCCCGCTATTGGCATGGACGAGGCTCCAATTCCCTCTGCAGTCTCCGAGGTACCACCTGATGCAGATGACGCTCCTCAAGGGCACGACCCACCTCAGGACCCATTGGTCCCATGCCTCTCCTCCTCCTCCTCACCTGATGAGGCGGTAGCAGGAACATCTTCCTCAAGCCCTCCACCAATCGATCTCAGAGCCCATCAAGACCTCTTCAGGAGGGTGGCCCAGAATATGAACATGCAGGTGGAGGAGGTCACTGAAATAGAGGACCCAGTCGTGGACATCTTATCGGCTGATGCACCCACTAGAGTGGCTCTTCCATTCATCCGCACTATACAAGCCAATGCCGACACCATTTGGCAATCCCCAGCTTCAATTCCACCTACAGCTAGGGGAGTAGAGAGGAAATATAGGGTCCCCTCAAAGGGGTACGAATATCTCTACACCCACCCACCACCATGCTCTCTGGTTGTCCAACTGGTGAACGAATGGGAGCGTCATGGCCAGCAAGCATCAGCTCCTAAGGCGAAGGATGTTAGATGAACGGTCCTCCTAGGCCGCAAAATATACTCAGCTGGAGGCCTCCAACTTAGGGTGGCAAATCAACAGGCCCTCCTAAGTCGGTATAACTTTAATACATGGGTGTCCGTGGGGAAGTTTACAGAGCTTCTTCCCCAGGAGTCCCGTCCAGAGTTTACAGCCCTGCTTGAAGAGGGTAAAAAGGTAGCAAGAACCTCCCTCCAGGCCTCTCTCGATGCCGCGGACTCGGCGGCCAGAACTCTGGCATCCAGAGCGATGATGAGGCGTATCTCCTGGCTCCAGGCTTCAGGCCTTCCCCCTGAATTGCAGCAGACCATTCAAGATTTACCCTTCGAGGGCCAGGGCCTTTTCTCAGACAAATCCGACCCCAGGTTGCAAAGTCTGAAAGACAACTGGGTCATAATGTGCTCGCTGGGTATGCACACGCCAGTGACCCAATGAAGGTCATTGAAGCCCCAGCCACACTGCCCTTACAACCAGTCTAGGCCACGTCAGGACGCTACCAGAAGGCGTGGCAGCGGTAATCGGTGGAGGCAGTCTGGTCCTCAAGGAACCCAAAGTGAAGTGCTTCCTAAACCACCAAAGGGGCCCAAGCAAAACTTTTGATGGGACGCCCGAGGACGGCCCACCAGTTATCCTACCGGATCCTTCTCCCTCCGTCTCTCCCATTTCCTCCCTGCCTGGTCCCAGCTAACCTCCGATCGTTGGGTCCTCCGCACGGTGGAAGTGGGATACCACCTCCAGTTTGTTTCAAACCCCCCCCACTCTCCCTACCCGTCCCTCTTCAGGGACTCTTCTCACGAGTAAGTCCTCTTACAAGAGGTCCAGGCACTCTTAAAACTGGGAGCCATAGAGGAAGTGCCAAAAGATATGAGGGGCAAGGGGTTCTATTCCCATTACTTTTTAATCCCCAAGGCAAAGGGAGGTCTATGACCAATCCTAGACCTGCGAGAACTCAACAAATTCCTGATAAAGCTGAAGTTCCGCATGGTATCCCTGGGGAACATCATCCCATCCCTGGATCCGGGAGACTGGTATGCCGCCCTCGATATGAAGAACACTTATTTCCACATCGTCATTTATCCACCACACAGACGGTACCTCCGTTTTGTGGTCAACCACCAACACTTTCAGTTCACGGTACTTCCCTTTGGCCTTTCTAGAGCGCCAAGGGTCTTCACCAAATGCATGGCTGTAGTTACCGCCTCCCTCCAGCGTCGTCGAATACACGTCTTCCCGTATCTCGACGATTGGCTTATTCGAGGGACTTCTCACTTACAAGTATCGCAGCATCTGTGCATCGTCAGAGACCTCTTCGGCAGCTTAGGTCTCATGATCAACACAGGAAAGTCTACTCTGACACCCATGCAGAGAATAGACTTCATCGGAGCTGTTCTGGACTCCAATCTGGCCAGATGCTCGTGCCTCACCCCGTCTCGTGTTCTCAAATCTCGAATCGCTTCTAATCATTCGAGGACGTCTACATCACTTTTTCCGGACAATGTCCATTCTGCGGCACTATGCCGTCAGCCTAATTAGGCACATCTTCTTGCAACCTTGCGTTGACTCAAGTCACGCTCTTTGTAGCCATACGACTCCGTCTCCACCTGGCTGGCTATCACTAATTCTCGTCCTCAGAGACAGTCTGGATTCCCGTGCTCACTCTCCCAGGGAGGTTCTCGACACCCTCACTGGTGTTAGACCCCTCTCTGGTTTGCTCAAGGATGCCATTCCACCCACCGCAACCCTCGGTCCTTAACCACAGACGCGTCATTCTTGGTTGGGTGCCAATCTCAGCAGCCTTCACACTCAAGGCCTCTGGTTGCCCCAAGCTGGCCTGCACATCAACGTGAGGGAACTGAGACAGTCCGTCTAGCCTGCCAGTGTTCGGCCATCTCCAAGGCGTTGTGATTCAGTGTTCACGGACGACACACACGTCATGTTTTACATAAACAAGCCGGCGCGAGCACGCTTCTCCCTCCTTTGTCAAGAACCATTTGCCTCTGGGACTTTTGCGTGCCCACTCTTATTGCTTGGTAGCGCTTTCTCCAGGAGTCCAGAAAAACTCTGGCAGATCACCTCAGCAGGTCCTTCCTGTCTCACGAGTGGTTGATAAACGCGGACGTTATCCATTCTGTTTTCCGGAGGTGGGGCTTTCCCCACATAGACCTCTTTACCTCTCGAGAGAACAGGAAATGCCAGGTGTCCTGCTCCTTCCAAGGATGCTCCCCGGGCTCCCTCTCAGATGCCTTCCTGATCCCGTGGAAGAGGCACCTACTTTATGCCTTCCCACCATTTCCGCTCGTCCACAGAGTCCTACTCAAACTCTGCAGGGACAGAGCCCACCTGATCCTCATTGCTCCAGCATGGCTGAGGCAGCATTGGTACACCCTGTTGTTCGACCTCTCAGTGGCGGACTCGATCCCCCTGCCACTCTGGCCGGACCTCATAACACTGGACTTCAGCAGGCTTCACCATCAGGACCTGAAATCCCTTCATCTCACGGCATGGCTGCTGTGTGGTTGAGCCAGTCTGAGTTGCTTTGCTCTGCCTCGGTACAACAGGTGCTCTTGGGCAGTAGAAAGCCTTCCACCAGGATGACATATCTCACCAAGTGGAAGCGTTTCTCCTACTGGTGTGCTCAGAATTACTTAGTCCCCAGACAGGTATCTGTCCCCACTGTCCTGGATTACCTATGGTCCCTCAAAGAGCAGAGCCTGGCAGTCTCTTCTATAAGGGTGCATCTCGCAGCTATTTCAGCCTTCCACCCGGGGGAAAATGGCAGCTCAATCTCTTCTCACCCCATAGTTTCCAGGTTCCTTAAGGGATTGAAGCAGTTGTATACTCAAGTCAGATGCCCGACCCCTACCTGGGATCTAAACCTGGTGCTAGCCAAGCTTATGGGTGCCCCTTTTGAGCCTCTAGCCACCTGCTCGCTGCTGTACCTCTCCTGGAAGACAGCCTTCCTTGTCGCTATCACCTTGGCAAGATGAGTATTGGAGCTTCGGGCTTTGACAGCGGATCCCCTGTATACGGTATTCCATAAGGACAAGGTACAGCTGCGACCGCACCCCTCTTTCCTCCTTAAGGTGGTGTCTGCCTTTCATGTCAATCAAGACATCTTTCTCCCAGTCTTTTTCCCGAAGCCTCACTCATCTCGTCGGGAACAACAACTGCATACCTTGGATGTCCGCAGGGCTCTCGCCTTTTACATCAAGAGGACCAGACCCTTCCGACATTCGCCTCAGCTCTTTGTAACGGTGGCAGACCGGATGAAAGGCATGCTGGTCTCTTCCCAAAGAATTTCATCTTGGGTGACATCCTGCATCCGAACATGCTATGAATTGGGTCACATTCCGGCTAACCATCTCACCACCCATTCTACTTGGGCGCAAGCCTCATCTGCCGCTTTCCTGGCCCATGTCTCCATCCAGGAAATATGTCGCGCTGCTACCTGGTCATCAATTCACACCTTTGCCTCACATTATGCATTGGTTCACCAGTCCAGAGACGATGCGGCCTTTGGCTCAGCAGTTTTGCATTCCGCAACATCTCACTCCAACCCCACCGCCTAGGTAAGGCTTGGGAATCACCTAATTGGAATCGATAGGAGCAAGCACTCGAAGAAGAAAAGATGGTTACTCACCTTTGTAACTGTTGTTCTTCGAGATGTGTTGCTCATATCCATTCCAAACCTTCCCTCCTTCCCCACTGTCAGAGTAGCTGGCAAGAAGGAACTGAAGGGCCGTTTGGGTCAGCAGGGGTATATATCCGGCGCTATAGCGGCGCCACTCCAGGGGCGACCCAGCCTTCCCACCGAGTGTTGCTAGAGTAAAAATCTTCCGACGAGCGTGCACACGGCGTGCGCACACCTAATTGGAATCGATATGAGCAAGCACTCGAAGAAGAGCTATACTTTCTGTCTCCAATAGGAGATTCTGAGTATTAAGCAATAGGAATGTTTGTATTCTGTTGTCCTGATTGCTAGATGTAGTTCTATTAATTGACACAGTACATCAGCTTTGCAAAGCTATCATAAAAATTTACCAGCCCAGACCAAGATTTACTCATCTGTTTTTTTTTTGTATGTGTCTTTTTTTTTTACAATATTTATGCACAACAAAGACTAGCTCCTTCAAAATTATTCTCACGCATGTATGCTATAAAAATATTTTACCTGTGAATATAGCTTTTTATACTATAGAAGATAATTTGCATAAAAATGTTTTGACTAGAAAGTCAGTTGATTTACCCAGGGATTCTGAACCTGAATCTTTAGCTTTGCCATGACTGAAATTCAATTATTTCCATAGTTAAATAAGCTATATTTAGTATAATGATGTATCTACCTAAAACCAGGCATTTCACAACTAAGGTTACTACGTGTTGCATCTGACATAGAATGCATGATAGAAATGTTTATCATTTCTAGATGCAAGAATAAGGACTTAGGTTTGGCAACTGTTCACAGCTTTCATGCTTTGTTAAGAGATATCAAAATTAATTCTGACACTAAATCCACACAGAGAAATCGCAACTCATGGCTGTGACTTTATACAATTCAAACAAACAATAGCTTAACACTATTTATTCCTTCCCTATAAACAGCTGACATAGCAAGAGATTATAGCCACTCCCCAGAAGCGCAGGTCAGACCAGTGGGCAAGGAGTAGAACGGTAACTCCATGCATGGTCAAGCCAGAAATTAGAACTATCGAAGTATTATAGGGTTTCTATGTAGCACCCAACACCGTAGTATCTAAACACTTCCCAGGTAAATTTGATATGCAGGATAACATCCCATGTATGGGAGACTGGAGAAAGGAGAGGGGAAGGTGCAGGGCAACCCATGATAAAAAGAGGAAGGGACCAATAGCCTACGCAGAGCATGTAGTCTGATCCATGGGATATATAAAATAGACAGTCCAGTTTGAGTTTTGGGGCTATAACTCCATTTCAGGGTTCTGGTAACTACATAAATCACTCGAGCTTTGCTCTTGTGGTTTATGATATCTCCAGAGCGCCTAGATTGAATTATAATCCTATAATTCAGAGTTGCCTGTTTATATAAAACTTAATAGGATTTCAGTGTAGATTCTGTAATCTAAATTCTACTTTAGACCAGAAGTTAAAAACAAGAGCATTTTAGCCATCTCAGAGCTTGCACTCAGATCTGTACTTAAATAATGATAGATCAATGTTCTTCCTCTCCTGAGGATCAATCATTAACCTTCCCACCAGTAGTTCAGGGTTCACTCTGCATGACGAACATAAGATGTTCGCAGTCGTAGTAGTTTTGTAGTCTTAGGTTAATCATGGTCATTTTTTGAAGAAAAAAGAAAAAAGAAAAGAACAACGTTCTAATGGACTGTTCATTGCACTGGCCAATCTGTCTCATATCATCAGTGAAGCACTTGGGAGGTGGGGGGAATCTTTGCTTAATCAGCAGAAAAAAAACATGGGGGTTGGTATTATTAAGAAGAAGCTAGGTAATTAGACTAGTAATAGCCGCCTTCCATCCCATAATACAGTTAAAGTTGCTTCAGTCAAGCCTGTCTGGTGGACAACATTCCCAGATAGTCTCTGCAGGGTTCCAAGCCTATTTCTGTGTCAGATGGAATCACTACAGAAACTTGACACTTTGGACCTTCAAACACCCATGCCTGTCTCTGAACAGGTTCTAAAGTCAGTAGAGAGACATATTTCAGAAGTTCTACAAAGAATAATCAGGAATTTTGATTGAAATTCAAAGGTAAAAGCTGCAGTTCATATTCCAATAAAGTGACATTAAAACCCTCACTAAGTGATAGCTCTCTCTGCCGAGTATTATGGAAATAAACTTCATTCCTTGACAATCTTCCCCCATTAGGTGGATTTCAGAGTTATCTATGTTAGGACTGAGCATATGAAGTTCCAGTTCAGGGTCTTTCCTTCCTCCCAGGTGTATCACTGTCTCAACTGCAATAGCTCTTCCAACCATGTGATACAGACTCTGTACAGCTATCAGAAATTATCATTAAGCTCAAGCGATGGAGGGGTCCTGCTGCTAGAGCAAAGGGATCTGTGAAGTTAGAAATATCTCTGGTAAAAGTGTTAACTGTGGAGTCTGATGGTATGTCTACACTGCAAAAAAAGACCCATAGCATGGTGGCAGCTGGCTAGATCTGCTTACGCTGGCTTGCAGGACTTAAAATTGCAGTGTAGACATTTGGGCTGGAACCTAGGCTCAGCCCCACACAGTGCCTACCGCACAAGTGCATACAATGCATTTTTTAGCCCTGCAGCCTGAGCCCCCTGTGCTGAGTCAGCTGACCCAGACTCAGTGTGACTTTTTTTTAATTGCAGTGTAGACATACCCCTAGATAACTGGATTCAAAATCTAACAAACATCCAGCCAAGCCTGACCCATAGGAACACATCCAATGTTGTGCCCTGATATGTTGTATACCCCTGAATGTAAAAAACCCACACACCTCCCCTAGTTAGGATATATACAAACTGACTACTCAAATACTGGGGGGGAAATGCATAATATAGCAATTGTTATGCTAAACATCAGAAAATTTGCATCCAAAACCAAAAATGGCAAAAGTGCTCCAGGTTGATTGGTGTCTAATTTACTTAAGAAAAAAATATGCAGGTCGAATATGCACTCTGTGCTCAGGAGAGGCCAATAACTGGAATAGCAGAATGATTAAATATCAGGAATCAGGTGCACTGGCAGAATTTAGTATACAGGGAAACTTGCACAGTGCTACAGCTATTTCTAGTAAATGTGTTAGTTTCTTACATTTAAGAGCATAGAATATAAAGTTTTTTTTAAAAAGTGCGTTTCTACAACACTGCTTACTCAAGCAGTGCTCCCACTGAATTTGGCCCAGAGCATACTGTGCATTTTTGCTTTGGCCTTAACCGTTTCTCCTCATTGTACAACTACTGTTTCATGCATCCTGAAGAAGTCTCCGCTTTATCTTTTATTATCAAAAATTCAATCAATATCTAAATACTGTGTCAAACTGCACCATTTCAATCTACATCATTTTAATACCAGTATGGATGTAGGTTGTTTGAACTGCTCACACTATTATAGCAGCAGACTGCCGTCTATGGTGCCACCAGTGCACTCGATGGCCTTTTCAAGTCTCCCAGTCTCCACTGCTTCTAGAAGAAGAGCCAGAAACTATGAAATAGGTATGCAGAAGGCATTGCAAATGAAATGGCTTAGAACAACACCATCATGGCCACAAGACAAAACTGTAGCAGTTCAGAACATGATTCAGCAATGCTAGTGGCGACACACTGAATTGTTTGTGCTTAAATCTCTTCTATCTCACTGGTTCAATTAGGAACAGTTCAGTTCTCCAGCACAGACAAGGTCTGTGCATGAAAATGTAGTTTTTATATTTCTTCACTACTCAGTTGCAGTACAGCTGGTCAATTAAATATTTAGTGCCTGATATCTTAATATTTAATTAGATACAAATAGCCTTGATTTTGCACTTTCCCTGGATTTTTTTTTTAAAAAGGGTTCTTCCACACCACTGCACGTGAACATTTAGGAGTATATCATAATTTACTCAACTGACAAACTAGGCATTTATGTTGTAATTCAATCAACTGGTAAAAAGGATAATCTCGATATTAATGCCTCATGACTGGCACCCAGCACATGACAAAAGACTCTCATTTGTATCCAGAGAATGGATAAAATCAATGCTATTTGTCACTAAATAAAGGAGATATTGTATAACTGTATGTTTAAAGTTTCAAGAAATTACATAGAGTAGTTTTCATAGATAAAACCTTGAAGGTATCATTTAATGTGTAAAAATACAGAGCAAGATAGTACTTTATATTTTTGGTAAAAACTGAAAAGCCTGAACCTTTAAAATAATTTGGATAATTTTATGGCTAACAGCAGTCTCCATCATGAAACTTTAACTCCCATTGATATCAATGGTAGTTGCAGGCACTCAGTACCTTGCAAAATTGGACCCATCCATTGTAGATTTGCACCCTCAAGTCATCAAGTGTCATGTTTCAGGGCATAAAATAATCATTTGCAGGGATCAGGACAGATTATTTGTTCTCCCCACATATAGTACCTTGCACAGTGCTGAGTGCCTGCAACTACCATTGTCCTGAAGACAACAAGAGCTGAAAAGTGCACAAGCCACTTAGTATATTATTTGGGGGGCTTTTATCTCATTTACTGGGGATGCCTCCGTTCTTTCTTTTAAGGGCGCGATAGTGTGACGTGCACGCATGAAGGTATGAGCATTAAGTGAAGTTCACACAGTGAAGACACCCAGACAGAATATTCCACACATACTCCTACACAGTATTTCAACAAAGCTGGCAACTTTAAGAAATCCTGGCTTTTGGGCATGAGCATAGTGTGGTGGAGAAAGAGAGGTGTTGTCCCCCAAAACTGCAAGCCTTCGGCAGGCAGGGAATTTGCCCCACATAGTCCCATTGGCCTGACTGGTGCTGCCCCCTGCCCCACCCCCATACAGAAATCAAACTATTCCTATGCTTTAGATATAAAGAAAAGAAACACTTAGGTGCTTGCCATCTCTGAGTGCTTTAATGATATTTTGAGTTTGTAACAGTTTATCTGTCTTGCTGGGAAGTCGCTTTGTAATGACGACAGCTCAGGTAAATCTGCAATCTGAATTGTAAACTAGGTTGGCTGTTCTAGATCAAGGGTCAGTTATCTTTTCCCTCTGAATTCAACCTTCACATCAACAAAGAAGATATCAATTTCACACACAAAAAGACATGTTAAAACAATATTAATGGACACATTTAAACCATAAAAACAAGAACATTCAGCATTAACAATATGATGCTTGGAACAGATGATCATCTCAGGGTCCGTCTATACTACGGGATTATTCCGATTTTACATAAACCGGTTTTGTAAAACAGATTGTATAAAGTCGAGTGCACGTGGCCACACTAAGCACAGTAATTCGGCGGTGTGCATCCATGGTCTGAGGCTAGCGTCGATTTCCGGAGTGTTGCACTGTGAGTAGCTATTCTGTAGCTATCCCGTAGCTATCCCATAGTTCCTGCAGTCTCCCCCGCCCCTTGGAATTCTGGGTTGAGATCCCAGTGCCTGATGGGGAAAAGTCATTGTCGCGGGTGGTTCTGGGTAAATGTCGTCACTCATTCCTTCCTCCGGGAAAACAACGGCAGACAATCATTTTGCACCCTTTTTCCCCAGATTGCCTTGGCAGACGCCATAGCATGGCAACCATTGGAGCGTCCGTCAGTTTTTTTTTTTTTTTTTTTTTTTTTTTCTTTTTCTGTCACCATATGTGTACTAGATGCCGCATTAACACGAGACGAATGCGTGCTTGCTGTAGCGCTGCACGAGCGATAACCGTATTGCTGTTATGACCGATTTGATTGCAGAGTGACTCGGTTTTTGAATTCGACATTATAGTTCAGAGACGTGTTTATTACACCGTCTTCGCTGTTCCTCTGCATTGATATTGTACGCGCGCTCACGTAGCATGGCCAATGATGTAAGTTTAATATCTTTGGGAGTCTATATTAGTGACAGTTATTGTCATCTGTATCCATGTCTTTGCATTCATATGCTATGGGCTGTGCCCCCTGGGCTCTTCGAGGTACGTGCCGGGGGGGCCGCAAAGTCAGAAAGCACTGGGAGAAGGTGACTTCCCAGTCAATCTCCTGTCCTTCTGGTTTGGCTAAAAATTAGAGTCAGTCCTGTCCTGAATATGGGAACAATGTGTACTATGAGAACCGGCCGAAGGTCAAACTGGTGAGTAATCAGAGGTGCACCAGCTGCCTCTTCGCTGTCCACGCCGATCCCTGCAGCAGCATTATTGATCGCCCTTGTGCATGCTCAGCCGACGCGGGTACCTGTCATGCATGACGAAACACCCGTCCGTTTGCTTCCCTCTACCTCCAAGCCTTCTCTGAGGGCTACACCGCGCTTGCGGGTTGGCAGTCAAGCCCGGAGTGTTCGCACCCCCGATCTGTTGTCATGAGCATTAGGTATGTACAGAATTATGCCATGCAAATACCCACCCGTTATGGGATGCATTACGCCTCCTCACCTGACTTCTCTTTGCGTGAGTACCTTAATAGGCAGATTGTCGCGGGGACCGAGCAGTTTCCTCGGCGATTGCTTGCTGGGTTCCAAGGTTCCAGAAGAAACAATTTAAGCGGATGTCAAGAGGCCGATGAGGCCCCGTTAAGACATATCCCTCTCGGAGCTGCGGTAAAGTGCGCAGCCTCCCTGCGCCGATACCGCAATCTGAACTCTGTCGTCTCATGCGGACCAGATCCATGGGGGAGGGTGAAAGTGGGGACCCCGCTTCCCGCCTCGACGTTGCTGACATATTCCAATGAGGGCGATAGGAACGTCTTTGTTCTGTATCTGACCAGTTTCCAAACTTTGCGGTGTGACATGGGCTGTCGGTGTCGTGGACTGAGACCCCCGAGGGATTCCATTCCTATTTTTACCCAGGCGTCTCCGGCCAGGCCTCGCCTCGAGCCGGCCAGGAGCACTCACGGGCTCCGTATGACAACGGATGGCTAGCAGCCCTACTGCACATCGCACCGGAGGGTGGCAGAGGAGCAGCATTACTTCTCTTCAACTGCCGGACGCATCGCATCTACCGCAGACATTCAGTAGATCATAGCGGGACATTGAACAGCAAGTTCAAAAACAATTTTCTTGTTCCTTTCTCTTTTCACGGTGCTAGGGGGCCGGGGGGAGTAAATTGTCGAGCATGACCCGAACCAGCCGGACAATGTGTTTGAACCGTAGTAGCTTGGGAAGTCAGCCAAGGAATGTAAATATTTTCGGACTTGCTGTGACTGTGGGATAGCTGTGAGTCCTCAGGTACCCCCTCCCTCCACTCCATGAGCGTCCATTGATTCTATTGGCTTCCGTTACTGCTTGGTCATGACAGCACTGTGTAGCTGGTGATTTTTTTCAAACTGCTTTGGCATTTTTTTCTTCTGTAACGCAGCTCTTGGATAGAACGATTTGTCTGCACCATACAGCGTATTCAGATCAAACAGTATTTTCCCTATCGTCCCTGCTGAGCTCTTTTTGGATTTGGACTTGCATCGCACCCGTTGCTGATCAGAGCTCCACACTGGAGGCAAACGGAATGACATTCAATAAGTTCACGGGGAGCTTTTCTGTTTATGGCCCAGTGCATCCGAGGTTCAGATTGCTTCCAGATGCAGGTCACAGTGTGCACTGTGGGATACCGCCCGAAAGACGGCCAATCCCGTCAGGGCCACACTTAACCCTAATTCTCATTATGAGTAATACCGATTTTAGCGCTACGCTTCGTTGGGAGGAGTACAGAAACCGATTTAAAGAGCCCTTTATATTGATATAAAGGGCCTCGTAGTGTGGATGGGTACAGTGTTAAATTGGTTTAACGCTGCTAAAATCGGTTTAATTGCGTAGTGTAGACCAGGCCTCATGCTGCACTCAACACTGTATCGAGGTATGGTCATTGATATGTTAGATCACCTAATCTTTTCTTTTGTTTGTACTTAGCATTAAGTTTTCTTAATTTCAACAATGATTTAACATTTGTGGGAAATTTTTTGCTATAAAACACTGAGCAAAATCTTGCTTTTACTATTTGAGGGAAAAGAGGAAGAAAGGAAGAAATGGTGGTGACAGCACAGGTCAGGATGGTATACAGTAGCTGGAGGCAAACAGAACATGTGAAGTGCAACTTGCTATTCCTTTTAAAAGGAGCAACATGCACATTCTCCCTGCTCTCCCACTCATCATATACTACAGTGCATACGGGCGCCAGGCACCTCAGCTCTTCAAGATGACAGACCACATCCCTTGTGTCTCTGGTGTTCCAGCAGACATGGTAGCCAGTCCCCCAATGTAGCTCTTTTGGGGACTGAATTTTGACCGGGGTTGGTTCATTACTACACTTTGCCAGTCGAAGGCAATATTTCTGGGCTAGCATTTACAGAGGGATATCTGGCTTCTGTCTATGCCTACCTGCAGTCTAATTAATTAATCTGATTCCCAATCTGACATGGCGCTGCTGAGTACCCTTAATTCTCACTGGTATCAAACAAATGGAGGCTTCTTAGCCCATTATATGATTAGCCTCAAAAGTCCACAGGACTTTCATATGCTTCTTTCTATTTCTAAGGTCCCTGCAATCTCAACTTTGACAACCTGTCTAAACTGAATCTCTTAAGAAATATAGGTGGAAATTGCATTTAACCTATAGTTATGCAAATTCTATTTGGAAAGTTTGTAGACAATTTTTTCCCTTTGGTTAATCCTAATAACGTTATCCATATTTACAATGAAGTTCATAGGAACATAAGAACGGGGTCGGACCAAAGGTCCATCTAGCCCAGTATCTAGTCTCCAACAGTGGCCAATGCCTGGTGCCCCAGAGGGAATGAACAGAACAGGCAATCAAGTGACCATCCCCTGTTGCCCATTCCCAGCTTCTGGCGAACAAGAGGCTAGGGACATCATCCTTGTCCATCCTGGCTAATAGCCACCGATGGACCTATCTTCCATGTACTTCTCTAGTTCTGTTATGAATCCCTAATACAAAGCAATAGTATATGTAGATGTTCCTGCAGTGTTGAAATTTCTTTTAAAATTTATACATATCTATAATATCCTTATAAATATATTAATTCACTGCCCTACAAGTTCTGGCTTGAGCTCATTCTCATTTCTAAGGCTGTTGCCTATCTAATGTTGGAAACGTAGTTCAGAAATAAATCATTTGACCACACTACAGGAAGTGGAAGGGGTAAACTCTAGTAACATATGTGGTGGTAGCTAAGGGCCTCATTCTGTGAGCAGAGCTCCCTATGAAATCCATGTCTCTGTGTAAGAAAGGCAGGTCTATTCACAGGATTAGGCTTTTGTCCTGTAAACTGCTACTACTACAATCTGCATCCAAGCTCTCCTTACTTCACGCTTAGCCAAATCCTACCATGAGCTATTCAGATGCAAGTCAAGAGATGAGTAGTGGGGGAAAATAGTCCCTGTTTATTCCCTTCAACATTTAAATGAATTTATTTTCACTATTCTCATATCCCTTTTGAGTTCACTTGCTTCAAATATTCACGACTGAGTTTTGTTGGAATGATTACTCAGCAAATTTCAAAAGACATGCATATATTTAGGGAAACTGAATGTGCACGGTGAGTATTTTACTCCTGAGGGAAAAAAATAAATGTGGAGGCTCCAGCACGGTATTGGAGAGCAGAGGCCACTGGCTGCACAGTGGTGGGAGATGACTGTACATCTCCCCTCTCGGACACGGATTTAGCAGTGAGGCTGCACCCAACCCTGACACAGGGCAAGGATCAGGTCTATCCCAGAAACACACCAGGGCCAGTGGACACTCAGGCTCAGCAAGGCAGGATCCAAATGTGGAGGGGCTTAATATGGGGGAGATCCAGATGTAGGTTGAGAGGGTTCTGTGTGGGGCAATCTAAGTGCCAGCAGCTCAGTGGGGGATCCGAGTGTGGGGGGAAATCAGGATGCACAGGGGCTTATTGGGACATTCTAGGTGCAACAGTAAGGGGACTCTGTGAGAGGGTCAGGTGAAGGTGGCTGGGGCTCAATGGGAGAAAAGAGCTCAGCGGGTGGTCCAGATGCTGAGGGAGTGGGGCTCATCAGGAGTGAGGCTCAGTGGGAGGGTCTGGATGCACAGGGTTGGGTGGGGGGGTGTGGGAGCTCCCTATACAGGGATCCCTCCCACTGCAGCTGAGGAGCAATGGATGTGTAGGAAGTGCGGGGTGGGGGAGTTTCCAGAGCTTCCTGAAGCTGGGGAAAAATCTGGAGATGGGTTTGACTTGGCCCCAGGTGCCGTGCAAGGGAAGAGGAAGTCCCATCCTCCCCAGCCCAGATGGGACAAGCAGCTGACCCTGACACAGGGTAGGAGCCACCAGCAGGTCTTCCCCAGTCCCTCCCCTTGCCCTGCAGTGATTTACTTCCCTTTCTGGTGGCTGCCCTGGGCACTTGAAACATACTGCTGGGGAGGGTTGCATCACCACTCTTGTGGCTTCCCTTTGCTTCCACTTCAGAAAATAATTTTTCTGTAAGAAAGCAAAGAAATCTGTGGGGGACAAATTCTGTGCATGTGCAGTGGCGCACAATTACCCAGGGAATAGTATTCCAATAGTCATCGCAGCCATGCCTTCTGACTTTACCAGTGAGAAAACAACCACTATTAGGCAGATCCTTCAGTGGTGTAAACGGCCATAGCTCCATTGATGGAGTCAGATCTTCAGCTCCATGTGACTTATCTAACCACTGTCATCTACACATAGCTCAAAGAGTCACGGCTTTGAAGCGGATCCCAGAGCAGTGAAGCTGCAGGTTTTTGCCTGGAGCTGGAGCGGACCCGGAGTACAGCTCCAAAGCCCTGCAAAGAGTGAACAAAGATTGGCAGATGTTGGTAATCAATCCCTAGTTCCAAAAATTGCAGAAAACTTAAACCAATAATTTTGAATATCATCTGCAGAATATGCAGTCAATTCACAGATATAAAAGAGCTAAATTAGTCAGAGAGACTATGCTGAAAATTATTCACTCAGCTCTACTTCAAGGTAACTCCAGTGGGCCAGATTCTTATCAGCTGTATATCCAAAGTAATTCTACCATTTTCCTTGGAATTACTCCAGATTTATAGTAGAGTACCTGAGATCAGAACCTGGCCTGTTTACGTGAAATAAAAAAAATTTCAAAGACTTCAGTACTGTTACACTCATTCATTCAGCTAAGTGAAATGTACTGAGTAAAGGAGGAAATATATTTCTTTGATCTCCTAACTAGCCAGATCCCAGCCCACGTGCTGTGATGTTCTCCCCTTGTTTCTAATAGTAACTCTCATTTCAAACCATGTTTCAAACCTAGCAAATAAAACATTTTTTCTAATGAAAAGACTTTTTTTCCCTGATAGCAACAATAACTCCAGAACAACCTAACTGGGGCAATTTCAAAGCAAGCAGGAGAATGCTGCAGCTACAGGAACAAAAAAAAAAAAAAGGAAGGAAGGATAAAAGTACCTTGACTTTCCTTTGGTTTACTATCAGTTATCTTTGTAGTACAATCTGCCTCAGGAAAATACTGATACTAATTTATCATTTAAAAGCATATTTAATTCAAAGCTAAGTCTGAACATTGTTCCATGCTAAAAAAAAAAAGCTAGGATTTTAAATTTTTTTATTTTTTAATTAAAGCAATATGTTGAAGGGTTTAGGATCTTCAGGTCAACAGTGATTCAAGTTATTTTAAACTAACTGGAAATGTATAATTTATTACAGACACACACAAGCTACCATCTTGTTACCTAGACACATGGATATACATACCCACAAACTTGTCCTTTTCCAGGGATATTGATATTCAAATATGATGTCACTAAGCACTCAAATTCTCTGTCAAAGATTTATGCACAAAGCTCCCAACTTCAGTAAGATTGCTTCTCCATTCTTGCCTCGTTTGTAATGCCATCAAGTGGGGTTCAATATAAGACAGTTACAAGATGAGAAACTGTTGTTCTTCGAGATGTGTTGCTCATATCAATTCCAATTAGGTATGTGTGTGCCGCGAGCACATTCGTCGGAAGATTTTTACCCTAGCAACACTCGGTGGGCCGGCTGGGCGCCCCCTGGAGTGGCGCCGCTATGGTGCCAAATATATACCCCTGCCGGCCCAACCGCCCTTCAGTTCCTTCTTGCCGGCTACTCCAACAGTGGGGAAGGAGGGCGGGTTTGGAATGGATGTGAGCAACATCTCGAAGAGCAACAGTTACAAGGTGAGTAACCGTCTTTTCTTCTTCGAGTGTTTGCTCATATCGATTCCAATCAGGTGATTCCCAAGCCTTACCTAGGCGGTGGGGTGTCAGAGTGAGACGTTGCAGAAATGCAAAACTCCTGAGCCAAAGGCTGCAAGGTCGTCTCTGGACTGCTGAAACCAATGCGTTATAGTGTTGAGGCAAAAGGCTGTGAATGGGTAAGACCAGTAGCAGCTGCGACGACTTTCCTGGTGATGGGGACATGGGCCCAGGAAAGCGTCAGACGAGGCTTGCGCCCGAGCTATAGAATGGGCGGTGAGATGGCTAGCCGGGATGTGAGCCAATCATAGCATGTTTCGGACTGCAGGATGTCACCCAAGATGAAATTCTTTGGGAAGAGACCAGCATGCCTTTCATCCGATCTGCCACCGACTACAAAGAGCTGAGAGTGATGGTGTCGGAAGGGTTTGGTTCTCTCGATATAAAAGGCGAGAGCCCTGCGGACATCCAAGGTATGCTAGTTGTTTGTTCCCGATGCGATGATGTATGTGCGCTTTTGGCTTCGGGAAAAAAACTGGGAGAAAGATGTCTTGATTACATGAAAAGGCAGACACCACCTTAGGGAGGATGCTGCAGGGGGTGGTCGCTCGCGAGCTGTACCTTGTCCTTGTGGAATACCGTATACAGGGGATCCCACTGTCAAGCTTGAAAAGCTCTGATACTCGTCTTGCTGAGGTGATAGCACAAGGAAGGCTGTCTTCCAGGAGAGTACAGCAGCGAGCAGGTGGCTAGAGGCTCAAAAGGGGAACCCATAAGTTTGGCTAGCACCAGGTTTTAGATCCTAGGTAGGGATTTGGGGCGTCTGACTTGGGGGTACAACCGCTCCAATCCCTTAAGGAACCTGGAAACTATGGGGTGAGAAAGATTGAACTGGCTGCCATTTTCCCCCGGGTGGAAGGCTGAAATAGCTGCGAGATGCACCCTTACAGAAGAGACTGCAAGGCCTTGCTCTTTCAGGGACCATTGGTAATCCAGGACAATGGGAACAGAAACCTGTCCGGGGATTAAGTTACTCAGAGCACACCAGTGAGAGAAACGCTTCCACTTGGCAAGATATGTCGTCCTCGTGGAAGGCTTCCTACTGCCCAAGAGCACCTGTTGTACCAAGATGGAACAACGCAATTCCGACTGGCTCAACCATGTAGCAGCCATGCTGTCAGATGAAGGGACTGCAGCTCCAGATGGTGAAGCCTGTCGAAGTCCTGTGTTATGAGGTCCGGCCAGAGTGGCAAGGGAAATCGAGTCTGCCATGGAGAGGTCGAACAAAACAGGGTGAACAAATATTGCCTTGGCCATGCTGGGGCAATGAGGATCAGGTGGGCTCTGTCCCTGCAGAGCTTGAGTAGGACTCTGTGGACAAGTGGAAACAGCGGGAAGGCATAAAGTAGGTGCCTCTTCCATGGGATCAGAAATGCATCTGAGAGGGAGCCCAGGTAGCATCCTTGGAAGGAGCAGAACACCTGGCATTTCCTGTTCTCTCGAGAGGCAAAGAGGTCTATGTGGGGAAAGCCCCACCTCCGGAAAACAGAATGGATAACGTCCGCGTTTATCAACCACTCGTGAGACAGGAAGGACCTGCTGAGGTGATCTGCCAGAATGTTCTGGACTCCTGGAAGAAAAAACACTACAAAATCGATACAGTGGGCTATGCAAAATTCCCAGAGGTGGATGGCTTCTAAACAGAGGAGAGAGGAGTGTGCTCCGCCCTGCTTGTTTATGTATACTGATACACAACGGCCTTGGAGATGGTCCCGAAACACCTGGCAGGCTAGACGGACTGCTCTCAGTTCCCTCACGTTGATGTGCAGGGCCAGCTCTTGGGGCAACCAGAGGCCTTGAGTGTGTCAACTCCCTAGTTGGGCACCCCAACCCAGAGATGACGCGTCTGTGGTTAGGGCTACCGAGGGTTGTGGTGGGTGGAAAGGCATCCCTGCGCAGACCAGAGAGGGGTCTAACCACCAAGTGAGGGAGTCGAGAACCTTCCTGGGGATAGTGAGCACGGGAATCCAGACTGTCTCTGAGGACGGTATATTGACGCCAGCCAGGTTTGGAAGGGACGGAGACGTAGCCTCGCGTACTTGGTCACGAAGGTGCAGGAGGCCATGTGACCTATTAGACCGAGGCAAGACCGCACCGACATTGTCGGAAAGAATTGAAAACTGAATTACTGAAGCCATCGTTTGAAAACGAGACTGGGGGAGGCAGGCTCTGGCCAGATTGGAGTCCAGAACGGCTCCGATGAAGTCTATTCTCTGTGTGGGCGTGAGAGTAGACTTTCCTGTGTTGATCATGAGACCTAAGCTGCCGAAGAGGTCTCTGACGATGCACAGTTGCTGCGATACTTGTAAGTGAGAAGTCCCTCGAATAAGCCAATCGTTGAGATACGGGAAGACGTGTATTTGACGACGCCAGAGGGAGGCGGCTACTACAGCCATGCATTTGGTGAAGACCCTTGGCGCTCTAGAAAGGCCAAAGGGAAGTACCGTGAACTGAAAGTGTTGGTGGTTGACCACAAAATGGAGGTACCATCTGTGTGGTGGATAAATGGTGATGTGGAAATAACCGTCCTTCATATCGAGGGCAGCATACCAGTCTCCCGGATCCAGGGATGGGATGATGTTCCCCAGGGATACCATGCGGAACTTCAGCTTTATCAGGAATTTGTTGAGTTCTCGCAGGTCTAGGATTGGTCGCAGACCTCCCTTTGCCTTGGGGATTAAAAAGTAATGGGAATAGAACCCCTTGCCCCTCATGTCTTTTGGCACCTCCTCTATGGCTCCCAGCTTTAGGAGCACCTGGACCTCTTGCCAGAGGAATTGCTCATGAGAGGGGTCCCTGAAGAGGGAGGGGTAGGGAGGAAGGGGTTGACACAAACTGTATATGGTATCCCGTTTCCACCGTGCAAAGGACTCAATGATCGAAGGTTAGTTGGGACCAGGCAGGGAGGAAATGGGAGAGGCAGTTGAAAAAAAAGAGGGAGAAGGATCCAGTAGGATAACTGGTGGGCCGTCCTCGGGCGTCTCATCAAAAGTTTTGCTTAGGCCCCACTGGTGGTTTAGGAAGCACTTGACTTTGGGATCCTTGAGGGCCAGACTGCCTGCGCCGATTCCCCCTGCCATGCCATCTGGTAGCGTCCTGACGTGGCCTAGACTGGTTGTAAGGGTAATATGGGTGGGTCCAGAAGGACCTTCGCTGGGTCACTGTGTGTGCATGCCCAGCGAGCGCATTATGACCCGGTTGTCTTTCAGACTTTGCAACCTGGGGTCGGTTTTGTCTGAGAAGAGGCCCTGTTCCTCGAAAGGTAAATCCTGAATGGTCTGCTGCAATTCAGGGGGAAGGCCTGAAGCCTGGAGCCAGGAAATGCGCTTCATCGTCACTCCGGATGCCAGAGTTCTGGCTGCCGAGTCCGCAGCATCCAGAGAGGCCTGGAGGGAGGTTCTTGCTACCTTTTTACCCTCTTCGAGCAGGGCTGTAAACTCTGGACGGGACTCCTGGGGAAGAAGCTTCATAAACTTCCCCACTGACACCCAGGTGTTAAAATTGTACCGACTTAGGAGGGCCTGTTAATTTGACACCCTAAGTTGAAGGCCCCCAGCCAAGTATATTTTGCGGCCTAGGAGGACCATGCGTCTAGCCTCCTTTGCCTTAGGAGCTGATGCTTGCTGGCCATGATGCTCCTGTTCGTTCACCGATTGGACACCCAGAGAGCAGGGAGATGGATGGGTATAGAGGTATTCATACCCCTTTGAGGGGACCATATATTTCCTCTCTACTCCCCTAGCTGTAGGTGGAATTGAAGCTGGGGACTGCCAAATGGTGTCGGCATTGGCTTGTATAGTGCAGATGAACGGGAGCGCCACTCTGGTAGGTGCATCAGCTGATAAGATGTCCAAGACCGGGTCCTCTATCTCAGTGACCTCCTCCATCTGCAAATTCATATCCAGGGCCACCTGCCTCAGAAGGTCTTGATGGGCCCTGAGATCAATTGGTGGAGGGCCTGAGGAAGATGTTCCTGCTACCCCGTCATCAGGTGAGGAAGAGGAGGAGAGGCCTGGGACCAACGGGTCCTGGGGTGGGTCGTGTACAGGAGGAGCATCAGTTGGATCAGGTGGAGCCTCTGTGCCCACAGATGGAACTGGACCTTCATCCGTCTCCGTAGGGGGAGGGCGGCTCACTGTCGCCTCTGGTACTCGGTGTTCTGAAGGGGCCGAGAGTTGAGCCACTGACGGGGCGCCTTGGGCCTGGTGGTATGCCCACGGTGTCCAGAAGGACCAGTGATGAGGCCCTTGTTCATGGCCTTGTCTCTCCGGATAGTGGCTGGTGACGTCAGAGTCAGCCTCCAGATGGTATGATGCACTTCCAGCCTGAGATGATACTGAAGTGTGTCTCGAAGGCCACAGTGGTGCCGAGAGGCCCTGTGTGGATGGCACTGTTCTGGACGCTTGATCCCGGGGCAGTACCGGGGAGCGGTACCGGGGGCTATGGCAGTGCCGCGATCGAGACCGGGATCTTCTACCATAACAGTGCCGGAAGGTGGACCAGGATCTCGAGCCCCATCGCCTGGAGCAACTGCGGGATACATGGTACCGAGATCAGTGCTGAGAGGCCGATCGGTACTGGGAGTATCTATCTGGTAAGCATGATGCCGAGCGGCACTGCAAGTGCAACTGGTACCGCGATCAAGAGCAGTGCCGGGACCGGGAGCGACGTGATCGAGAGCATCTGCGAGAACACGATCTGGAACGATGTCTCTCTGGTGAGTCAACGGACGGAGGCCTTACCAGGGCCGGCTTGCCAATGGATTGAATAACCTGCACATCGGCTCCGTCATCGAAATGAGCTCCCTTGCCGTAGAGAAGGTCTCTGGCGCAGAAGGGAGAACAAGCTCAACCACAGCAGAAGGTGGGAAGCTGTCTGGCACCAGACTCAACGGCCCTTGTGGGACCGGAATCGACGGTGCCGTCCCAGGTGGAGCAGCTATCTGCGGTGCCACAGCGGAAGACAGTGCCGCAGCAGAAGACGGTGCCCGGCGAATCGTCTTCGATGAGTGCTCCTTCTGTGAGGCTGAAGTTGTAGCAGCATGTCGTTTCCCTGTCGGGGAAAGGGAGCTGTGCCGAGGAGTCGGTGCCAGTAAGGGTCGGTGCCGAGAGTCCTTCTCGGTACCGGGGCGATCCGGTGCCGAAGGCGCGCTCCTTACCAAGGCAGTCTGTTGGGCGTTCGGTACCAATGCTGCAAGAGTAAGTGCTGACTCCATGAGGAACTGCTTGAGCCCGCACCGGGGTGGAGGAAAGGGGTTAATCCCCGATCCCCCTTTCAACTATGTACACTAACTATAAAACTAAGTACTAATACTAAGTATAACACAAAAACTTGAACTATATACACAGTGAGGAGTAAAGAACTACAAGTAGCTACCGATGTGGAGGACAGCAAAGCCGCGCTCCACAGTTCCAATGACCGACATGGGCGGTAAGAAGGAACTGAGGGGCAGTTGGGCCGGCAGGGGTATATATTCGGCACCATAGCGGCGCCACTCCAGGAGGCGCCCAGCCGGCCCACCGAGTGTTGCTAGGGTAAAAATCTGCCAACGAGCATGCACGCGGCATGCGCACACCTAATTGGAATCGATATGAGCAAGCACTCGAAGAAGAATGTGTGTGCAGAGCATGCACACTCCCACGTGAAGCCTATGAGAGTCAAAGGCACTTGTTACCTTGCAGGAACCAGCCCTTACTCAGTGATGTTCTAACATGATCCAAAGCAGTAGACTTGGAAGAGCCCCATGGAAGTTGCATAGTCTCATACAAATATAGAGCTGGAAGGGACCTCAAGAGGTCATCTAGTCCATTCCCCATGCTCAGGCAGGGTTAATCCTATAAAACCAAGATTCAGAGAGGGCTGTCTTGGGTCCTCCACGCAGGCAAAAATGAATTTAAGGCATGATCCAGAATAGTGCTAAATACCTCCTGTGATATGTTGGGTGACATATCCCGCTTGAGCCTGGGACGTTTTTCAAAAACCTTAGCACCGAACAGAATCAGGTCCTTAGAAGGGCTGTTTGATTTTTTGTAGAAACTGCAAACAATGTTCAAATATGCCTTTGATAACTTTCAGAATGACTCTTTAGTCAGTTTGCAGTTGCCAGTCTGGAAATAATGGCATGATGGGATATTACTTCCTTGATTTAAGATTTGGCTAAAATGTACACCTTCCACACTTTTAAAGTGACATATTATACTTGAATTCTATATCTTTTCAAAAGGCTTCAAGAAGCCTGATTTTTAGAGGCTCTGAGCACATGCAGGTTCCACTGAAGTGCCAGGTGGTCATGACTTCTAAAAATTTGGCCTTCTGGGGTCTCGGGCTGGGCACACAAAATGAAGACACCCACAATTAGTGAACTTTTGAAATTTTAAGCCCAAGTGATTTGCCCAAGGCCACACAGCAAGTCAATAGCAGACCTGGGCATAGAATTCATGAATGTCTAGCCCCATGCTCAATCCACTTCAACCACATTAACTAATTTTAACAAGGAAAGAGTGCCTTAGAATGCCGAGCAGTCAAGCCCATTAGTCACTGCGAAGGTAATGACGTATAATGTGCTAAAGCTTACCTAAATTGACACTCCAGAATAGAACATTGGGACAAAGTCAGAATCTGAAGATTAAGCTGTGTTTCAGTAGAAGCAATCTACACATACTTTCCATACAAAAGCATATATTTTTTGAAGCTGAGGCTGTGATTTAATGAACTACTCAAGAAGAAATACCATCAAAATCAGCAGTATACCTGGAAATACCAAGTCTTCATGCTTTTTTCATTTTTGCAAGGTTCTTGCAAAATGTATTTGGCTCTGAGGGCTTGTATTACTGTATTGTTAGGGAATAAGAGGAGATCTGTAATGAAATTTAATTTCTATTGTTTCTCTTTAGGGTGGGAGCTTTTTACTCAAGCCAAAAAGCATAACAAAGGGAATGCCAGACTGACAGCATTAGGGGGGGCAGATCTTGCATATTTCTACCAATTACAATTTAAATTGACAATCTATGAATCCAGCCGTCTGCTGAAAACTGACATCAATAACAATTTTCCAGTCAGCACAGATGTGCCATTTCCCCTCTCTAACACATCTCTCTGTAGCTTTTTCCAAGCTTGTCACTACACACAGAATGCCTACTTCCTTAAGCAGTACAAAAAGACAATATCTTTCCCTCACTCGGATCCCTCCTGAAGTCTCATTTTTATTATAACATCTATCAATACCTGTAACAGCATGGGGAGGGGGGAACTGGGATTGTCCATACACTACTTTTACACACACACACACACACACACACAGTGTCACTGAAACTTTGTATAAATCAGGCAATGGCCCAACACCACCCAAGCACTTTATCTGCACATTCAGTACCCCCCTCTTTTCCTCCATCTTCTAGATTTTTAGATGAGGGCTACGTATGAGCTGCAGGTGTAATTTCCAGCCTGAGGACAAGTATATATGCTAGCTTTGATCTAGCTAGCATGCTAAAAATAGAAGCATAGCCACAACAGCAGCAGGACAGGCCAACCACCCAAGTATACAGGATTGTACTTGGGGCGGCAGCCATCTTATCCTGCTGCTCATGCGGTCATGGCTATTCTATCAAAGCTAGTGCACATACATATAGCCAAGCTGGAATTTCCCATTTGAAGTATACATATACCCTTAGTGGAATTTTCTTTTTATACTGCAAGCTCCTCCAGGTAAGGTCCCTGCCTTCTTTTAAACTCATGCAGCATGTAGCACAGTGTGGATGCTATTGGAAACAATAGATATTCAACATTTTACCTTCCAGGGAAAGTTGGTCAGAAACTAGATTTCATTCTGTGACACTGGGCTTGCATCCTTCCATGAGTAAAACGACTTAATTCTTTCAGCAAGGTGGTTGCTATCTTTTTCACCCAAAGTGTAGCACTCTGCCTTATTTTTAATAGGGTAATCATATTGTAAGAAATCAGAAGGTTTCTGAGCTGCATTTCTCTCATGCAGGACTAACACCACTCTCCCACATAAGCAGGGTAATGACATGAGCCCTGTGCATATCCGAATTCTTCTTACAGTTTACTCCTTTAAAATTAAAATTCTTAATTTTTTGCAGGTGATGTTAGTTTTGTGTCCACTAGAGTTCTACACGTGAAATAACAGGGCATAAAAATCAATGCACGCACACTGATTAGTCCCTAACCCTCTACCAAGAGGTATTTTTAGTAGATGTAAGCATATTTGGGGTTTTAGTCACTATCATAATACACATACACCACTTAAACTGAAATCTATTTTCTTTCTTCCAACTGATTCCTTCCCCCCTCTGCCCCCACTTGCACTCTCATACAGACTGATAAGTGACTGCGGAAGGCATTTTGATTTTTTTTAGTCTATTTCATTAAATGCTTTTTTATTTTAAGGCCAACAATTTGTATCTAACAAATAGCTACAAGAACAAGGGGCTTGTCAAATCTGGGGGCTTCATAGCTGTGACAGTATTTCCTGAAATAAAAATTAGGGTCACAATAAACTGCATGAACCTACTTTAGCACTCATTGTTCACTCATGAGTATTTCGTGTATTAAACACCCCTTTCTTACTCAAGTATGTACAGAACTGCAACTCTGCTCCCTGAAAGCTCAGATAATCTGACTCAGGTATCCTCTAATGTAGAACAGAAAAGTTGGCTAAGTAGAAATGCCTCTGAAAGATCAGAAACATTCAATCCAGGTGAGTGACAAGTGGAAAAATTAGCTGTTTGTCATCTATTTAACATAACTCTTAGGTAATGATTTATAACAACTTGACAGACTGCTTGCTAATTCAAAATATGCTACACAGATTTAAACAATAAAAGGAATTGCAAATGTTTAAATCTCTCAAGCTTTCAGCCAAGACAAACTCTTCAGCTAGAGTAGATTTCCATTTGCTAAAATAATTTAGGAAAGAATGTTTTCCTCTTGAGCACATACATTTGTCCCGGGGAGGGTGTAGGAAGGGGAGGGAGTAAGAAGGGGAGGGAGAAGCTGAGCGAAACCAAACTTTTTCAAGTTTGTGGAGTGTCAATACGTCATATGGCAATTAATATGCAAGACCACAGAATGAGATGTATTACCTCATGATGCAACACCACATCTCAAATAACCAGTTCAAGCAGCGCAGCTGAAAAGGGCATGAAGTATGTGTAATAATAGAAACCTGGACTATTTGCTCTGAATTCTTTCTGCAGACAGAAGTGTGATGAATGGTCACACAAAACCAAAGTATGTTGCTATGACATTTGAGAGAGAAACAGATATGAAGGTAACATCACAAGTGCACTTGAACAAGAAAAAAGAAGAGGAAAGTCTGACAACATTTAATTCTAGTGGAAAATAAGAGCCAAATCTTCCCCTCCATGGGCAAATAGAAAACTAGAAGACCAGAAACTGAGTTTCAGCTGATCTTGTTGGCAATAGGTAGGGTCAGAGTCATGGGATAGCCTATTCCAAATGCTCACTCAGAGTGAGGGTTTCTGTATAATATAATGCTGACAGACTCAATTCTTATATTTTTCGGAGGGAAGGAGGCCCAACAGACATATATACATCTCCACACAGCCATTACTTGAGAATCTACAGAGCTGAAAACCTGGGGAGGGGCTTCCTCTGGTTCCAAAGGTAAGGAGATGAAGCTATTGTCACACATCTCCCCTCTTTCATATGTGTGTACTGGTTATAGCTGGTAATCAGGGTTGGACTTGTCCACAGGTGTAGAGGGAACTCATCCAGAAGGCCCTGACCCCCCAAAGCCTGACCCACAGATTTCTAATATAGCTCTGGAATATTTTACTGCTTCTCCACTGAGTAACTTTTAAAAAGTCTTTTTAATCTAATTTTAAGAGACAACGAGATGCAGTACTACTTCACATTCCATCAGACACCCAGGAGACAGATGGCCTCTAAACATTCCATCCCTAAAACATCCACCATCACAATTGTTAGGGCCTAATTTTTCCATAGTTTAGCCCCAAATGATTTTAAGCACTCTGGTTCCACTCCAAACCATAGTCCATGAGAAGCAAGGGGGGGGGACCCTCCCTACTGCCTTTTTCCTGGAAGCCCTTGTCACCCCACCCTGAAGCTGCTTGTGCCTGTGCAGTCTCCAGCCCCCTCTACATGCTCGCAGATACTGGATGTCTGGGATTTAAATCCGTAATAGGATTTTTAGTCTCATTTTCTGAAGGAGGGGGTTGGAGGAAGAGAAGAGTGGAGAATCCTCAAAGTCTAGCAGAGATATGAATACAAGTTTCAGCATCTAGCACAATGGGGCCCCAGTCTGGCTGGTCTCTAAATTCTACTAGAAGACAAATGTTAAATTATAAATCCACAAATGAATTAGGATCACCTGTAAAATTTTAGATCTTCATTCCCAACAGACATCATCCTGGAGATTTCCTGGTTCTCTCACACCAGAGCATTACTAGCAGTAGTGTAGGAAATGTTAAGCTCTGCATAGCAGCACTAAGAACACTTTCAGAACATTAAAAAGAGACCAAAAATCCCTATGCAAACACAGCTACAAATTTTGGACCAAATTCTCCTCTCAGAACCACATGGCAGATCTTGACTCTGCTCACCATTCAAATGCACAACTCCCAAAGTTTCTTTTGAAACAAATGCTAGAAATAAAACAGACTAAAATTAAAAACAAGGAACAAGAAAAACCTAGAAACTATATAAAAAAAAATAAAAGCACTGTATGCTGGGCCATGTTCTTATTACCTCCTCAGGCTTGGCAATATTGATTGCTACAGCACACCCCATATGCAAGGGCAGTGCAGAATTCAATCCACCTGCAAAATCTTTCCACAACCCTCCCCGACTCCCTCATTGCTAAATACCACCATGAGTACCTGGCTTTTATATCAGACCAGATAGGGAGTTCAGAGCCTGCTCCCTTACATTATGCTATTCCTTAAACAAGTTAGCCTTTATCAGTAGATCCAGATTTGTTTGGGTGGGAAAGTTGTTTTAGTTTAAGTGAACAATTAAGTTCTCCAAACTCTACATGGAATCTGCACTGCTTTCCTGGTGATACTGTAATGCAAGCAGAGCCAATAACCAGGTCAATGATAATGACTCACCAAGTAGAAAGAATGTGCTTGAGTCCGGGTAGACTGCTCCATGCTAAAACCTATCATCCGTAAAAGCACCTTTTTGATTACTTTTGTTTTGCCCTAGAGAGTACCTTAATGTTTTATTGGTAATATAATTTCTGGATAGCAATGTTGTCTTGCCTATAAAAGCACAAGAAAAGAAAGGAAATAATGTGAAAGATTGGAAAAACAGCATTGTTGTTATTAAGCCTTTACATTATAGGCTTAATTTCAACTAAATATTTGGGGTCTTTTGTACTGTTTATAGTAACCTGATTTTTTTTTCCTAAAAAGAAGATCTCATTACTGCAATACAGTGTCAAACACCAACATGGTTAACTACATCTGTGATGACTATGCTTCAGCTACAAGTAATCTGTTAAACAGCACATCCCCAGCTGGGGACCCTAATTAGGGTGCAAACTGCCATTCAATCCCCTTGACAGATTGATGAAGGAGACCTCTCACAAGGTGATACAGAAGGCAGCATAGATACCATTAATCATTTATCTGTTGATAAGAATACAAAAAATTCTACCATTTAGCATTTTATACTCGAAAGTACCTTGAGAAAACTAATGCCTAGAACACTAATCAAGTATAATGAGAAGGCAGACTTTAGTCCTTAAATTTTAAGCTAAACTTAAATCTAAAAAGACATGCTCAGACTTTAAAGAAATTTGACATTTATGCTTCTATTACTTTTTTTTAAAAGTAGAAGAAAAAAACCAGACTGGACATGGAGTTTTGTTATAAGGGTAATAAAAGTAGTTAGGCACCTAAACCCAGATTTAGCCACAGAAATGTCAGGTTTAGGTGCATAAATCCCAATTTTAGGCTCCACTGAAATCCACAAAACTCCCACCAAACCCTGAAGATGCCTCAACTCACATGTCATCTAAGTCTGAAAGGTAAAAGTTCCCTTAGCACCTCAGGGCATGCACAGTACTGCTTCACTCCAGCTGTCTGGAAGCCTATGTACCCTAGAGTGATCCATGGATCAGAAGAAGGCAGGCAGACAAATACCAATTTCACATGCAGGCCAAATTAGTAGGTGTGCTCACAGGGCACCTACATGATCAGGTCCCATTCAAACTCTGAATGGAGGAGGAGGTGGTACTGCTGCTACTGCTACCCCTCATAACTTTTAGCCCAATGATTAGCACACTAGCCCAGGATGTGGGAGACCCAGGTTCAATTCCCACTGGTGGAGAGGGAATTTGAACAGGGTCTCCCACTTGTCAGGAAATTGCTCTTACCCATGAATTATGAGATAGTGTGCTATAAGGTCCTTTCACTCTCTCCTGATGAAGCTGTTCCACTGTAGATTAAATAATGAAAGAGCAATTGGAAAAGGAGGACTAGACAGTGGGTCTCCCACCTCCCTTGTAAATGCCCTACCCATTGGGCTACAGAGTCATCCCGCCTCTGGCCCAATGACTAAGGTCAATGTTATCTACAGGACAGCCATTTGGCCAGAGAGAATGAGAATGACTCTTCTGAGAAGCAGGAGACCCTGATTCAAATCCTTTCTCCCCCTGCAGCAGAAAGGAGAATTAGACCTAGGTCTCTTACATCCCAGGTTAATGCTCTAACCCCTGGGCTGAGTTATAAAGTGGGCCCACTTTCACCTTCTTCTCATCAGCCATTTTGTGTGGCGTGAGGCAGGCACCTAACTCACTGCCATGAGAAACTACTTTGCTGCCTGTGCCACTTGACTCATTCCTGTTCATAGATTGCTAAGCCAAGATAAGCATGTCCCTTCAGCCCAATTTGGAACACAAGCCTATATACCTTGCCTGCCTCTGTATCAGTCCCCACCCACTATAACTGAATGGGCAGCTGAGCCCACTGAAAATTTAATTTAAAACTTAAATGCTCATGTTTTCTACAATATGTAACCGTAGATTTATTTAAAATACAAAAATCCATATAAAAATCTATACCAAGAACATTAAGTATTGAATAGCTGTATTACACAAAGTCCTGTCTGCCCTAAACATAGAGGCCTTGAACTAGCGGAACAAGCATATGCTTAACTTTAAAAATCACACAAAATAGTTCCATTGGCTTCAGTACGACTGCTCCCATAAGTTGTGTGCATGCTTAAGTGCTTTGCTGGATTAGAGCTTGAATGAAGCAGTGGCCAGTGGAAGGGCAGTGTATGATCGTATTATTAAAGACACTACTATAGTGCATAGATACAGAGGGGCAGAAATAAGATTGCAGGAGCTGCCTTAATTTTGGCATTTCCTGACTTTGAAGTGCTTTTCTCTGCATATATGTTTTCATCTTCCTCATTTAGTGTGTAACTCCATGCCTCAGACACTTTCTGTGTGTAACTCCATGCCTCATACCATTCAAACCTCGCAACAAGGCACTCCAGACCTCAGCCATATTTGCCACACAAGCCTGTCTCACTCACATCTAACCATCACGCGGATTGAACAGGGATCTTCTGGCAGGGGAGAACAGTATGCCATGTAATTAAGATATATGTGCACAGGCCAGAGCCAAGATTAACTGGGCAAGCTCAACTCAGGTGTTTTCTGACCTGACTGCTTTGCTTTGCACACTTAGCATTCTCTTCATGTAATTTTGTTATGGAATTTCCTAAGATTCTTTTGTTGTTTTTATTTATTTATTTTACAAAAATGGAAAAACTAAAGAAATTTTGTCATATGCAATTATTTGCCAGGCAGAAATAGAAGACATCGTGCTGTTCACATAGTATGTAATGGGGCAGGAACCTATTCCATACACAGCATTATATGTCACACAGAATGATACAGGGCTCTTTCACAAACCTGTCTTGTTCCATTCACATCCTCCCAAAATCATATTCCACAATCAACTACGCATTACCAATAAAAATTGTCCATGTAAGCAGAATCCCCACAGTACATTCAGAGAGATTTCCATCATCTTACCTAAGCGTTACCAGTGGAACTATTGTAAACCATTAATTTAATAAAAAGCTGCACGTATTGGAGTTCATTTTTCTGAACAGTTATAGCTCAGCCAAATCAAAATTATTTTCACCAGACCAATGAAAGGAAAATCTGAGACTTGAGAGCCAAATTTCACATTTCTGCCATGGCTATCAAGGAACTAAAGCAATTTAAAAAGAATGTCAGTAAATACACATGATTGCAGAAGTGCGTATTTTCTCCACTCACTTCACTACCACAGTAGACCAACTCATTTTTTGCTTAAATTTAAAAAAAGAAAAAAACTGTCTCCTAGCATGAGAAAAGGTAAAAGTTTGGCAAAGTTATAAACATTCACAAATTGCCTTTAGAATGAAAACTCTCAGGCAACCTTAACTATGGGAGTTAGTACAACTCAGCTTATAAGTCTATAAGCAAAAGGGCATTAAAGCAAAGTACCTTTACTTTTTAGGGTCCTACTATCTGCATGGGCGGCGTGTGAACCACCACCTGAGAGGAGGTTGAATCCCTTGCTAGCTGGTCCCCACCACAGCCTATTGCCCCCATCCCCAGAGCACCGGAAGGGAGGGCGGCGCAGCGCGGCCCCAGACCCAGAGCGCCAGGAGGGTGGCGTGGCCCTAGCCCCAGCCCTAGCCCAAGCCCAAGCCCTAGCCAGGGCCACAATGCACAGGGGAAATGGCAGGAGGGGGTCTGGCAGTGAAGCATGGGAGGGGCCATGCCTGGCTGTTTGAGGAGGCAGCCTCCTCCACCCTATGACACCAGTCACCCATGACAATCTGCTAAACATTCCAGGCCAGTTCTGCAACCATTGCTTATTCACTTACTCATGCAAACAGCCCCACTGACTACCTTGTGTGAGCAAGGATCGCAGAGTCAGGTTTACAGTAATCATATGGAACTATATTTTATATATGTAGTTCTAAAAAAATTCAAATTTCTTACAGTATTAGCCCCATTAATGCCACCATCCACTTAAATGACACGTTCCACTGGGGATGGCATATGCATCATTAGCTCAGTAAGCATGTGTATTTTTTCATCTCTCAGGATAATCTAAAGTAACGAGAACTCAACAGCAAAGTAGAAACTAGTATCAGAGGGGTAGCCGTGTTAGTCTGGATCTGTAAAAAGCAACAAAGAGTCCTGTGGCACCTTAAAAATTAACAGATATATTGGAGCATAAGCTTTCATGGGTGAATACCCACTTCATCAGACTAGTTACTCCTTGCAAGGTGACATCAACAGTCCTTCCAGTCATAAATCTCCCCAACTCCATCCTCCCCAAGTTCTTAAGGGCCAGGCACTCAAACCATTCCCCTCTGGTTTGTCACCCCCACATGTGTGAAATCAGCCCTTCAGTTATGAGCTCACTTTGGCGCGCACAAACTCCATGCAGTTTGCACACCAGAGACCTGCTTGGGATAAAAATAAACCAAAAGTTTATTTAATAGAAAAACCACAGATTCAAAAATGACATCGTAAGGGAAGGCAAACATATACAAGTTACACAGAAAGCAAACAAAGACACAACCTCAGGCTTTACACTTCCATATCAGATAAAATCCTTTGTCTAATACAAGTTACCTTTTGCCCTTGAATAGTTTTCCTGCATTCACGGACATCTTCCTGACTAGAAGCTGCCCCTCGGCTTCTGGATGAAAATCTGAGTTGTAAGCCTCCTTTCAAAAAGACTTTTTACTTTCCCTCTGCCCTTTCCTGGCATGTAACTCAGGGTTATTCAGAGTGGGGGAAATTCCCTCTTGACTTGAAAGCCAGGATGTCTCAATCTTCACATTAACTCTAATGGCCATCATTGCCTTTTACTGGACCAGACTATGGATGGTTACTTGGAGTTGGTTTTCTGTTAACATCTGGCTAGGCAGGGGCCCCTTCTTGCTATGAAGTTCTAGTTGAAGTTGTATTATAGATTATGAACACAATTTTCTATATGCATAAATACATAAATTCATAACCCCAGTTGGTATACATATATAATAATGACCATCAAGTTCAGAATATTACAAGCTTTCACAAAAGATCTTACTAATATACTTTTATAGTACAACAGCATAGCATGCAAGCAGCTTATTCATCTGCTCATTTTGGGGGATTAAACCTTCTGTTCTCCCCTTGGGTGTCTGGACTGATTGTCACAGACGGGTTCTAATATAGGATAATATGATTAAAATTGAATGCTTCTTGGGGAAAAATAATGTGCTTTTCAGATACTATTCAAAATGCAGAGGGAGGGCCCAGGGCAGTGGCTGGTGTGTGAACATGCAAGATCCAAACCCTAGAAAATATCACAGGAAAAGCATGATCATCCACCATTTGACAAAGGAGGTGTTCTTGGGCACTTAAGCTACCTGATTCACAAAACAAAGCAAGTGATTAACATACTCACCTTGTTCAGGGTAGAAAGTAATAGACAATTTGGCAAGTGAAGCATTTCAGATATGGCTGTTAGGTTAATTGTTCTGTTATTGTTTACTGGTCATTAATATTACTTTCTTTGTTACACTTAGTTGAATCCTTTTGTGTTTTGATCCTTTTTTCCTTTAGAGAGAAGAAGAATTAAAGTCATTATTGAAAGTTTCTGACCTTAAACTATTGGTCCCAGCAGGATTATTCTGATTTTACTTTGCAAGTGTAGCAGAGAACAGCAGGTATGCAAATCCCCATGAAGACAGATCCATATTAATTCTAACCATAAATATGTAGTCATCTCTTTCTTTGGAAAATTAGTTGTATCTTCATGTTCAAATCTTGATTTGCAAAACACTCCCTCAAATTCATCTCTGCAGGGCTTGACTCAACATCCACATCTTTTGAAACACAGTCAACCTTACTGAACAATTCCATCTAGCTGCACCAGCATCTAAAACTATTCTGGCAAATACCTTCCAAAGCACTTTTAGCAGCTTTATAAATAGAGTCTTACATCCCTTACTGCACTCCCTCATCCTCCTTTACAGAGAAAGATTATTACTATCATTATTAGTGATACAATAGAGCTAAGAAGTTCACCTTGGTTATGCCCAAAAGAATTTTAGATGCACAACCACAGCTTACCTAAACCTCTTGAGCTCTCCTGTATTTCTACCACCTGCCTTCCCTCCACCAGTTCCCCTGCCTTCCAACATCACAGAATTGACTCTCTCTAGTCACCAACCTATTACAAGTTTATTCGTTCTAATTTAAATTTTTTAAAATGTCTATCTTGGAGTTTGAGGCAGTTTTAATTAAACAAAATACACATCATCATCTTCAGATAGACTC
The DNA here is from genome assembly GCF_003597395.2 of Chelonoidis abingdonii. NCBI lineage: Eukaryota > Metazoa > Chordata > Testudines > Testudinidae > Chelonoidis > Chelonoidis abingdonii. The sequence continues at coordinate 61,779,074 of NC_133778.1, forward strand.
CCAAATACAAGTATCTTCCTTTTGATTTTTGAATATAAAAATGAAAGTAATTAATATTCCGACTTCAAGAGGTGCCAGATATCCCAACCAACTCACTCATCGGCTTAACCACATTGATCAGATCCCCCACCTCCCTCCCAAACAAGAATCAAATCCTATCACCTCAGCCCATCAATCTCCTTTCACCCTCAACATCTGAAAAAAAAAGGATGACCTTTGCAGCGTGCCTGGAAGCTTAACAAATTCAAGCTGTTTTGGATTCAGGGGGAAAGAAAGTTCCAGAATTGAGAATCTTTCAAGAACATCGCCCTGGTGGAAAGCTACTCCGATCTCTGCTGGAGTAGTGTCACTTGGGGAAAGGGCCATCAGGTTGACCATGGATGTATTTACAGGATCCTCTTTAGTTTGTTTTTAGTTCTTGTTTTGTTTTTCCACATTTCTTGCCAAAATTAGACCTGATGTAAGCAGATGCATTAGAAGGATTTGGCCTGAAGTATTTAGCACATTAATGGTATAGTGCATAAAACTGGCTGTGTTTTGTTTGTTTCTTATACTTTCTGTTGGGCCATTTCTCTCTCCATCTTGTTTGTTTGCTCTTTAAAGTTTCTCTTCATCTTCTTTCTAGCTTTGACTCAAGTCATGATCTGAGTGGCATAAACTGCTCTTCTCCATCTCCCCTCCTCAATCTTTTTCTCTCTGTTGCAGATCACTAAAACCGGAGCTGCATCATCTCTTTTTTCATTCCTTTTCTTCCATCTTTGTCATTCCATGGTTTCAATCCAGTGATCTTTCTGAACACATTTACAGTCCCAGTTTTTTGCTATCAGCTTCCTTGTTTGCCTGCTCTCTTTCTTATGTTTTCATTCACCAGAACTCTTTCTTGTCACATCTCATCTTAGTTCTGAGTTACCATCACCTTTCCATTTCTCACTCATGCATCTCTCTCTTTTTATTCACATACAAAATTTTCATCTTCTTTCTACACCTCCCTTAGCATAAGTAATTTTCTGCTATTTTAAAAACATAAGCTGTTTTCTTTTCTATGAACCAAACATTTATCTTGCTGCTACCTGTAGACATTTTAAAGCCTCTCTACATTTGTTTATTCTTCAGCCAGATTAGACCATGGAGCAACCATTGTCCGATTACACTTTTTCGCTTGATCATTTCAGTACACTGTCCAAACACTTAGGGCTCAATTTGGATCTGAAAGTCCAAATTACTTAGCACCAAAAAGTCAAATAATTTAAGTATTCAAAGAGCCTGCAGTAATTTGTGCACTAAACCTTTTCTCCAAGCAGATACAATTAAACATACCTGTGCTTAGGATAGTGAAATTGAGACACAGTTTGACCAAAAACTGAGAAGTTTTAATGCAAGTTTTATCTGATTCTGTTTGAAAATAACATATCAGGAGTGTAAGTGCATTATACTTAGAAAAGTAACACAGACAAGGTTAAGGAAGCAGGAAAAAACATCATCGAACAATGTCTTAAAATGACAAGCTACTCTTTCACATATACATACAAAAAATAATACATGAATAGTGTTTGCAACTCCTCCCTCAGATCTATAGGGCCACGTGACTGCAGGTTGTATAACATGTCTGAATTTGCCCAATAAAGTAACTTGGGGTGATGATAAAGTTTAAGCCAAATTCAGATATTTATCATTCTGGGAAGTTGCACTTATTCCTCTACCCAGTTCCCAAAGGTTTAACCCTAGAAGTTCTGCTTCTTAAATACCTCTGAGTAGACTTGTCTGTGTTAGTCCAGAAAATATAGAGTATATGGCACATAGACGCCTGGATAAATTTATTCTCCAAGAAAATATAAATCAGGTATGTTGAAATTCAGAAGTGCTTAGAAATTGGGTTTTGGTTTCATAAGAACAGTCTCAAACTGGGTCAGACCAATGGTCTTCCGGCAGTTGGCAGTGCCACGTGCTTCAAAAGGAATGAAAAGGCAATCATCATGTGATCCATCCCTGTCATCCTGTCCCAGCATCTGTCAGTCAGAAGCTTACAGACACCCACAGCATGGGGTTAAATCCCTGACCATCTTCTCTAAGAGACATTGATGGACCTTCCTCCATGAATATATCTAATTCTTTTTTTAATCCAGTTATAGTTTTGGCCTTCACAACATTCCCTGGCAATGAAGTCCACTGTGCGCTGTGTGAAGTACTTCCTTTTGTTTTGTTTTAAACCTGCTGCCCATTAATTTCATTGAGTGACCGCTGGTTTCAGCCCATTAGAGAGAAAGAGAGCTTTAATCCCATAAATTAATGACTATTCACCATATCTGATAGACCGACAATCAGCCCATGTTATGGGCAACAGTCATGTTATAAATAATCATTTGAATACAAATTGAATAGGTAAATAGGTTAGAAATATTCTTTTCTCTGTATCTGTTTCAGCATGTTTTATGACATAGCACACAACTGAGTGGCAATTACCAACATAAAAAATGTGTGAGCAAAGAATCTAGGCCTGGGGTTTTGAGGTGTGCCACAGCCTAGGTAGTATGTCAGTCAACCTGCCACAGTTCCCCCCCAACGCCAAAAAAACATAGGCTATTTATTTTTCACTGAAAGTTAAGTCATGCACTACAAAATGCTGCCACATAAACTGCAAATTGTTGCAGTACATATCCTTTTAGTATTGGTAGATGCACTGGAATTTGTTGCAACCGTGACACAAGATATGATAGGTAGGGATAAGTTATGTTTACGTTTTATACCTGTACCAAACTGCTGGACCTGTTTGGAGCCTGTAGTTGTCACAATATCTTAGAGATCGTGTGTTATGCCCAGGCATAGCTGCTGGAACCAGAAGTGCTAACAGTGCTGCTGCACCACCTGGCTTGAAATGGTTTCCATCATATACAGGATTAACAGCTTGGTTCAATGGCTCTCAGCAACCCAACTATACAAATTGTTCCTGCACTCCTGTGCCCAGGAATTATTTCTCTCACATAATGCAAATCTCAGTTTCTATTCTGGTCTCTATTTCTGGTAAAAAGAAAATGGCTAGGAAACCAGTTCTCAGTACCACAGCCAAAACAAAGAACACTAAAGTTATCAGATGCCTAAGCAGAGACCCTAAGTACTCCTAGATATAGATTAACCACTGGCCGTGTTTTCTGGGACTACATCATGGCTTCTTCTGCCCAACATGATCTGACAAAACAGAAGCATACAGAAGACAGTATGCTTCCCTTACATGGTACAGAACTACAGCCATTTGAGTTATTGCCAGTTGTTGAAGAAATATAGATCAGAAATTGCCAAAATTAGTTAATTTCTACAGATATGTGATTTGATGTTTCTTTATTCTGAAAGGCTGAACTGATCAGAAAATGAGCCAGCCCATGGATAAAATTTATGTACTCACTGTTACCACTATGCTGCTGCAACTGATGATGAAAATTGATATCTTACTTGCCTATTAACAAAAAAAAGTTATTCATTCCAAGCCTTAGCGGAAGTAGAATATTGCTACACTGCTTTAGAATCCAGACCCTCTCATCCATTTTAATATTTCCCAATAGTCACTGTTTTCAGACTATTTCTTTTTTCGGAGTCCTTTTCACATCTTCTATTTAGGTCTCCTTCTATCCATCCCCCCATTACTACAGTTAAATAATTTAAAAGGTTCATTATTTGGAAACTGTTTATCTCTGCATTATCATTTCTCCTTAACTTACCTTCCTCTGCTCTTCTTTTCATATTGTACTTCCTAGTCAAGCTGTATGTGCTTGAGTTTTAATAGCTGTCATGTTCTTTGTACTATAATTATGTTTCTATATATGCTTACAGCCTCATACTGTCCTCTCTCTTTTTCCTCATTTTCAGTACCTTGGCCAAGGGCATCTTACATACATATCTGTACACACACAGGAACAGAGGAATTGCCCCAGTGGATCAGGCCAGTGGCCCATCTTGTACAGTATCCTGTCTTTGATACTGACATATACCAAATGCTTCACCAGATGGGGCAAGAAACTCTACAATAGGAAGTTATGAACAAACCTGCCTGCATAGAAGTCTCTTCCTACCCTCCCCCAATTAGTTTATGCCATGAACATGAGGGTTCCCAGACTCTTGAATTTTTAGTTTAAAAACAAAACAAAACAGAGACTTACACCCCTTTTTTCTCTTTCTATGTCTTTCACACTAGGTGCTTGTTTAGGCCTGTTTGCACCTAAAACTTAGGTTGACCTCGCTACATCGCTCAGGGCTGTGAAAAATTTCATGCCCTGTGCAATATAATTAGGTCAACGTATCTCCCACTGTAGGCACAGCTAGGTCGACAGAAGAATTCTTCCATTAATCTAGCTACCTCCTCTCAAGGGGGTAGATTTACTACAGTAATGGAAAAACCCCTTCTGTCACTGTAGTAAGTGTCTATACTACACTAGTAGCATAGATACACCCTTAAACCAGAAAGCTTTGCTGCTTTAATTATACTAGGATCGTTAAAGCAGCCACCCATGCAACACACGCATACCCCGTCCCATCTCCAAGTGTGAAAGCAATTATACTAGGATAAAAGTGCTTACACTGATATAGCTTATTTTGCTTCAGGAACCAAAATAAGCTATACTAGTATAACTGTATCCACACTGGGGGCAGGGCTACACTTCAAACTTGCATTGGCACAGCTGCGATACTGTGGTGCTTCTGGTGAAGATGCCCAAAGCTGATGGGAGAGAGCTCTCCCATCGGCATTATAACTCCATTTCTGTGAGAGGTGGTAGCTATGTCAGTGGGAGAAGTTCTCCTGCTGAAATAGCGCTGTCTACATGGAAGGGGGTAGGGGGTTAAAGTTGGTATAACTACATCGCTCAGGGTGACCTAGTTATACCAAAATAAGTGTGTGTTATAGACCTGACCTAGGACTTATACTGGTAAAACGATAGCAGTAAAATGTCACATCCCCTAACCATGGTAAAAACTTTTCTAGTATGGACTAGGCCTAAGTAACTACTAAAATCATTAAAACTCAAACTTTGAGACAAAGTTTGCCAATTTCAAGCAATACCGTATTATAAAAGTCCTGTTTCTTGAACACTTGTCAACAATACATGTGTAAACAAACAAGTTAAGAAAGCTTGAAGAAGAAACTTCCCATCCCTAAATTCACTCCCTCAGCATCAGAGACAACTTAAAAAGCAGCCACTATATGTAGAGAGCTTTCCTGAAAGTTGTTACTGATCCAGAAGTAATGAAGTAGGACGTAACATGACCCCAGACCACAAATCACCTCTTTCCCCTAGTGCATACATATGGAGCTCAGCAGTTACCATCTGTCTGGTCTTCCATTTACAACCTATTTGAAACATGATCACTGAAAGAAGATCATGTTAAACCAAAACATATAGGTTTAACCCTTAAATATGAGGTTTATTGTATTTTAGTTTCTTCAGAGGATTACAAAAAGTTTTTTTTAAAAAATCACATAATAAAATCAGACCAAATTACAGAATATTAATATAGACAGAAAAAATAGATATTCCTCGCAGAAACATAGTAAAAAAACAGATCTTTGGTCAGCTTTTGAGGAAAGGCTTTTTAGATAGTCTTTAGTTTACTTGTAAACAATAATCAGATAATCCACATACCATTGAAGTGAATGTCCCAAAACTAGCATTGACTTAGAGAAGGATCAGGCTCCTCCTATTAATATTCACACAAGTTATAATATTAAATACTAGGCTAACTGAAAGCCCACATTAGCACTTTTAAAAGATAATATATGGGTATAGAATTCCTCTGCTTTTGAATGTTAAGAACTTTAAATGATCATATAATTACTAAGTGCCTGATCCTGCAAAGACTCATGCACGTTTAATTAATGGTCTTTGATGGGTCCCATTGAAATGAATGAGACTGCCCAGAGTTTATAGGATTAAACTTACAGACAAACATACACACAGATATTTTTGCAGGATCAGGGCCTAATTCTTTTAAAAGCCCCAAACTGCTGTATTTAGACTAGTACTGCAAGATTAGGAAATATAAAATTCCATTCTTTAGGCACGTACCCCACTGGAAAATATTGTCTTTAGTATTTGTTATATAATGTGAATGCTGTACACCACGTACATGTAACCAATGGAAGCATGATGATGATTAAGGCTTTTGGGTGATAATGAAATGCAAATAATTACTAATAATGTAGCTAAGAGTGTAATTCTTTACCATTATTTAGTACCATAAATTAGCATTAATTGTACATTTTTATCTCATTTTGAGAAGTTTCTTTCAAGCATCGAAAACCTCTTTATTGCTTATATACTTATTAAAGAGTATACAAGTCTGAAAGCTCTAATTTTTAAAAGTTCATTGCACTGTATCTATTTATCTCAGAAGCATTATGATTTCTGAAGATCCTCGTAAACGTTATTATAAGGTTACCTTTCCCATCTTTGACTAGGTATTACTTACACCACATTTTAGTGCTTTCAAATGTTAAAAAGTTTGCCCATTATGTTCAAAGTTCTGAAAAGATTTTATTCCCTGAGCACTTAACTTGTGGAAGCATCAGACACCTGTAAAAGCACAGTGTGTGCAAACTGTAAAAAATATTACCAGGCCCCTTTCTCAAATACTTTGATTGAAATTCATGTATATCAGATGCACTGTATTAGCTCTCATGGTTTATAAATTCCCCTCCGCCCCCACTCCTACCCCACACCACACTCCTTTATCGCTCATAGCAAATATAAAAATATGAATAGTTGTCTTCCTTCTTCTGCACAGCTTCTTTCACAAACTTCAAAGACAATTTACTCCCCAGAAATATAAAATTAAAAATTTCATATTAAGATAAACAGAAAAATTATTAGAAAAATTAAATATTGAAAATGCTAAGTTTTATATCAATAAAAGTTTAAGTCACGTGAGACAACTGAAGACAATGGGCAACAAGTATTCCTTATGGCCATACATCCTTTTAAAACACCCTCCACAAATGGTTAGCTCACCATACCAGTGTAGGGAGGGATAGGGAAAAGAAAACCAGTCATCACAGGTTTATTGCTGGTCATCATTCTTTATTGTCTCCAACACAGATAAAGAACAGGTTTCTACATGGTTTGACCTTTGCTGAGTAGTAAGACATGGACTAAATTAAAATATGAAGATGGCTGAGTCAAAACCAAGAACCCAGTGGTTAAGGAAACAAGGAACATATAAAAGTCCACTGTTTCAATCATTAATTGAAGTGTTAATGTAGAAAAAAGGCAAAACAGATGCGCTGCAATATTAATATTCAGAGTACAACTTGAGAAGTTATGTTTTGATAAGCCATCTAGCACTGGATATAGGACATGAGGTGCAGGTAAACCAAAAATGACAACTGAGTACAAGCTATGCTACTTTTAAAAGCCTTTTAACAAGTGCTGAGTTTCCAGTGTATCTCCCCTGCCCCATTTTTTTCCACATGCAGGTAAAAATATTATGTTTTGCCCTCATTACTTTCATATTTAATAGCACTTTTGGATCTTTTAAAGACAGTTTTAAAACAGCTATTATAGCCATATACTAGGGGACACAAAGGGATATCCCTGAAGATTAGCTGCCTCCTACTTACCCAACAAACCTGTACCATCCTTGACACTCTGCCTGAAAGATAAATTTATCATTTTGACATTCAACTACAAAGAAAACCACAAAAAATGGGGACATTTTTTATCATATCCTGTGCTATGATTATGTAATACAACATATTCAGCATATTTAAACATTGCAGAGACTACCTGTATAATTCTGAAAAATACTACTGGAGCTCCTCCAGAGACAGTTTATTGCCTGCAGCAAGATAGATGTTATGAACTGCATGATAGTATCCCTCACTTTTCCAATCAAAAGATGCTTTTAGCTTTGGTGATGCAAGAATGGTGTTTACAGTTGAACAGTGACCAGTGCACCAATAAAGAATTATTTCCAACCATTTTTACAGACAGTGTATTTCAAAAGAAATGAAAAGCAACTGATACTATCCCAAAGCTCTTTGAAGGAAGAAGAAAAAAAAAGTACTGAAGACAGCGCAGAAACTAGACAGTAAAAAAAAAAATCAGATGCTTTGATTTCACCTATGTAGTTGAATCCCAATTTTACACAGGATCGCAGGGTATTTAAAATCAGGACATTGACTGCAGAGATTGTGCTCGGCGACGTAGCTATTTCTTAAACAAAGTATATACATTTTAAATGCAGATTTAATCGGCCTCGTTTAAACACTTTTGCAACGTTTGTTTAATACCACAGAAGCGGCACTTTCACAGCAAGCGTCTCAACTCCGATTCCAAGTAGTTTATATTAGTAAAACAAGAACGCCAATTAGACTACAGGTTCGCACTATAAAACGAGCTTTGCTTAACCAGAAAGTGCATCGACCATGTTACAGTCTAGCAGATTACAGAACCCAGCGAATTTCTTCCTTGTCTTAATACATGCACAGACTTTGGGGCAATCGCAATGCAGATTAACCACCACACCGAGAGGGAAATTAACTCTCTTGTCTTTTAACAGGTTGAAGCGCTCATTCAGTCTCAAGTTTACAGTGCGGAACAGGGTTTGTTGGGCTCCAAAGGTTTCCATAACAATCTGAGAACATGGTTAGACTGAAATAAGATCAGAGTTTGTTGAGGTTTTTTTCATAAAATAACCAGCTGGGTGGGGGGAGAAGAAAAGTCAGCTGTGTGAGAGATTCAACCCTTCTGCGAGCTGCTGCTGCTGCCTAGGTCCCTAAATCCCTAACTCAAGGCGCATCCCAAGCAATGAATGGGCAGTTGAAAACTGCATGCAGACAAGGCTTAAGGTGACCGTTTACACCGGCCTCCCAAATATGCCTGCTCCCAAATCAGCATCCCCTTAGGATCTGCAAAGTCAGCACGGGGCGGCCGTTTCCTAGAGGAGTGCAGGCTGCAAGCACAGAAGCCGAGGCGGCTGCTGCGCCCTGCTAAGGGACGGGCACTTACCAGCCTTGCCTCAGTCTGCCACGGGGGCTGGGAGCAGCGGCGCGCTTCCCCGAGCGGAGGAAAGATGGTGGTTTAGCAGCGGACCACCCATCCCAGCGTATATGCACTCAACAGCCGAGAGGGGTTAAGCTCTGGAGGTGGAACAAGCGCTTTCTAACGCCACCTGCTGTACAGCTCTGCAGCGTTATTGGCTGGTAGGTGACTCCCCGAGGCAAGCGGGCGAGCCAGCCCCAGCCCCCTCCTACCCTCCCTTTCCTGATCATTAGAGCAGCTCCTCGCGGCAGCCTGGGCTTGTCCTGGCGGGGGGCGGGAGGCGCCCTTCGCCCCCGTTCTCCCACCTCAGGTGCCTGGTGGAAGCGCTGCACCTGCCGCGCTTTGTGCAGTTGCAGGGGTGAGAAAGTCACTGATATTCCCCACACCATCCCCTGCACAGAGCTGGGGGCCAGAGAGCCCAGACCCTTTCCCTGCCCTGGGGCGGGGTGGGGGGGGCTAAAGGGCTCAGACCTAACACACAGTCCTTGTCTACACTACCTGATTAATTCAAATTTGTTTAAACCGATTTTATGAAACCGATTTTATAAAATCGATTTAGTGCGTCCACACTAGGATCCTTAAATCGATTGTGTGCGTCCATGGTCCAAGGCTAGCATCGATTTCAGGAGCGGTGCACTGTGGGTAGCTGTTCCATAGCTATCCCATAGTTCCCACAGCGACCCTTAAACGGCAATCACACTCTACCACCATCCTGCCACTTGCTCAGGCCTTGTTAGTTAAACAGGGCTCCTGACACTGTCCAAGCTGCTTGTGTAGTGTTCATGCGCATGGATCAAGGGGGTAGGCTGGGTCACCAGGATAACCGAGAGGCATCTAACATCACAACTGTTTTTTCTGGTCTGGAAGTAATTTCCTGCTGCATGCGTTTAAAGAGAGTTGGTTTTGAAGAGAGCGGTTCTGACTTCTGGCATCCATGTGGATGCTGGTGACGTCCCTTGTTGATCCACCAGTTGCTTGAAGCACCATGAGAGTTACCTTTGCGCGTTACGTACTGGGTGCCGCTGGTGCTCTGGGGCCAAGATAGTATTGGGTTCCATTATGGCCCCCATCCACGTTAGGGAATTTCCTTGCCAGCAAAGTACATCCACTATACCTGCACGTTTCCAGAGTCAAACTTTCGTACAGCAGCTTATACGATTTGCTTTTGCTACTTGCATACAGGCAGCCCCCACAGTAGATTGATTTCCCACTCCAATGATTCCGACTGACCGGTAGCTGTCTGGAGTTGCAAGCTTCCAAGGGTATTGCCATTTTTTTCTTTTTCGCTTCTCAACTGTGAGGCTGCTTACTTAGTTATTTATGCGTTTCAGGCAGGGGAAAGCAAGTCACAAAGTCTAAAAGAAAAGTGCTCTTGTAATGCGAAAGTTTTGCACAGCCTGGGGAATCGTCCCACCGCTCAAAACTATGCGGACCCACAGTCTGTTCTTGGTTTCCCTGCCGCAAAATGGACGTTCATGGTAGAAGGTGCCCAATTACCAGACCAGTAGCTCAAATCTGGGTCTCGGTAGGGAGAATTCAGTCTCCATGTCGTCATCAGTCTCGTCAGTGCGGATGTCGTAGGCTGCTTCCTCCTCTCCTCCTCCTCATCCCCTCTCCTGAATTTGCAGTTCATGGCTCAGCATAGACAGCACGACATCTGTGCGCGAGGTGTTTACAATTGCCGATGCGTTACTGATCTCAGCAGGGGTCCATGGTCTCAGCAGGGTCATGCTTGCTGTGCTATGGGTTTGCTCTCTTCACCCAGGAAAAAGGCGCGAATGGTTGGCTGCTGCTTTCAACAAAGGAGGAGTAGGTGTACCCAGACCACCGGGACAATGTTTTTTTGCCCCATCAGGCACGTGGCTTCAACCAGGAAGTCATTTGGCCGTTTAAAGGGTCGCTTTTCGATCATTAAACTTACTCGCTCAGACCTCAGCCAAAAGAATGTCCCCATTGCTATTGCTGCTTTGCTGTGTGCTCCACAATCTCTGTGAGAGTAAGGGGAGACCTTTCTGGCGGGGGGGAGGCTGAGGCAAAAATCACCTGGCCGCTCACTAAACGAGCAGCCAGACACCAGGGCGATTAGAAGAGCACACCAGGAGGCGGTGCGCATCAGAGAAGCCTTGAAAAGTAGTTTCAGCGCGGGACAGGGTAAGGTGTGACTGCTGTGTTTGGTTTCCCTTGATGAACAATCCCGCCTCTATTGACTCCCTCTAAGCAAACCCACCCTCCCCTTTACTTACAGCTTGCTGAAAGGGTAAATAAAGTCAGTTAAGTATTTTAAAAATCATTTATTCTGTATTAAAAGTCATTTGGTATTGTTAAAAATCATGAATTCTTTCTTAAAAGCATTCCCTGTAGAAAACCCACCCTCCCCTTTGGATGTATTCTTGATTAAAAAGTAATTATAAAAAGAGCACAGAAAATTATCTAGTATCACCTGGCATGGTGTAGTTTGGGAGAGGATCGAGAAGAAAGGAAAAGCCCATTAAGCACATTTCAGCTTAATGTCAGCCTTTTGGTTGGGCTGTCCATGGGGGTGGAGTGGGCTGGTGCAGAAAGTCCCCACAATCCATCCCCACGCGTTCTAAACACGTCTGGGTGAGGGAGATATGGAATGTGGGCAGCTTTGAGGGTGGTTAAACATGGGCTGCAGTGGCACTCTGTAACCCGCTGCTGTTCCTGAACATCCACCATGCGTCCTGAGGATCTCAGTTTGATCACGCAGCAGCTCCAGCGTTGCATCACGCCATCGCTGATCTTCCTGCCTACACCTCTGATCTTCCTGCCTGTCTTCCTGTCACCACCTCTCTTCTTCCTGCCGCCATCTCTCATCTCGAGCGTCTCTCCTATCCTCCCGGTCACTTGGCATTTTCCTGTATTTTGCTATCACTTCCTTCCAATCATTCTGATGAGCTCTGTCACTGTGGCTTACTTCCATGATTTCTGAAAAACTTTCATCTCGAGTTCTCTTTCTCCTTACGCCTTTTAGCTAGCCTTCCTGATGGGGTAGGGAGTACAGAAAAAGTGCGCAGCTGCTATGGGGGGAGGAAGACAGGGAGAGAAGGATATGTAAAAAAAGAACATTTACAGAACAATGATTGTACTCTTTCACAGTGAATAAAACTATGCACCTTACATAGCACATGTGATTTCACTACAAGGTCGAATTTTGCATCTTTTAATATCTGAGTGCCTGTGTCCCTCGTGAGCACACTGCAGACACAGGACCTGGTCCTGGAATCATAATTCAGCTTCCATGCGGCCATGCGTAAGGCTTTATGTTTGACTTCTCCAGGGTTTATATCCACAGTGACCTATGATGCCTTGTTCCTTTTCAAGAGAACCAGGAAAACCCAAAGGCCCCGCAAGTCTTTCCACTCCTCCCAGCGCATGGCTGCTATCCCGTAAGCTAGTTGTTATCCATCTTCCTCCTTCCCTCCCCCCACCCAAAGCGTGGCTGGTAGCTGGGAAGATCACCTGCTCGCCAGAGAAGCCCAGTGCCAGCCTTCCCTCCCCCCACCTCAAGCGTGGCTGGTAGCTGGAAGATTCCCTGCTCGCCAGAGAGCCCAGCGCCAGCCTTCCCTCCCCCGACCAAAGCGTGGCTGGTCTGGAAATATTCCTGCTCACCAGAGAAAGCCCAGCCCAGCCTTCCCTCCCCCACCCAAAGCGTGGGCCTGGTAGTGGGAAGCATCCCGTCCGCATGACACCAGAAGAAGCCCAGCGCCAGCCTTCCCTCCCCCCCCGCCACCAAAAAGCGTAGGCTTTTGATTGATACTTACAAATGGGACACTCACCAGAGGTTCCTTCATTGGCTTCACTGTCTGGGATAGTGGCTTGGTGGGCTGGGAGTTTAATTCTGTGCTCTCAAAAAGCTCCTGGCTGCTGTGGGTAATTGAAGCTGTGTGCTATCAGCAAATCTCTTCCTCCTCTTCGTCTTCGTCATCTTCTCCCTCAGCAGATCCTCAGCCACGGTTGATATTACAACCCTGATCTCTGAAAGTCCACGGCCAGGGGTGGATGGTACTTGTTGCGCAGGCACCCAAAAACTTGCATCGGCTCAGCCAAGAAGCGCATGTTTCGGACCTGCTCCAGACTTTCCGTTTGCCTCTCTTTTTCTGGTATCCCTGCCTCAGCTCTTTCACTTTAGTTCTGCACTGCACTGAGTCCCTCCTGTGTCCTTTTGCAATCATAGACTTTGAAATTCTTTTCAAATATTTTCTCATTTCGTTCTTGACGAACGGGATTCTGTAAGCACTGATCCTCACCCCAGATAGCGATCAGATCCAGTACCTCTTGTGTGGTCCATGCTGGAGCTCTTTTCTTTTACTCAGGAGACTGCAATGTTACCTGTGCTGTTGAGCCCTGCGTGGTCACCCTGTGCTGATCAGAGCTCCACAACGCGCCAACAGGAAATAGAATTCAAAAGTCCGCGGCGGCTTTTCCTGTTTACCTGGCCAGTGCATCGGAGTTCTGACTGCTGACCAGAAGTGGTCAGTGGTGCTCTGTGGGATACTCCGGAGGCTAGATAACTTCGATTTCCGTCCACACTACCATGAATTCTGATGTAGTAAAATGATTTTAGGGTAACTCCTGTGGTTTTGATGGAGTACAGAAATCGATTTAAAGAGCCCTTTAAATCGATTTACAGGGTGGTGTAGTGTGGACGGGTGCAGCGTTAAATCGATTTAAAGCTGTTTAAATCGATTTAACTGCGTAGTGTAGACGGGGCCACACACACACACATCCCAGCAGAGGCGGGGGAGAATGATGGAACACAGAAGGCTCAGACCTCAGAGAGGGCAAAGTTGGAGACAAGAAGGTCTCTCATTTCCACTGGCTGGGTTTCCACTCTCTCTGCTCCTCTACAGCAGTAGCAGCAAGTCTGCCTGGCACCCACCCCTGAAGCACAGGGTGCCTAGTGCAGGATGCATACAGGGGAAGAGCAAGTTGTACCTTTTATCTAGTGGCAGCAACACTTAAGAAATAAATTGATTTAGAACAAGTAAAGGCTTCTCTTAGAAGTGGCATAAAAAACAAGGAAACAGAAGTGGGACTAGCATATAAAAAAGGTTTTGGCCAAAGCCAGTTATTTGCACCAAACCACGGAAATGCTGTCAGTAATTTGTAACTAAAAAAATAAAATAAAAATAAAGCAGCTTTCCACACTCTTTTAGCATATCTGCAAAATAGCCATGTTGGTCAAAATCAAGAGTGAACAATTGTCCCAAGCATATCTTGTCCCACTGGGATGAGATGGAGAGTAACATGAACCTTTTCCTGGTCTACCAGTATTGGCTTCATGCTATGCAGCCAAGATGTTGAGTCTTTCTCAGTGACTTCCTTCACCTCAGGTAGCTAGGTGCTGTCCTGCATCTTTGCCACATGTGTTAGCCATCATTTCACGGCTCTCGTTGGACCTGTCCAATTTGCATAATGCCCAAGGTGATATTTCGGACAAATTCTGAAATATGCTGATGGCATAGCTCAAACAAGCAATCCCCTTCTTCACATGTTACACCCCTCCACCATAATGAGGTGCAGGTCAGACTTGGGGAGGGGGGAGTCAGCATCATCTCAGCACGACAACCAAGTTCAGGATCAATGCAAGCTGTAACCTCTCCATACTGTTGTATGGCTGCGAAACTGGACACTATGCTGCTCTGAATGGGCAAAGCTGGAGTCTTTCCACACACAATGCCAACGTTGTATATTGGGCATAAAGTGGAATGGCTTCATTAGTAATACAGATGTTTGTGGTCGCTCCAATCTACAGGCTACCGGGGCCGTTGTCCGCAGGTGGCATCTTATGCTTTTTGGACATGTCACAAGAATGCCATAAGACATTCCAGCGAACACTGAGGGGTGGAGGCAGCCCAAAGGCAGACCCCCTATTACATGGGTTCATCAAGTCTGTTCCAGTATTGGACCCTCAGGCTATCAAGCCCTTGCGGCCACACAGGAATGGACCAAATGGTGAATGATCACTACGGCCAACCATTCAGCTAAGCGTTGAAGAAGAAGAAGAAGAAAATAGCCATCCCAGTACTCATTGTTTAATCTCAAAATTAAAACTAAAGTGTGCAAGTCAGTTGATTGAATTACAAAGGGCCAAGTGATCTGAAATTACATAGGATGTGGGAGCCTGCACTTCCAGTCACCATTTGTAATCATGGGGAGGCATATGTAGGGTATGGCTACACTTGCAGCTGTACAGAGCTGCCGCAGCAGTGCTTTGAAGTGCAAGTGTGGTTGCGGCGCCAGCGCTGGGGGAGAGCTCTCTCAGCACTGCAGGTACTCCACCTTCCTGTGGTGCTGCTCCCAGCACTGGGGCACTGTTTACACTGGCGCTTTACAGCGCTATATCTTGCTGCGCGGGGGGGTGTTTTTTCACACCCCTGAGCGAGAAAGTTGCAGCGCTGTAAAGCGCCACTGTAGCCAAGGCCTATATCTTCACTCCAACAGGGAGCAGCTCCTCTTGCACTCCGCATTAGGAGCAGCTGCACCAAGAGAAGAAACCTCCTAAGCCTTCTTCCTATGAGACATCTTCTCCTCAACTCACTTTATCTCTTCAGCCAAGTACAAGAAGAGAAAGTAGGTGATAATCCCTTTGGAACACAGCACTTAACACTTATCTGGTAGGTGATAAATGCTGCATTCTAAAGGGATTAGCATGGAAACTTCATTATAAACAGAGGAAAAATCCACTAAAATGCATTGAATCAACTGAGGACTTTTACTTCTCTATGGGCATGTCTATATTAGCTCTTTCTCTCTAAAAGTTCCCAATACTGCTACCACATTTTCATAGATTCATAGTTTTTTTATAGCCAGAAGGGACTATTATGTTCATCTGGTCTGACCTTCAGCATAACACAGTCCATAGATCCACAGACAATTTCTGCATCAAGCCCATAACTTCTTATTGAACTACAGTGACCTAAAGAAGAGCTCTGTAAACTCAAAAGCTCTCTCATCAACAGAAGTTGGTCGGATAAAATATATTACCTCACCCAGCTTCTTTCTCTGAGCTACAACATATCTGTCAGAAAGACACTCTGTCTTGATTTGCAAATTTTGAATTATGGAGAATCCATCATAGCAATAGATAATTTGTTGCAATAGTAATTACTCACTGTTACCAATTTGTGCCTTGTTTCTAGTCTAAATTGTCTACCTTCAGCTGGATCCTGTTATGCTTTTTTCTGCTAGACACAAGAAGAAGCATCTACTAACAAGTATCAGAGGGGTAGCCATGTTAGTCTGGACGTGAATATTCACCCACGAAAGCCTATGTTCCAATACAGTGGTCCCTAAGTGGTGCCCGTGGGTGCCATGGCACCCGGCAGGGCATTTATGTGCACCCGCCTAGTGCCTAGCAGGGGAGAGAAGCCATGGCCCCGCACCTGCTGGGGACCGAGAATTCCGGGGCTGCAGGCTGCGGGCGCCAGTGTTCTCTGTCCCTGGCAGACATGGGGCTGCGGCTTCTCTCCGGCTTCTCCGGGGCTGCCGGCGCTGGTGTTCTCGGTCCCCGGCAGGCGCGGGGCCATGGCTTAAGCCGGAGAGAAAATGCAGCCCTGCCCCTGCCGGGGACAGAGAACTCCAGGGCTGTAGGCTTCATTCTATGTTAAAGTAAGAATAATAAATATATTTGGACCAGCAGTTCAACAATGTTTTACTTTTTTAAAATAAATAAGATGAAAACTGTTTGATATTTATTGTGTAAAAAACCCTTAATTTTTCTTACTAGTAGATAAAAAAGAGCAAATTCACATGGTAAAGTGAAAGAGTAATTGCTGAATAATGTAATTAATATCTTTTACATGTAAAATTACCCTTTTTATCTTATGGATTCATATATTATGTATATTAAATATGATGTTTTTCATATTATTTAATGTACAAATACAAAATAAGCTTTGAAAAATTGTTGGCACCTGCCACACTCTTCTGAAAACATGACTGTGCTACTGGCCACAAAAAGATTGACCACTGTTCCAATACATCTGTTAGTCTCTAAGGTGTCACAGGACTCATTATTGCCATCTACTGTCAGAATCTCTTTCCTAAGTAGGTACTTATAGACCATGATAAAATAAACTCTTATCTTTTGCTTACATAAATTACCTAGATTATTGAACTTTGTAAATTTCTTACTATATATTTAATAATTATCCCAATAAATAACTAAATATTGAGTGAACTTCTTATATTTAGCACAATAAAATCACAATATTGTATTTTCTTCAGCATTATAACTGTATTCATCATGCAATATTTAAGGCACTTCCATGATGACTCATATGGGTGAGATTTTCAAAACTCAAACTTTGTCAAACTTAAATAGCTCAAGAGCACAAATTCTATTGACTTCAAAGTCATTTAAATGCTTTTGACAATCTTACCCTGTATTTTCAGGAGTTCAGTTATTAGTACAAGAGAACTCCAGACTGGCTGAAGTTCTCAAATAAAGGGGGAATTTTGATTTTTTGAGCAAAGTCTGTCACTTTTTAAGAAAAGAAAAGAAATATTCTTCTCATTCTTCACTGATAACGTTTTGAATGTTTCAAAAAAAGCTACCTTTACTCAATAACCCTTTTTCTTATATCAGGATATTTTAATGCTCAGATACAATTAACCAAGTACCAAATGACTGTACACATAATGAAATTATCCCAACTATTTCTCATGGCTCTTTTTTCTGAATTGTTCCTGATGGTTCATCCTTATACTCCATATACTGTGAACCTAATTACAACCAGTGTGGATCAAGAATAATTCTACTGACTTCAGTGGCATGAACTGGCATTAATGAATGACAATCAGGCCCCTTAAGTCTAATATATGACCTTTGTGATATGACTGTACATCAGGGACAACGTCGTTAGGCACCAAAAATTAGTCCACTCAACATTTTTCCCAATTTCCCATCCAACAATCTACACCATTTTAAAGGACAAAGTTGTGTTAGCCAAGAATTGCTTCTTTAGTTTTTTTTTCTTTTAAATCATCCCTCTGGATCACAAAATCCCTTTGATGACGTTATTATTCATATTGCTGATGCTAGAGGCCCCAACAGAGATCAGTGCCCTATTGTGACTTGGCATTGTACAAACGCATAATAAGAGAGTCCTGATTCTGATGAGCCTATCTAAATAGACAAGACAGACAAAGTGTAGGAGGGGAAATAGAGGCACAGTGAAGTGATTTGCTGAAGGCCACCCCAATCCAAAGCAGAGCCAGGAACAGAACCCAGGCCTCCTGACTTCTAAGCGTGTGTCCTAGCCACTTGGGAACACATATTTCCTTCTCTTTTTTCAGACATCTTCCTGGGAAGTTCCCTGGACAGAAAAGCCTGCTAGTGTACATAGGCAGTTAATTTCACCTAGTAGCAATTCTGGAGATTTCCCAATCCAGCTGCTAGACCAGTTGCCTGCCCCCAGTGTAGCAGCACTGATGCTGTGTATAGTGAGGCAAAGGTACAGTTTGCATTAGTGCAGTTTACCCCAAGTTGAAGCAGGGAGTGCAAGTTGTTGCTTGTATCAGCTTTGCCTACCTACATTAGGAGTTTGCATCAGTGCAGCTATGCTGGTGCCTGGCCACCAAGACAGATCCTTGGATGTAAAGCAAGCCTACCAAAGAGCAGTGAGGCATGCAGGACGGGAGATGGTAATTCCAACTGAGTGCCAATTCCTTCCCCAGCATCCATTTTGGCTCAGCTGCTAACCCCTCAAGAGTTAAAATTTCCTCAAAGTTTTTTGGAGGAATAGATCTTCCAAAAGAAGCGCATGAAGTAAACAAGGAGGCATATCTGTACTGGTCAATTTGAATCACAGAGCCTCAGTAGAGAGAGAGAGACAATGAGGAGATAAAAAACAGACTGTACAGTGAGAGGATCTTAGAAATCTAATCAGCTTCCCACCTTTCAACCCAGTTCATTGTTTTCTCATCTAGGAATTGGATGATCGTCCTATCATTCCTGCTCATCTTGTTGGATGGGTTTTGTAGATCTACTTGTCTCAAGTAAAGGAGAGTGGAACCTGGAAGAGAGTATAGAAGTGCTAAAATAATTCTCTTTTATGGATTACTAGGTCAGATTAAAATGAGAATACCAAAGACACTTGAATGACAGCTTGGATCACGCTCATAATGACCTGGTTTGTGTAGGCCAGGTGTTATGTAGATTGCAGCTTGCTATTGTGCAAAATTTTGGCAACTCACACTTCAACAGCCAGTTCCAAGGAAATTGGGCACAAAGCCACTTACTACAGGCAGATCTATCTTCAGCAAGATAGGCAGAGAAGCCTTCCTTTTCTGATTCCCTGTCCTTTGGAGGACTCAGCCAGCCTGCTATATCCTGGGCTGTTTTACAATCTAATAAAAGGATGGGGTTTCAAGCAACATCAGAGAGAAAGGAAAATTGAATACAATACCTTGTATTTAAGAGTCACATCTCTAAGTATGCATTTTCCTTTCTGTAAGTAGCAAAAAATTAAGTGTAAAATTATCTAGGAAACAAAACCTTCCATTATTTGTCTTAAAGATGGTCAAACTATTCATTACAAATTATATTAGTTTGTAATATAGTCTCTTTGTTAGAAAATCTTTCACAAACATCCACCTATTCTTTGAATGTTTGCAAGTAATCAAGGAATAGTTTGAACCAATAATTCTCAAGACTAGGGCTTATATATGACTTATTTACCTCAGCATTTTTTTGTTATTTATTCATATTGCAGGACTGGTTATATAACCCATGGTACTTTTTCTGCTCCCTGTATGGATGACTAAAATATTTTAATTACACATGGCAGAATTCAATTTTTTTTATTTCAACAGATATCAATGATTATTTTAAGCATTTTTTTCCATTTTTTATCATTTTAAATTTTCACAGTGATGGGAAATATGGAGGGGGTCAAACATTATTATTTAATGACAGTAGATGTCCAAACAGTTATAACTGTTAAAACACAAATTGTCAAAACTACATGTCAAAATATACAAAGTAAATATCCTTAAATCAAACTCTAATAAGTTCTCAAGCAGCATTTTTCTTATTTTGCCTATCTGTAAATTTTGATCAATAGGCATTTTTTTCTGTTTGTGTGTATACAACATGAAATCAACATTTACCAATAATCCTTACAAGCAATGAAATGCAGAACAAGAAAGTAAGTATTTTTGGTACACATTTCTGTAAGAATAATTGTTCATTCTGAAGTCTGATGGACTTTTGGGATATGTGAACATTTTCACAAATATCCAGCATTTATTCATACATTCATAAATAAGTAAAGATGGCTTCACAAATCAGAGCAAACCAACTTAGTTACTGTTATTCATTAATCAGATTTATATTTGTTGTTAAGCAGTAGTGGATTTTTGTTGGTGATGGTGTTTTTACAGTATTCTACCAGTGCTGGTCTTTCTCCCTTGCCTATTTTTTTTTTAAGGAAATTTACAGAATAGAACAACTTTGGACCCTATGAATCCTATCAGTTTACTGGAACTGCAAATACATGGCAGATTTTTCAAATACTAAATGCCATACATTTTCGGTTGCAGTAATATTAATTTGAGTAGTGCAGTCAACATACATAGCACTATAAACTGTATGAAAAAAAAGCCAAACAGATAATGAATCCCAACCCCAAAAGCTTTACAGTCTAGAGGCGCAGAAGGAGGCAAATATTACAAACAAGACAAGCAGAGGATAGCTGTAGTTATTGGGGCTTTAATACTTCATGGAAAAGTGGATTTTGAAAACGGTCTTGAATCTGTTTGTTCCAGAGTTCTATCAATGGTCAGAAGTTATTTTTAATAGTCTATTCTGTGCTTGGATTATGAGAATTTGAAAAAGAAAAAAAAGAAAGAAGCTACCCTGTCACCCCAAGAGATGGCCCTTCAGAAATCAATGCTAATGAACAAAGTGCAGCACTGGGAGCTTTGCATCTCCTTTGCGGTATCAGTTCTGTGCATTCACAGGAGACTCTGTGAGTGCCATTATTTATAATTAGAGGGGGGATAGAAGAAAGAGATGAAGTCATTCATCCATACTTCACAAGGGGTCATATCTCCCTGGCAGATTTAACAGGGATTAACAAATATTCAGTTTAATAATATTCTTATTTGAAGGGCAGAAATCAATTATCCTACATAATGGAGGGATTTATCAAGCCACCAACCATAATTTGGTAGCAGTGCTGACTTCAACGTATACTTGGGTAGTGAGCTCCTTAAGAGGTAGGAAAGAGACACGATATGTAGCTAAAATATTAACAGTGGTTCTGCACATACCACATTGGGTAACAATTGTTGTCCATTACATCTAGGGTATTGGAAAAACTGGACTGGTCAAAAGAGCCTTTTGGATCGCAGACATGTAAATAAATGAACTGTTTACTCTGAAAGTTACTGACCTCAGCCAATCTCTCTTTTGGGGGGGGGAGGTGCTAAGAACTAAAATGTTTGAGGTGGGGTGGGTCTGCTTTTTCTTCATAATAGGAAACTTGCAGGAAGTGTCCCTTTCAGAACTTTGTACATTATAAAGTTATCAAAGTGAAAATTAACTTTTACTCTGGGAGAAGAAAAAAAATTAAAATCCTTTACATGCATAATTACCACTCTGGACACTGGATATAATCCAACACACAACTAGCTAATGCAGAGGATTATTTGCGGTCATAAAAGAACATAATTTACATTTATGGGCCTGGTCCTGCATGCCTTTTATAAAAAGTAGCCATAGACTGTTTCCATGCTAGATTTGTTTGTGCCAGACTCTACAAAGATGGCAAACTCTCACCTGGGGTAAAGCTCACAGCCCATGTTTTACGTATACTACAAAGGATCTTCCAAATTTTTATTTTTGTACACAGTATTCTCAGCAATTCTGGAATTCATTTCCCACCCTTTTGATTGAAGAACTTGAGTTCTGTTGACCTTCAAAGCAATGTTGAAAGACAAGTCTATTCTCACTTCAAACCAGGAGAAGCTGAATTGTGGAGAGTTCTAGGTTAGTTTTAAGTATCAGAGGGGTAGCCGTGTTAGTCTGGATCTTTAAAAGCAGCAAAGAATCCTGTGGCACCTTATAGACTAACAGACTTTTTGGAGCATGAGCTTTCGTGGGTGAATACCCACTTCGTCACGCATCTGTGTCTTGAAGAAATACAAACTAATAAATCAACAATTGGTATCCCTAGGCTATTACGCCCGGAATGCACAAACTGAAGGGTTTGGTAAGGAAGCATTTCTTTAATATTGATTTTTTGTCTTAGTCATCTCACACACTATGTAACTTACAATTTTGCTATTATTTGAAATACTCTTGTTTATATATGCGTACAGGGAACAAATGCATAGGGGACTTGGGGGAGAAAAGCTTGAAAGCTCTGTAAGTAGGAAACAAATAGAAATATTTTAATCATACTTGCAGCTAGTCTTTTTTAAATCTGAGTGTTTGAGAGAAAAAAAATGACACAATGACAGATAATTATAACTGATCCTGCAACACTTCAACACAGACTAATAAGTTCAGAGAGCGCTGCCACCAGTTGGCTATCTCCTCAGGAAGCACTGAGCCTTTGCCTAAAATAGGTTCATTTGTTTCTTGGTGCAAAAAGAAGTATAATGATTTGCTTTGTAAATACATCTTACAAAGTGCTGTAGTCTTTAGAAAAATGAAGAATGTAGCGAGAGAAACTATGTGCTCCAGCATATGTAGGGTTTAAGATTACAAAGTCTCTTTTAAAAATAGGTTTGACAATGTGTACAGAAAGGCCATTAAGACATTAAATCTATGAATCAGGAAAACCACTGTTTGTCTAAGTTGTTTGTCTTTACTGTGTGTGCATGTGAGACTGAGCATAAATTACTGTGGAGCTGCAGGAAATAAGAAGGTGAGGATTACGGAATGACAAGTATCGTGTTAGTATGTGAACTGCTGCCTTGATCACTTAGGCCTGGTTTACACTACGCATTTAAACTGAATTTAGCAGCGTTAAACCGATTTAACTCTGCACCCGTCCATACAACGAGGCTCTTTATAGCGATATAAAGGGCTCTTTAAACTGATTTCTGTTCTCCTCCCCGACGAGAGGAGTAGCGCTGAAATCGGTATTGCCATGTCGGAGTAGGGTTAATGTGGCCACAAATCAATGGTATTGGCCTCCGGGCGGTATTCCAAAGTGCACCATTGTGACTGCTCTGGAAAGCAATCTGAACTTGGATGCACTGGCCAGATAGACAGGAAAAGCCCCGTGAACTTTTGAATTTCATTTCCTGTTTGCCCAGCGTGGAACTCTGATCAGCACGGGTGGCCATGCAGTCCCAAATCCAAAAAGAGCTCCAGCATGGACCATACGGGAGATACTGGATCTGATCGCTGTATGGGGAGACGAATCTGTTCTATCAGAGCTACCATTACAGAAGACGAAATGACAAGCATTTGAAAAAAATCTCCAGGCTATATACAGAGTCCACAGCACAGTGCTGTGTGACAAGCATAACGGAAAGCCCAAAGAATCAAATGGACGCTCGGCGGGGAGAGGGGGGAGGGTGAGGATCTCCAGCATACCCACAGTCCCCGCCAGTCTCCCATATGCCATTCTTGGCTGAGCTCCAGTGCCTGTAGGGTCAAACACATTGTCTGGGATGTTCAGGGTATATCTCGTCAATTACTCTCCTTCCCCCCGTGAAAAGAAAAGGGGAAAAAATGTTTCTTGCCATTTTCATTCATCGTATGTCTACTGCATTGCTGCTGGTAGCACATCGCGCGGTGCCGCGGCACGAACAGCAGCATCACCTCCCTCCTTCCTGATGGCAGACCAGTAACAAAATGGTGGAAAACTGTTCATATCCCGTGAGTGCTCCTGGCTGGCCTCAGTGAGATTCGCCGGGGCGCCTGGGGTAAAAATGGTGAATGATCCCTGTCATTCCTGGCAGACTGTACAAAATAGCTGGGTAACTGTCCTCTCATAGCAGCTGAGCCTGAGCTCCATCAGTCCCCCCTCCCCGCACCTTTTTATGTCTAAGAAATAGTTCTGACTCCCTAGACTAGTCATAGCAGCACGGAGGCTACACTCCTCCTCCTCGCCACCTTTAATGTCCGCCTGGACTATCAATAGCAGCCGGAGGCTGCCTGCCCCCTCATTTTATCTCGCTAAAAGTCAGTGTTTCTGATTCCTGCCATTCTTTTTACTTCATCACAACAAATGGGGACATTGCAACAGTAAGCAGGAGGAAGTTGGGGCAGGAGGGAATCATACCGTGGTGGGGTTGCTCCCAGCGGGCACCCCTTAGAAAATGGCATGGCAGTTCGATCATTTCTCGGGAAATCTCTGGGGCTCTGACCGTCAGAGTGCTGTGCTCCTGCGGCTCTCTAGTAGACTAACTGTGCCATATTCTAAGGCAGGACTGACTCATATTTTAGAACAAAACATCAAAGAAGGGAAGATGGCGCGCTCATATCTCTATTATTGTCCATGGCGCCTTTCCAGCGACGCTCCAGCGAGGCCAGCCAGGAGCACCCTGACCAGCAGGCAGGATGCTACAAAATATGAACTAATAACCGTCATGCCAATTTCCAATGTGCATGGTACCAAATGAAATGAATGATAAACTGTCACTAATCGCCAATTTTATAATTGACAGATGGGTCAATTAGGGATTGGTAACCATCACTGCTACCTTGCAAAGGCATGAATGCTCCGCTGTGTAGCAACTTGCAAGTACACCTCTGCGTACGCCAGGTACACACTACATACAATATGTACAAAAAGCTAAAACAGAGCTCCATGGGACGATCTTTTTAACCTATTATTACGACCTTGGCAACAAAGAGCGGAATGTGCTAATAAGTTTGAGCGATGGACACATAAGCGAGCGGTGTTTGCCCAACACGGAAGAGACCGGCTTGATACTATACAGGAAGACTGGACCACCTGTAACTGGAGTAATAGTAAATAGGAGGAAATATAACTAAGTGAAGAAGTGCAAGCGTCATCACCTTAGGGATTATAGTAGAATTAGATATACATTGGGGAGCATCATTGGAACGCAAACATGAGAGTGAGAGAAGGGGACCTATGGGCGTATTGGTGATAGTCAGATCTATATCGAGGCCACAAGCACACGCTGTATGGAACATTAAAAAAGCAAATGCGGTTTGTTAGAGGGTGCATCAGGCGACGGTATTTCCAGCAAGGGATATAGAGTGTGTTAGTAGCTCTTATAATAAGGTGCTTTGCGTAGAAGACCCCACCTGGAATATCTGTGTGTCAGTTCGTGGTGTCCCATGTTAAAAGGATGGATTCAAACTGGCAACAGGTCAGAGACGGGCTAACATAGGATGATCCGAGAATTGAGAAACCTGCCATGAAAGGAGACTCCAAAAGAGCTTGGCTTTTCAGCCATGCCAAAAGAAGCGCGGGGGATGATGTGCTTGCTCTATATAATAATATATCTATGGGAGTTAACTCAGGTGTAGGAGAGGTGTAATTTACAGTCTTAGTACTTAAGAGGCACTAAAAGACAAATGGGTACAAATGTGACATTTACGGAAGTTAGACTTGAAAATTAACGAGGTTCTAACCTTTAGGGAGCGAAGTTCTGGAACAGCCTTCCGAGGGAAAGTAGTGGGGGCAAAGACATGCATCGGCTAAACTAAGACCTAGAATAAGCTAAACAATGGACGGCAAGAAATATGATGGTGAGCTAAGCATTTTAATTTGGCCAACTTGATCTTGGATCATCAGCAAGAATAAATCTGTCATGTCTGGAGATCGGAATCATTGACGATGGGATGAGACTCTGGAAGTTACATGCAGAGAATTCTTCCTGGAGTGCTGGCTGTGAGTCTTGCCCCTAACATCTCATGGGTTAGCTGGAGTCATATATTGGGGTCAGGAAGGAAGAGGTTTCGCTCCAGGGCGGATTGGAAGGGGCCCCTGGAGGTTTGTTGCGCCTTCTCTGCAGCGTGGGGCAGTCACTTGAACGGGTGGAATTCTCTGCAGCTTGAGGTCTTCAAACCACAATTTTGAGGACTTCAATAACTCAGTCATGTGTTAGGGGTTGTTATAAAAGTGGATGGGTAGGGTTCTGTGGCCTGCTTTGTGCAGGAGGTCAGACTAGATGATCATATTGGTCCCTTCTGACCTACGAGTCTATGAGTCTATCTGCCAGGGCAATCCAGGGGAAAAAGGGCGCAAAATGATTGTCTGCTGTTGCTTTTACAGAGGAAGGATTGAGTGACGACATTTACCCAGAATCACCCGCGACACTATTTTTCCACTATCATGCATTGGGCTTTCAACCCAGAATTCCAATGGGCGGGGGAGACTGCGGGAACTATGGGATAGCTACGTGATAGCTACCCACAGTGCAACGCTCCAGAAATCGACACTAGCCTCGGTATATGGACGCACACCACCGAATTAATGTGCTTAGTGTGGCCACGTGCACTCGACTTTATACAATCTGTTTTACAAAACCAGTTTATGTAGAATTGGAATAATCTCGTAGTGTAGACATACCCTTAGTAATAGTGCTGCCTGATACAGCACAAGATGGCTATCTTTAGGAAAGGCTTTGGGTCTGTTACTACCCAGGCTGCTGATGCTCCTGCTCATGACACGCTTGTGATCTAGGGAAGCGGGAGAGGGTGGCAGTTTGCTTCACGGGTACCATGTCTTATATGATTCACAGAATGGCATTGATTGTGGCCTCAGCAAAGACAAATATGTTATAGAGAATAGAGGGGATGGACAAACTGACCTAATATCTAAATTTTGTGAGGAGTCTGCCAGTTTTCTTCAAGAATTTTTAAGGAAGGAGTTTACATTTTAGATGTAAAATTGTGACTATATATGATGCTTATACACAGACACACAAACTCTTGTATTTGTGAGGACACTGGCAGATGTGTACAAAGCACCAGAAGTAGTATAATATTTAGATACCAACACAACAGACACTTTTATACATATGATATATAGCTGGGACAAAGACCAGCGTGCAAATTCTTCAGCAACCTATATTCTGTGCAATGTCTGAGCAAAATTTAACATAAGGCTTTCCAATCAGAAGAAAAACAGTGCATCCAGTGATTAGACCTGGCTGATACAACTAGCCAAATCATCCCTATGAGCTTGGGTTCTTTGGGTGGAAAGTGTTGCCTAGCTGCCATACACAACTGTTACAGTCTGTACCCTTATGTTCACCCTTTCACAAGACTATGATAAATTTAGTACAAAGTATGCCTTGTGAGGTAGCATTTCCAAGCTCATAATCCACTGAACATTATTGTCCTAGTTAAAAAATGAGTTACAACAGTGTATGTAAAGTTATAAAATTCTACTATCTAAGACATGTCCCAAGTCCAGGGAAACAGCTTCAAATCATTTCTCCAGAGACAAAAGGCTAGCCAACACCTCAGCCAGGTGTCAGCATAATAAAATGGACTATCGTCTGGTAAAGCAGCCATTCTTTGGCTGGAAAAAGGATGTGAGTGAGAAATTTACATGTTGCAAAGAAATAGCTGGAAGTTCCCTTCCCACAGATTGCTATCACCTGAACCTTATCTGTAAATTATTTTCAAAGGGGAAAATAACTATAAGTGAGAATAGAGGACACATTATCTCTCCCTTCATCTCTACTCACGGCATCAAGGACATTCAAAAAACAAAGGAAGCATCACTGAATGGGGAAGTGATCCTGGTTGAAGTAAGACTGCTACAACATGTGATGAGAGAGGGCCTTTGTTCTGAATTCACTTTAGCTTCTTGTTAGCTGTTAGTTGTGTTTTTGTAAAGAAATTCTGACTTTTATGCCTCATTACTTGTAATCACTTAAAATCTATCTTTCTGTAGTTAATAAACTTGCTTTATCTAAGCTAGTGTGTTTGAATTGGCATGTTTGGGGAACTCCATTTGAGCTAACAAGGTCTGTGCATATCATTTTCTATTTATGAAATAAGAGACTTTATATGAGCTTGTCTTGTCTAGGAGTACTGGGCAGTACATGTTGCAAGTTTCTGGGGAAAAGTCTTGGGCTGGTAATTTGCTAGTGTTGCTCGGCAGTATAATTCATTGGTGGCAGGCTGGCTGGCTGAAGCACCCTTGTAGTGTAGCTGGAGGTAAATTACATGCTGAAGGCTGTGTGTGAGCAGGCGAAGTAGTGTAGAAGGCATCCGAGGTTGGAGAAGTGAGAGGAAACAGTTGTTCAACAGTCCAGATTGTTCACTTGGTAATGTCACAAATTCTGGAAGATATGAAAGAATATTAAGCTACTGTGATTGTGAATTCTGGGATTGTGAATTCCCAATCACTCCACAACAGAAACCGAGTGGATGGAATCTTAAATCCTATTTGTTTTGTTTTTAAATTGCAGAGGTCAGATATTGTCTGACTCTATATCAAATTGATGTGAAAATTAACAGCAATTAGCTAAGGTAATGAGTTGTGATGTGGTATTATTCCATAGTATCATGAGAAGAGAAGAGGAGAGGAGAGGAAAGGAGAATCCCTGCCTGCCATAGATCTGTGCGGCTCCTGGAATCAGCCGTCAGGTCCCTGCAGTCCCTAGAAGCATGGGCAGCCAGGGAAGCTCCACGTGCTGCCGCTTCCCCGAGGGCTGGCTCCACAGCACCCATTGGCCGGTAACCATGAACAACGGGAGCTGCAGGTGCAGTGCCTGAAGGTGTGAGGGGTAAACACTGCCAGGACCCCGCATCCCAACCCCCTGCCCCAGCCCAGAGTCCGCTCCACCACCCAAACTCCATCCCAGAGCCCGCACTCCACCCCAACACCCTGTCCCAGCCCCCTCCTGCACCTCAAACCACTCATCCCCAGCTCCACCCCTGAGCCCACACTCCCAGCCAGAGTTCTCACCCCTAGACATACACACACCAACCTTCAGCCTGGAGCCCTGACCCATACCCTGAACCCCTCATTTCTTGTCCCACCCAGAGCCCACACCCCAACCACCTGCCCCAGCCTGGTGAAAGTGAGTGAGGGTGGGGGAGAGCAAGCAACGGATGGAGGGGGGATGGAGTAGTGGGGGCGGGGCCTCGGAGAAGGAGTGGGGTGGGGCAGAGCAGGGCCTGGCCTTGGGGCAGGGCAGATTTTATGCAATTAGGAAGTTTACAACCCTAACCCCAGATCAATCTGTACCTTAGATCTCATATCAAAGACAACACTAATACCCAATCCTAAGGATTTTTAACTAGGAAAAGGAAATGAGTTATTTACAGGTTGAAGCAGGTAACACAAACACAGATGAGTGATAGTCTATGGTTCTTCCTGTATGGGGACCCACACTAGAGGGGGATAGGACACCTGTCTTGAACAATATTAACATGCAGGTGGGCTAGGCTGGTTTTCACCTATGAATCTATCAGTGCTCAACTGATGCCTACAGCCTCAGCAAGAGCTGGCACCTGGTTTTCCAGCATCACCACAGATAGTGACTGTCATTGCTTCTAAAGCTGGTTCCCTCCTCCTGGCTTCCCACATCAGGCTTGAAGCACATGAGTAAGACAGTGCACCATTTCCTGTACTGCACCCATAATGTGGCCAGTCAGTAGACTGTTTTCCAGGGCAGTCAGGCAACACCAGTACTAAATTCACACACAGCTTCTGGGGGGAGAGGAATCTGTGAATGTATTGACTTTATGACAAGTCAATCCTCAATTTGGAGAGGCCCAGACACTTGTGCAGATGCCCAGAAGAGTGGGAGGAAGGGTGCAAGGAGCCAGGGACAGTTGTTGTCCCTAGGCCCTGCAATGCTGGCTCCCTCTAAGCATCCTCAGAGCTGTGCATCACCATATCCTCCCCGCACTGTCCCCTCTGCACAGCATGCAGGATGCCAAAAGATGATGCAGCTTAAGCAGCCTCTTGAACGCTGGGGAGCATGGGGAGGGACTGGACCTCCTTGAGGCATAGTCTCTCACTAGAATTATAGGATCTTCCGCTTTCCAGACAGTGTCAGATCCCAAATCAAATAATTAGTCCACAGCCACTCCTAAGCCTATTATCTCTTGTCATCACCTTCATAACAGAATACCTGAAGTAGTCCCAGACCCCCCAAAATTTTGTCACTACAAGTATCATACAGTTTCCCCTGGTACTGAATCACATTCATGATAGTCTTCTGCAACAAAACTCAGCTTTACAACAGCATACCTGCCTTTCTGCACAGCAAGACTCCAATCAGGAAAGGTTAATAGCTCGTGAAACACATCCATGAAGCTCCTTTTGTTTTACACTGCAGGTAGAATCCTTTCCCTGTCATGATTATTGAACAGGTGGCAGATACATTATATTTTGCTGCACTTCACACGTTTTCCTTTCACCAGCGTCCTATAATACTTCCACTGCATGTTGGCAGAATTGTCTTTAGTACACCAGTAAAATTATCATGTTATTCAGCCAGACCAATAAGACCATTGCATTCTTAGTTCCCAGGGACCACAGCTATGACAAGAAATAACTGGATGGTCTTTTCTCGAGATTTCTGTCCTGTACTATCATTTGTTGTAATAAAATGTTTCATAAATATTTCTTCCTCAGAGGAGCCATAAGATCTGACTCTGCATTCGTTTCACACTCAAAACTACCTCTAAAGTCAATAATCTCAAACAATATACTGTCTGGGAAAATCTCCCACTGGCTTAGGTAGCTCTATTGGTGGTAGCAATGGAAGCAGTGCTACTGTAGAAAGGGCTTAGGCATGATCCTATCATCTAGGTTTAGCAGATTTAGAGAACAGCATAGGGAAACCATCATTTATCTTCAATACTTTCTCAGCCATAGACAGTGGTCTTTACTATCAGGAGGCATGAGCAGGGCAGCCAATATGCCTGCTCAATTTCCAGAAAGGAATCCTGAACCAAGGACTAAGGAATTCATAGAACAGAGTTTGCAAAAAGTGTCATATGTTGAGCTTCATCCCACAGCACCCTGATGAACTGATAACCATACCTGCGTGCCCTGTTCACCAAGTCATCAGGCACATCAAGGATCCATGACTGCTTCTCCATTGTTTGTCTAGTGGAATAGGCATCTATTCTTGCTATTCCCTTTGCAATTATGCTCCATCTGATCTCTATACAAACTTTAGGAGTAACTTCTACTAGTTCTGCAATTCTATTCTTTGATGATCCTTAAGCGGATGTGCATTGCTCCAATATGGCTAGCGGTAAGAGATCAGTAGCAAGAGGCAGGTTACTCCATGTGTATCTAAAGACAGATGAGCAGCTGGAATAGAAAAAAGGCACTGATTTTTAGCTTGTTTATGCAATTCTAAATTCTACTTTCTAGGCATAATATAAAATAGCGTCAAATAGTAGACAAGTGTTTTAAAAGGTTTGGCAAATAGCAATATGTGGGGCCAAAGAGGGAATAAATAGAGATCTTCAAGGCCATGCTCACATGAAATCCAGCGTCAGCCTAACCCCTAAAATAAGTACAGTGGAGTCTAGACGATTTCAGTTCTATTGTAAATCTTGGAGTGGTATATAAGCTTTGTTCTTTCAGTCAATCAGGGAAAAGTTCTGGGTTGGTGAGGAGAAAGAAGAGAAACTAATAAGCGGTTGAGTTGAATTTGTTCACCTGATAGTAGTTCCCTTCCATTGGTACAGTAATCCAGAAAAAAAAAAATTTTTCAGGATCATTCCATGTTAATCTTAATTCAAGATCTGATTGGTGGTAATTGCCCATGATTTGATTGATGTTTTCCTATCCATCTAGAAAACTGAAAACAATCCTTGTAAATGATAACTATTGAATTTCTAGCAACAAAAAAAATGGAAGAAATAAACATGGATGAAAATTGCAAATATATTTGGCTAGACCCACGCCCAGATTCTTCCCCCCACCACCACCTAAGAAGAGAGCAAAGACAGCTCTACATCATCTTTGTGCTCCCACAATCCTGGGGGCAGTAAAGGACCATTTTTGACCCAAGCATAAATTTAGAGCAGCTTCACAGCAGCTCTAAATTATTACCAACTGCAACAGCCATCAGGGACCATGATATAGCCAGGATCATTGGAACATGTCATGCTATAGCTACACTTCTTCTAGCTATGCTATTTCTACCCCAACCAATGGCTTCCTCATGCCAGGAGGTTCCTTACATGCCTGGAAAGGCACATAGGGCATGTCTTCATTGCAGTTGAGAGTGAGCTTCCCAGCCAGGGTACCCAGACTTGTGCTAGCAGGGCTCAAGCTAGCACACTAAAAGTAGCAACATTTGCATTCCAGCTCTGGGTCTCGAGACTCCCTAAGCTTGAGAGCTTGAGGCAGAATGTCCACATTGCTATTTTGAATATGGTAGCTCGAGCCTCATGTTGCCCGATCTGTTGATTAGGTCATTGATTTAGAATCCCCAGTGAACACTCTGAAATTTGGTAGGTTCAAAGCAGGCCCGGTATTATCAGAATTACTGCTTTGGGAGTCCTGTGGGGCACAGCCAGGACAGCACCACTCACAGAGGGAAGACCATCTGTCACTGTAAAGTTATTATTATTAAAATAAGTAGACCAATAAGTAAACCAATCCAGACAAGTAAAGCAAGGTACATGGATGCCAGGTTTTAATGCACTCAGACAGAATACAGCAGTGTTCCCTCTAATTTTTCCCACTCGTGCAGAATGAATCTTGTTATGTGCATCAATATGGAAGTGACGTGTGACAAATTGCCTTGATATTGGTGCACATAACGAAATTAATCGGGGTGGGGCTGAGGGGTTGAGTGTGGGAGGGGGCTCGGGCTGGGGCAGAGGGTTGGGATGTGGGGGGGGATGAGGGCTCTGGCTGGGGGTGAGGGCTCTGGGGTGGGGCTACGGATGAGGGTTTGGGGTGGAGGCAGGCTGCCCCGGGGCTGGGGCCAGAGGACTCCCACCAGCCCTCTCCTCACTGGCAGCAATGAGCTCCAGGGACAGGGCTCCCCCCATACCCACCGGCAGCATGGAGCTCTGATGCTGGGGGAGAGGCCTGCAGCCCTACACTGGTGGAGCCGGGCCCGCATTCTTGAGTATTGCTGGAGCACAGGCACCACAGGCCCATATAACTCATTCCCTATGGCAATGTAGTACAACTAAGGCTGGCTAGCACCAGAACAGGTCTATACTCACTCTATCCTTGGGGAGACCGCTAAAGATTGAGACAGATCCTGGTCTGACTCTGGCATCCCAACAAAAAACTCCAATGGCTGTACCTGAGACCAGATGTTTTATAGACCTCGATAGTTCTCGTGCATATGTATGCATAGCTTTTCTCTCCGTTACCATATCTTAATGTCCTCACCCTCATCATTTTGGGGTGCCCTGATTCTACAGGTTAGTAAATTAATTAAGCAAAGCTCATTAATGTATACAATACATCAATTGAAGTACTATGATTACCTCTGGTTATGTATCTGCTAATGTTCTCTCTAAAACTGGTACAAACTGCCTTCTTTCACCACTTGGTACTATTACAAAATGACAAACAGAGTCTTATGCCATCTTGTGACTTAAGGTCACTGTTAATTTACTTACTTATGCTAACTTTTTGAGCACTATTCCTAGCCAGACTATAAGGCCCTATACTTATGCACACTGCTTAAGCTATTCTTATAGGTCAAAGCCTAAAGGTCTCTTGTATTTCTGCTACCAACTCCTTACCCCTTTTCTTATGATTACTGTTATAATTACTACATGGCTACACCTGCCAGTGTAAGTCTGTCTACCTGGGCTGGGAGACTCACTCCGTGCTGCAGTGTAAACATATCGAAAGGGGCCTTAATGTTGGACAGGAGCTGACCTTTATCAGCATGGGTTATATGGCTCTATTTACTCTAAGCCAATAATAGAAATGGTCATATAGACTTTCTGAGGGGAAAGTTATGCCCCTGAAATCTGACAAAGTTGAGCATAAGTAAAAACACTTTTTAAAGAACTGTCTTTTTAACAAAAGCCTACTTCCCTCCATCAGTGATTGATTAGATATGAAATAACTGGGAAATCAGAATTCACAAAATCCCAGACAATCTTCCATTTCATGTAAAGTTGCTGTCTTAACCTGCCAAAAGAAATCAAATGTAAAAATATAATAAAAGGAATGGCACCTCTCCCTTGGACTTCAAGTTACTGTTTGACTTTAAAACTGTCCTTAAGAAATAAGTATGGTGGTTCATTAACCTTGTTGCATTTAAGCACATTTCAGAATGGCAAATATCCATGTAATAGATTTATTCCCTATTATCTTTTTGACAGAGAATAAATCTATTACCCAGTGGAAACAGAAATTTAAGCTAAATCAGGTTCTCCTTATAAACAGATGAAAGTACGACATCTGGCAGCTGAGTGACATGCTCAATCTGTATGCTGTTAAACTGAACCTTTACTTACAAATCCCCAAGACTGCACCTGCCAAACAGCCTCAGGTTATTGAGGTGCAACAATTCTTAACAGCAAACCAGGAAATAATGTAATACTCACAGGAAATGAGTGGTTCTAATTACTAAGCACAAAGGTGTGATGTAATAAGTGTTCTAATTACTTAGGGCCAGATTGTGTAAACCTTCCACTGAGTAGCACTTATTCACTAGCTGATCTCAGTGAGACTACTCCCTAAAGTGCTACTCTATGTGTAAGGTTTGCAGTACTGGGCTCTTTCAAGCTGCAATCTATCTGGAGGTAAAGAGCTTCCATCCACTCAAATGATAAATAGTAAACACTTATCGGTACAGACATAAATACTGAAAATCCTCACTGGCTTGAATTGTGTTCAACAGCATCCAGAGACTTCTCTCCAATGAATAACAGCAGCTACAAATTCAACACAGGATATTCAGGAATGCACAAAAGGAAAAATGAAAGTGTTCACTGCATGTATTTCCTCCAGAGTTTTAAAGTCAGACTAATAAGCATTTAGGCCAGATCATCAAAGTTTAAATCATCATTTAACTCACACTGAAATCAGTGATGTTAAGAACCTAAATACTGTTGATGATCTGGGTCTTAGATACCTAATGCTGGAGAAGCTTGTGTAATACACTGGTTTAGTTATATACTTGCAAGATTTTTCAATCATAGGAAATCAGCATTTAATTTTTTTTATATTTTATTAAAAAACAAAACAAAAAAACATTTTCAACATTTTGGGGATGTTAATGCAGTTATTAATCAGGATACGCCAGCCAAAACTTTTACCCTCTGGAACTCAAAGGACTACATACTCTGTTGGTACTCAACTAATCAAATAATAATGCACAAACACCACACCAGATCATGCACCATAGAACCAAAGGCAGTAGTGACTCTTCACACACAGATCTGCCGACGCTGCAAGGAAAGGGGTGTGGCAGTGTTTCTACCCTCTCCAAATCTAGACACATGTTTGCTCATCTGAGGGTCTAAGGATACCAGAATGGGCAGGAGCTCAAAGGTGGAACTGTAGAACTACATTGTCCCCTCTGGCAACTTGTGGGGATTCCATAGAAAAGCTAAAGCTATATTAACTTTCCACCACAGTCCCTTTCACACAGGGCCATCCTTAGACATACGCAGAATAGTCAGCTGAGTAGGGCACCAAAAAATTTGAGGCATCATATTTAATGGTGCCCCACATATGTGCTTCATATGTGGCAGCATCAGGAGCCAGCCCCATTCCCCAGCTGGCCCCCCCAGTTCATTCCTGGGGGGGTGCAAGGCCCGGGACAACTCTCTACGCCCCTGCCCTCCCTCTTCCCACCTCCGCCCTGCCCCCATTTTCCACCCCTTGTCCCAATCCTCCTCCCCCAGCAACAGACACGGCCCAGGGCATTAGCGGGGGTGGGGGGCTGGTCCTGCACTCACCAGCCCCGCCCCCCCCCCCACTAATCCTCTGGTGGGAAGCAGAGCAACCCAGCCTCAGCCTGCTCCACTCTGCTGGCTTCCCACGCTCCATTCTTCTGGTTCCCTATTGTATAGCTCCACTTCCCGCCACCGGTGAGAGCAGGTGGAGGAGGCAGGCTCCTTCCCCTAAGCCCCCTCCCCTGAGCTATATGGCTGGGGCAGGGGGAGCAGAGCGAGCTAGGCCAGGTTATTCCACTTCCTGCTGCTGGCGCCGGGCTCCCCAGTAATCCCCCAGGCTGCTCTGGGCCTGCGGGGCCCCCCAAAGTGGCCCTCCACAGCCCCACAAGCCTTGAGCGCAGTCCAGACCCTCGGAGGTTGTGGGGAGAGCATGTGCTCGGACTGCATAGGGCACTATAATTAGTAGGGATGGCCCTGCTTTCACATGAGGAAAATCACCCACCCCCTTAAAGTGGGGGGCCAGGTCCTGAAAGTTTTCAGAAGTAGGACTCATGCCTCCAAACCACACAAGAGGGGTCCATATAGTGCTTTATCAACAGTGTGAGAATTCAGGTCCTCCACTCCCTCAGAAGAATTGGCAGGGAGGGGGAACTGTCTTTAAAGGAACCTCACCATGTTTCTCTCTCCCCCCCCCTGCAGATTTTTCCCTACAGGGAAACATGACTTGGCCAGAGAGAATTCTTCCCATAGATGGTTGAATAATATGAACTAGCTATTTGGTGAAAAATTGTGTTTGGAACGTAGACTTTCTACAACTACATTTACCAATAAAGTGCTATGAATTAAGCAAAAACGATCATCTTAGAAAATGGCTTTTCACTCAATAAGTGGGTTAACTGGAAAACAGAAAGAATGCTCCTTGGTCCAGGAGCTCTTCTTTATAATTGATCAGATTGTTACACTTCACAGACCATATCATGACATTCCCCAAATCAAGCTAAGGCCAAAAAGAATGAAAATTATTCTAATCTAACTGCGGAGTTCAGCAGGAATTTTGTAGTCACATCCCAATAAAACAGAAGAGGTGTTTGCCAGAAATGAACCATCCCAGCTTGGAAACTGCCT
Source organism: Chelonoidis abingdonii (assembly GCF_003597395.2). Taxonomy (NCBI): domain Eukaryota; kingdom Metazoa; phylum Chordata; order Testudines; family Testudinidae; genus Chelonoidis; species Chelonoidis abingdonii. The sequence goes on from NC_133778.1 coordinate 61,816,001, forward strand.
TGAGATCCTTCATGTACAATCTCCAGAAGTACTTAAATTTCTAAGAAAATATAATGCACCCAATCAGAAGGAATAAGCAATACTTAGAAAGAGTTTTCGCTTCAGCAATTTACTTACATATAAAAACATTAGGGAGCAATAACTTTTTTCACTGAAACTGAGCATGTGTCCAGTGTCTTTGTTTTCCTTCTAAAGAGACATACTACAGTCTAAAGAGTAAGAACTTGTTTACCCTAAGGAAACTTGCAAAAATTTCCACCATTACTAATACCATTCAGCTCCACTAGTGGCAGCAATTACTAGAGCCCAAGGGTGGACCTGCTGCTGGAATTTTAAGCACCATATCATCTACTCAGAGCAGTGTTAGATGACATGATGCTTACTATTCTGCAGCACAAATTTAAGGGTAACTACTCCTATACTCCCCCTCCATGGTCCCTTGAAGTCACCCACTTAAAGGTTTCCAGCTCCCAGGTGTCACCTCTCCTAGGTGGAGTCTCATGTCTCACATCCTCCTGACCGGGGGTTTTTAAGAGTGCACAATTCCGTGTTCAATACAATGATAATCCCAGCAAGCAAGTCTGCCTAAAAGGCCAGTGCCCGTGCTGTACTTTCTCTCATAGGGCTATGACCAATGTATTGCCAGAAGCAACAAGTTACCACATTGCTCTTTCTAAGCAAGAACATTTATTCTTCAGATGAAAACATTGCAGAGCACATCATAAAAAAAAATTCCAATATGCATGCTAAAAACTCACCAGAAGTTACCCATCAGTCTTATGGGGCCCTTGTCATAAACAGATAGCTAAGGGTTAATGTTTCTTTTACCTGTAAAGGGTTAACAAAGGGAACCAAACACCTGACCAGAGGACCAATCAGGAAACTGGATTTTTCAAAGTGAGGGAGGGAACTTCTGGGTGTGTTTTGTCTTTGTTCTGCCTGTTT
>NC_133778.1:61817564-61854423 GCF_003597395.2 Chelonoidis abingdonii
GGAAAGGTTTGGGGAGACCAGAGAGTTTATCAGGTACTCAGAATCCTGATTGGTGGCAGCGAGATAAGATCCAAGATGGTAATTAAGCTTGGAGGTTCATGCTAAGCACCCAGATTTTGGACGCTAAGGTCCAGATTTGGGACAGAGGCTTATGATAGCCCTAGCAGGCTAAAGTCTTTCCAAGCCTTCTGCAAGTGTGTGTCATCCCCTTCCCCTCCCCCACCAATAGAAAATCCATCTGCTGGATCAGGCAGAAGAGCCTTGAGTCCATTTAAACTCAGGCTATTTATCCAAAAGTCCTTTCTTTGGCTCTTGGTCTCTGAGGAATCCAATCTGAAGTAGTATATGCGAGCCTTCCCAGGAGGTAGTACCTCTCTTGGGTATTACAATCTGAGTGATTTGCCATAGTCACCACCCACAATTTTAGGTTCCTGAAGAAGCTATGGCAGCCCTCCTCCATAAAACAGAACAGAATCAGTCATAAATCATTCATTTAATACAATGGACCCCAAAGTTTCATAATTCAATAAGATCTCCCAAAGATATGGCAGGAAGTTGCCCTCTCTGTCACAGACCATGCTACATTAGGGTTTCCAACATTGCTACCACAAGAGGAGCTAAGTGACATTAGACAATAGTGAGAAATTTCTGCAAAGACTTAAACAATATGCAAATGGTTAATGCACTAATCTTTCAACCCAAAGGTTGAGGGCAAATCCTGTTCAAAACATAAAGTGAAAATAAATGACTTGGTCTTCATCTAAGAGATTGATCCTGTGAATTGCTAAGTGCCCACAACTCCCACTGAATCCACTGGTACAACCATGAGGGTCACCAAAGGAACAATACGGTCTTGGAACCAACCACATCATTAGTTTTCCCCACACTGGTCATTCCCTCTCACAGTTATACATGTTAAAGAACTGATTTTGTCCAGACATTTCCTCTTTAAACTTCCCCTCTGGTATTCATCCTATTTAGGAACACATTGCACATCTTTGAAACCCTTCATAAGAAACAAACATTCAGTTTTATAGATTATTATTTTTTAATCATGAAAACTTTGCATGTGCCAGTGAATAAGGCTTGGCTAGGTAGTAATTTAAAAAAGGAACCTTCAGATATTGGCCAAATTCTTCATTACAGTATAGACCATTATTATCGTGTCACAGATCCTAGCGAGCTCCCCAAGCTGGCCACCCACTAGGACTGCTATGAGGGGAATCCAAGCCTCTGTGCTCTGGATCCTCTGTAGTGTTTCAAGCCTGAACAGAGTCCAGCCACTGCCCAATTCTTGGAGTCCCTAGGCATACTCTCTGGGTGCAGATCTTATATCCATCCCCCCTTACCCCCGAGTGTTGGAACACTCTATCCTGCTGCCGCACATCACTGGGTGCAGCACTAAGCATTCAGCCTCCCTGGCACATAAACACACACCCTCCCAGGACTCCATCCCCACAAGTGTGAGGCTTCTGGTTACAAACATCCTTTACTTTAACATCACCTGAATTTTGAGAGATTCACTTTGCAGCCTAAATATTCTTTTAACATTGTTTCCTGGGATGAGATTTTATAATGATTACCAATTATTGTCTATGAAATATGAAACATTTGCCCTACTGCTACATTTACTATTCAACCTTAAAACAAACATTTAAATACATTCTGCCAAGTGTCTGAACTCAAATACAGCAGTCAAAACAAAGGCAAAAGGTACAAATAAAGAGGTTGCAATTAGGTAGACAAAATCAAAATTATCTTGCATTTTGCCACTTAATTGCTCATCTGCTTTGGACAATTTTACAATTCTTCAGCATATGTAAACAAGTATGGGGAAATTTATGAATTATAACAACACAGAATGTCTCATTTTTTTTCCTGCACAAGAATGAAGAAGTGCTATAGGATTTGTAGCAACAAATGAATGGTGTTTGAGAAGTGGGATTTCCAAAAAACTGATGTTTATTTGCCATTTGACAATTAAAAATGTTAGTTTTTCAATGGATCTGTTTACCCAGCTATGCAGTGTGTTATAATTATGATCACTCATCCAGAGAACTGCTAAACTAGCACAGCTAATAAAATCAATATGATCAAGAGGTACAAAAACCCAGTAAAAAGAAAAATAAAGTTGCAAGGAAAACTATTTAGAATGACACACCTGCCCTAAGCTTCCATACTCTGTTACTCACCAGCTTTCGTGGACACTTGTTCATTGTTTAGACAAGACAGGACAAGAATGGCCATACTGGGTCAGACCAATGGTTCATCTAGCTCAGTCTCCTGTCTTCTAAGAGTAGCCAGTGTCAGGTGCTTCAGAATGAATGAACAGAACAGGGCAACCATGGAGTTATCCATCCCATCATCCACTCCCATCTTCTGGCAATCAGAGATTTAGGGACACCAAGAGCATGGGGTTGTGTCCCTCATCATCTTGGTTAATAGCTATTGATGGACCTACCTCCATGAACTTATCTAATTCTTTTTTGAACCCAGTTACACTTTGGGCCTTCACAACATCCCCTGGCAACGAGTTCCACAGGTTGACTGTGCATTGTGTGAAGAAGTATGTCCCTTTGTTTGTTTTAAACCTGCTGCCTATTAATTTCATTGGGTGACCCCTAGTTCTTGTGTTATGTGAAGGAGTAAATAACACTTCTTTATTCACTTTCTCCAAACCATTCATGATTTTATAGACCTCTGCATAAGTTCCCCTTAGCTATTTCTTTTCCCAGCTCCAAAGTCCCAGTCTTTTTAATCCCTCCTCATATGGAAGTTGTTCCATAACCTCCATCATTGGGGTTGCCCTTCTCTGTACCTTTTCCAATTCTAATACATCTTTTTGAGATGCAGTATTCAAGGTGCGGGCATACCATGGATTTATATAAAGTTATTATAATATTTTATGTCTTATTATCCCCTTTCTCATGGTTCCTAACATTCCGTTAGCTTTTTTAACTGCTGCTGCTCGTGGAGTGGATGTTTTCAGAGAACCATCCACGATGACTCCAAGATCTCTTTCTTGAGTGATAATAACTTATTTAGATTCATCATTTTGTGTGGATAGTTGGAATTATGATTTCCAATGTGCATTACTTTGCATTTATCAACATTGAATTTCATCTGCCATTTTGTTGTCGAGTCACACAGTTTTATGAGATCCCTTTGTAACTCTTCTCTGATTTGGACATTACTATCTTCAGTAATTTTCTATCATCTGCAAGTTTTGCCACATCACTGTTTATTTATGAGAGATAAAGGAGATGACACTGAAGACCCTACGTCAGAGAAGATTTTTTATTTATACCTCTATTAAGAGGTCTCTGCCTGTTGGGTTTCTACATGGGAAGTAAGTGTTTTAAATGTTCTGTTCCATGTCAGAGTGAAGGCAGCATTTGTCAAGTTTTCTGAGCAACTTGATGGGAGGAGAGAGGGCAAGAATCAGAGTTTTAGAAGCATAAGTGTCTCCCTAGTGCTGCTCACTTTTTGCTTTTAACTGAGCATCTTAAATATTTCCTAGATTTGTGTATTTTGGTTAAGGTAGTTTTAAAATTTTTATTTCTAAATTAAATAAAAATAAACAAACCACTAAAAACAGCAACAAACTGCCCCCTCCCCCCAAGACAAAAAAATTGTACAAATGGTGACTTTTGTTTTTTCTTTCTATTGTTCTGGTGAATTTCCAACAGCAGCTTCATATCATTTGGGAGAAAGGATAATGTCTTTCTACAGAGAGGTGCACTTGGCTCTCACACCTTAAAACTACTTGCTAACTCTACTTTCCACCGCTCAAGGAAATAAAATTGCAGGTTACAGTTAAGGACAGTCTTTGTGAAAAGGTGTAAGCGATTTAATTTCAATGAAAATATTGTAACAAATCTATGGTCATCTATGATTCCATGATAGTCATATTACTTTGTACACCACATCTGCTATAAACTTCTGTGACAGCACAGATAAAATTCAGATGCTTTTTCTTCAACAGCACAAGCCCCTACAAATAGGAGAACCCCCTGCTATTAGCAGTATTGGGATTGTGACACACAGCTGAGCTTTCATGACATTCCATATGGTAGAGCTCGATGGCCCACAAACGCTAACTCTTTTCAGTTTCAAGTTATACTTCCTGAAAGTCCTTGAATTTTTATTGTATACTTGCTTGAAGAAAGTTAGCAAAACACTCGAACCTGAGAGAAAGGTTTGCTGCATAAATAAGCCCTAAATCAACTTGAAATTTTTAAATTCTGTTTAAGTAGAATTAGGTTAATTTCTCTATATTGAGATCCTTTGCAAACCAAGCACAGCTAACTGCAGCGATGAGAGACAGCAAAGTTGTGTATTTATTCAGGGCAAGAGTCCACTATGCTAAAATTATAAGCAATATTTATGCGACACTTTCCACCTTTATCAGCAAGTGGTTGGAGAGCATTTGGTATTCATGTGATGATGCTGACTTTCACAGCTCGATTGTGACTTGATTTATCTTGATTAGCACAATTATTTGCTAGATCCTTTTTTCAAAAAGAGCTAGTCAATTTTAGGTCAAAATAAAAATGCCACATACTGCCTTGACCTTTCAACAATGGTGACATCTGTCATCATGGGTTACCATAAGAGATAAGATGCCCCAATTGCTAGTGCTGGGGGGGCGGGAGGGCGGTGTTTACTGGGGCAGCTACTACAAGCCCCGTCCATTAGGAGAGGATGGCTTCACTAGGTCTACTTAATACCCAATGGCAGCAATGGATTTATGTGAGGTTTCTTCAGATTGTACCTAGTGGCAATCAAGTCTTCAAAGCCCAAAGAAAATCTCAGTTGAGCTAGGAACAAAGGTTTTAAACTCTGACAACCGTTTATAGTATTAACTATTTGTGATTCTGTGTTTGTCCACATCATTAGGACATTATCATCAAGTTACAAGGTGTAAAGCTCAAGAATTGTCATGACAATAAGAACGATGTTACATGCATATAATCACCCTTGTCTCAAAAGCGCTTTCCAAATTTAACAGCATAATATACGAACTATGCGCAGTGATTACTTAACCCACCATTGACCTATAGCTCCCTCTGCAGCTGAAATGCGGTAATACACAGAAACCCCTATGTCGTTTAGGACAGGAAGTAAAGAATATGTTTTCCAGTTCAAAATGCCGGGGGAATCGAGGGAGGCAGAATGTAATTATCCACACTGGATTGTTGTCAGGCTGCAGAAATTAGCATCCTCATCTGTACAAATATGCCATAGGGTCTTTAAAGAGCACAATTGGTCTCACGTGAAAGACAGCACTTTAAGCAACAGTTTGACCCCTTGTATCCTGCTTGGATATCGATTAAATGTTAACTCAGTAGGAAGAGTCAAGAGTGCTACCCGTACCCACAGGCTGTAGCTCCAGATACAAGAGTGGGAATCTCCATACAGAGAAATAAATCCTGCAAAATGCTGAGCACTTTTTTCCAACTCCCACTGAGTTCAATGGCAATTGTGAGGTGCTGAGCACGTCACGCGACAGAACCTATACTGCATAGAACCCATTCAAGTGAAGAAGAACTAATCATGCCAGCAGCAGGCAAAGCTGAAAATTAAATCACCTCAGTACGCTCTGCTGAAGTCACCCAAGTTGGTTTTCTAACTGCAGGACAAGAAATTGTATAAGATATCAATCTTACAGAATATGCCATGATGCTTTGGATCTTAGTTTTATCTTATATGGGTGACTGGCGAAGAGTATACTAATTGAAGGACCCTAAATCTGAAGCTTCTAGCTTAGAGCAGATCAGAATTTTGAGGGGGCAAACTTTCTCACTTGTTGGTCTCTACTTCTCAGCCAGTGCAGAGTAGTAAAAGGTTAAAGTCAACTGCAGATCTTCTATGACTATTGTCTTCAGGATAACACTTTTGGAAATGAGGTTTGAGTTCTGCCTCTCACTCCAACCTGCAAATAAAACTCAATATATTCTGTACATTTTTTTCTCTGAATATTGACATCCCTAGCAACATAAAACCTGGTGAGCAATGGGACAGCTGCCAAGGTCAATAAGAGTTATAGTGAACTGCTGAATACGTGTTGGCTGAACAAATCAAAGCTGCATAAGGGCAGCCTTAATATACACAAATATGCAACTTATTCAGAGTGGTTTTTGAATTGAGAATGTGTGTGATTATTTATTCCTTCTTTAAAATGAGTTATATAATGAAGTGTGATTAAGTCAAAGGGTGATTATCAAACCCTAGGATCACATTTCATGTCAGTTTACTAGAGACAGTCTGTCCCCGCTGAAAATAAATTTTAAATGCTTTTTTTAAAAACACTCTCCCCCTAAGAGTAGTTTTATGAGAGCAATAGTAATGAAGGAGAAGGTGGAAAAATCCTACCAGGAAGTTTTAAAATCTGGATCCTTTACTTTGACACAAACTCTGATTTACACCTACCTGAGCTATAAATACAGGGTTCTGGATTAAGAATAGATGGAAACATTTTTAGCCTCACTGTTTTTGCTGTATTAAAAAGGTCTTCCTCCACAAAAACAGCTAGCTCATTATGAATGAGTTGCCTGCCAAATGTTAATTTTTAATGAATGACTTGGAAGAAAACATAAAATCATCACAGAAAAGTTTACAGATGACTCAAAAATTGGAGCAGTGGTAAATAATGAAGAGGACAGGTCATTCATTCAGAGCAATCTGGATTGCCTGAGTAACTGGCACAAACAAACAATATGCACTTTAATGCGAACAAAGAATGTAGGCCATACTTGCAGAATAGGGAACTCTCTTCTGGGAAGCAATGACTCTGAAAGATTTGGGGTTGTAGTGGATAATCAGCTGAACATGAATGTGCCACTATGGCCAAAATAGCTAATGCGATCATGGGATACATAAACATGAAAATCTTAAGTAGAAGTAGAGATTATTTTACCTGTATATTTGGTGCTGGTGCAACCACTGCTGGAATACTGTGTCCACTTCTAGTGCCCACAATTCAAGAAGAATGTTGATAAATTGGCGAGAGTTCAGAGAAGAGCCAAGAGCCAATTAAAGGATTAGACAACCTGACTGACAGTGATAGATTGAGCTCTGAGAGTCTGTTTATCTTAACAAAGAAAAGCATGGGCGGGGGGGACTTGATTATAGTCTATAAGCATTACATGGGGAATAAATATTTAATAATGGGCTCTTCACTCTAGCACAGAAAGTTATAACACAGTCCAATGGCTGGAAGTTGAAACTAGACAAATTCAGTCTGGAAATAAAATGTAAATTTTTGACAATGAGGGTAAGTATTGGAACAACTTACCAATGGTCTCATGGTGGATTCTCCATCAGACAATTTGCAAAGCAACATTGGATGTTTCTCCAAAAGATATTCTCTAGGAATTATTTTGGGGAAGCTCTATGGCCTGTGTTATACAGGAGATCAGACATCACTATACTCCATGATCACAGTGGTCCCTTCTGGCCTTGGAACCTATGAATCTATGGACACTGAAATTGCTGGCATGTCTCAGGCTGCTGGCCATCTGATTGGTGAGGATGATGATAAAATAATGGGATCTACCAAAAGATTAATACCTGGGTTTATCTCTCAATTCTATATTCCAGTTTATAGACATAGGAATCAGTGTAATAAACTGGAAAAGTTGTATTTAGTTATGCTTTCATGCCATTTAAAAACAAACGATTAAAAAAGTCCATTCAAAGGAGTTTGATTTCAGACACAGACCTTGGGTGCCAAATTTTATCTCTGAGAAAGAGTTTATAGCCAAGTTATAAAGCCTTGAAAATAGACACTCACAACCGAAGTGCTGACACAATCTTAAGTGGAGTGCTGTGAAAAATAACACTACAATAATTACAGTGAAATCAGTGTTAAAAAGAGGATGAGTTCTCTGTCCTCCTTCAGATAGCTGCTTGTTCTTGGATTTTGCTTTGAGCAGGAGAGCTACCAGCAGATGTGCTGAAAGAGCTTCTGCCTTTCTTTTATTGTATTTTAAGATTGCTTATTGACACTCTGAAAGGTCTGAACTCTTCCCTCAGTGCAAAATCACCAATAATAAAATCTGAGTACATGTAACATTGGCTGAAGATGAGTGGTTGTGACAGCTATACAAGCTTTGATGCCACCCTTGTCCATAATGACTCACAAGCCATGCAAGTTAGAGCATCTTTTTCCACACAGTATGAAACAATGCTCTTGCCTGCCACCTAGCTGGCAGGATGACAGGGCCATTCATACATTGCCAAGTGTGTTAATGAAACTCATTGATTGGTGTTCAGCTTGTTTTGCCTGAAGTTAACCAGGCTGAGCAGAGTTTCAATCACAGGTGGAGCTGTCTGGTCAAGCAGAGGGGAAATGCTAAGCAAAGGGGCCAGATTCTGTGGCACAGTCACTACTGGTTATGATAAAGAGAATATATTAATACATTTTGCAATAGTAGAGCTAGACACAGTAGTTGCTTCGCCCAGTGTTAGTGCATTTTGTATGAAATAAGCAAGACAAACACTAGGGGAAGCACTCACATTTATCAGAGGCCTTAACTTTGTACCATTGCAAAATGGATTCATAATATCCAGCTTCCCTTTATCATACAAGATAGCGTCAAGGCAAAAAGTAGCAAAAAACGTAATACAGTTTACAGTTAATGCAAACCACAAAATTACAAAGCATGCTGGCAGCATATTCCTCCCTGACTAATGTGTTAGTTTATTGAAGCACCACCGCAACTAGGCAAATGATAATTTTAACAAGGGCTCGCCATTTCAAAGCAAAGCAACTTACCAAACATAGAAGCACAGGAGAGGAATAAATTGAAACATTTGTCTCTTTTCTGCAGCTGGGGATAGTTTAAGTTAGATCTAAGACACTATCTCAGGTACATTTGCACTCTTCTTAATAGGATATACAGTTAGTTGTATCTAGAAGCACCACCGTCTAGTGAAATGGAAGGCATATTTCATAAACCATAAATATTTCCCCCTATCCCATCATGAGATCTTTGTTCTTCCATTTTCTTTAATACTAGTCAAAAAGGGTCACATAGGCTTGCCCAGAATGCTCTTGGGCATGATCCAACTCTCACTGAAGTCAATGAAAAGACTCTCATTGACTTCAGATCAAGCACCAGGATGGAAGTCCATCGACTCCAATCAGGGCCCTTGATATTAGGGCCCTTGATATTATCAGGGCCCTTGATATTAATCTGTTCATGCTACTATCACACTATATTCAATATCTGGGTTCCTAAGTGCACACAGTCTTCATTCTGCTAGCCATTTTTACTTCTGTATAGGTGGTTATATTATGTTCATCACCATATCTGAGCGTGCTGTGGAACTTGATCCAAAGACCATTGAAGTGGATGGAAGGATTCTCATTGAATTCAATGGGCTTTGAAATTTGGGTCTATAAAGCTCTAGCACTCCCTTTGAACACTTGAAATAATTGGCTTCTAAGGATTATTTTAGGAGTATACTCTTTTGGAGATTTTAGTTTTGTTTGTTTTTCTTTTTGGATAAAAGAATGAATTTAAAAATTGCACTGTTTGAATAAATTGGCCATTTTCCCAGAGCGTTCTGTTGCTTTTTCATATTTCATTACATACATGCATCTCTTAGAATGCAAAATCTTAAATCAGTTAAGTGCTGGGCTAGATTTAGGAAAATCTGTTTTATTTCACGCATATTTCTGTGTTAAACCTGGCAGTGTTTTAGTATAAGAGCATGCAAAATTGATGAAAAGTGCTCCACAGTTTTGCTGGAAAATTACACTTGTTTCATGCCCAGCCTCTCAAAATTTTGCTTTACCACATGAGAAGAAAATGACAACATGCCTATTTTCTTGTTAAGTACATGTAAAATGCTGATAACACAAACTGTGAAGCTACATTTCACTTCAAACATGTTCAGCTTTCACTTAGAACAAGAGGCCCATTTTCAAGTGGAATTTTCAGGAAATTCTCTAAGAAGTGCCAGAGTTGAAAATGAAATGCAATGTTAAAACATTCAGCGTTTAAGTTTCTTCATCCAATCATTTCAAATCTTATATATAATCTAGTACTATTTACTAACATTTCTGTACACAGATACAAGGAACATGGGTCCCAAACGCAATCTAAAAAGTTACTAAATGAAATTGTTTGTGATCTAGAGTGGAGTTTTCAAAATATGCTTCACAGACAAGCAGTGGCCAATGGAACAATTATGGCAAGTCAGATTGTGCTGGCTTTTCCACTCCACTCTCTGTCACAAGCTGCTTTATAAGTCTCCAGTCCATGCTCTTCTTTGAAAAAAATACTATTTCCACTAAGGGCCAGTGCTACAAAAAGGAAGGCTGGGAAATAGATGCCATCTTTAGGCAACGGAGCAAGCAGTGAGACCAAATCACCACCAGTGCAGTGAGAGAATTCTACAATTCAGGGGTTGTTTGGGTAGCAAAACAAAAAGGTGCACAGGAAAGAGTAGATAGAGGAGGCGATAATGTGAAGAGCAGGAATGATTTCCACCCTCCCAAGAAACACAGACAACAAGGACATTTTTCACACCAAGTGGTTAAATGGGAGTTTGAGCTCACCTGTACGCTGACATTTCAGAATCATTTCTGTCTTTCTCAGTTCCAATTTCCAGCAGTCTGATGTAAACTACAGCTCACCACAGATATCCCTGGCCTTTCTAAAAACGGTAGCTGTCCAGTTACTAATCTGACTTTTACAAGGGTGAAACAATACTTTCCTAAACCTGTAACTGGCTCTGGACCAAATCCCTACCATATCTGTGTAAATTTATCAATACCACACCCATCACCGTGGTATGTCCTGGGTGCAGCACCTGGACAGAGTTCTGGGGGGCTTGCTAGTCTCCATGCCTACAGAGCACTACTCAAGCTTTGAGAAGGGGAGGGCTAACAAAACATTGCCACAGAGCTGTGGACCAACCCCACAATATTCCCTGGAAGTAACATCAGTGATTGCCAAACAACGGTAATGGAGGCACAGGGAAGTGACTCTCCCATAGTTTCTGGGTGGGATGCAGTTCTGAGAGCAAGAGTCAAAGAGCCTCAAAGTCAGCTCTGAAGTGAGTTATTTGTTCAAACACAGGGTTGCAAGTCAGATTCCTTGGGCCAGATCTTCAGCTGCTGTTAATTAGCTTGAGTCCACTGAAGTCAGTGGAGCTATGCTAATTTACACATGCAGAGAACCTGAGCATTAGGAAGGTTCTGTTTTTCTAAAGATTCCTGTTAAGAGTTAAAATTCAGTTTTTTCTCCCTAAACCAATTTCTCTTCATTTCCCCCTTGTTCTTTGGCACTGCTTTGTCTGAAATGAACTTTTCCTTTCTCTCAACTGGTTTTCATTATTTGACTAACTTGAATGATTGAATGACAGCAACAGAGAGGCTAGTACTTTCCTTATACAGGAACAAATTTATTTTTTAAAAAAGAAAAACTTCTCACATGAGATGATCTCTTTAGAAACATGAAATATTAATCAAACTTCTGCAATTGGAACTTTTAAAGAAGATTCTTCTCCCCTTTTTCAAGTTATTTTAAATTTTTAATGAAAATTAAATTTCAGCATTTCCCTGGATGAGTCTTTGATAAAGAGCAGATCAGAATCCTCTCCCTCCATTTTCCTGGAAGTTTATAGATGAACGTCCTTGCAGACAGAACACCTGCACACTTAAGGCATGTAGTTTGACTCAGGAAAGAGTTATTGGCCAGAGGTCTGGGGGTTGCCCGAGGCCGCATGAACTTGTGTTTTCAGGCTTCAGCAGGTATATTCAGGAGCACATAGAAAAATGGATCTTTTTTATTTTAAAATCAATAAAATGAACAATCTTATTAAGTTACAAAAGGGGATTTTGCTTTACCTTTACCAGTCTTGGTCCTTTATTGTGTCTCATATTTTGTTTTTCTGGTCTTTACTGCCAGACAATCAGTCTCAACCCCTATTGAATTTTAGCTTTCAACATCACTGTTTTTTTCTTTTTTGTTAATGTCAGTATGTTGGTTCCCTTCATATTCTGGCTATTTCTTAGCAAGCCAATTAAAGTGAAATTTAGGCTCATAAATAATGCTAGATAAATACTCTACAAACAGCTTGCTCTTTTTTTGGATCAGTCAATAGAGCAGAGGTGGGCAAACTACTGCCTGCAGGACCGTCCTGCCCGGCACCAAGCTCCTGGCCCGAAAGGCTAGCCCCCAGCCCTTCCTCTGCTGTTTCCCCCCTTCCACCTGCAGCCTCAGCTCGCTCACTCCGTTGCTGGCTCAATATTCTCAGCAGCAGGGCTGTGAGCTCCTGGGGCAGCACAGCTGCAGAGCCAGGCCTGACCTAGTCTCTGTGCTGCATGGTGGCAGTGGCGGCATGGCCCATCTCCAGCCAGACGGTGTGGCTGTAGTGTCGCCAGCCACTGGTGCTCCAGGTAGCGTGGTAAGGGGGCAGGGACCAGGAGGGTTGGATAGAGGGCAGGAGAGTTCGGGGTGGTGGTCAGGGGGCGGGGGTGTGGATAGGAGTTAGGGCAGTCGGGGGAGGGGGAAACAGCGGGTCAAATGGGAGCAGGAATCCTGGGGAGGGCAGTCAGGAAGGAGGGGGGTTGGATGAGGCGGTAGGGGGAAGTCAGGGGCAGGGGTTCTGGGGACAGTCAGCGGCAGGGCCGGCTCCAGGCACCAGCATTCCAAGCAGGTGCTTAGGGCAGCAATCTGCAAGGGGCGTCAGTCTGTGTGTTTTTCCTGCCCTGAGCAGCACGCTGAATTGCCTCCACCATCCACCATGGCAGTCCATGTGCCCTTAGGGTGGCACGCGCATTTCCATGGTGGCGGAAATTCAGCGGCAGCTTCTATGTTCAGCTGCCCGCAGTGGCAATTCGGCAGCTTCTGTCTTCCGGCTGAAGACAGAAGCTGCCGCCGAATTGCCACTGTCACAGAAACACGCATGCTGCCTAACAGTACACGAACTGCCTCCACCATCCGCGGCAGCAATTCGGTGAGCTGCTTGGGGCAGCAAAGACAGTAGAGCTGGCTCTGGTCAGCGGACAGGGAGAAGGGGTGGTTGGATGGGGCAGGAGTCCGGGGGGGGGGCGCCATCAGGAATGAGCTGGGTTGCGTGGATGGGACAGGAGTCCCGGAGGGGCCGTCAGGGAACAGGGGGATTGGATGGGGCAGGAGTCCTGGGGGGCCAGATAGGAGGTGGGGGCCAGGACACAACCCCATCCCCTAACCAGCCCTTCATACAGTTTAGGAAACCCAATGTGGCCCTCAGGCCAAAAAGTTTGCCTGCCTCTGCAATAGGGTATCAGATGAGGAATCTAGAAATGTTATTTCTAACCCTAGCTCTGCTACTTACTGAGTCAATCAACTCTGTTTCACAATCTGTAAAATGGAAAACAAAAATTAAAAGTGCTTTGAAATCTATGGATGAAAAATATTTTTCCTTACCTATAGAATAGGTACCAACAGTGTAAGCTTCTCTGACACTTCCTCAACAGTGTCCTTCACTGTTGACCTTGTGAACTCTAAGGTGGAGACCGTAGTGAGCTCTAGGGAGGATAAAATAGTTCATGCCACTTAAATCCCCAATTTCTTCAAAATGGAATATAGTTTCAAAAACATTTTAGCACTACACTGGATTCTAACATCTTAGTGTTAATATTAGCAAGGTCGCGTCTAGTATAATATGGGTATTCCAAGATAATAGACATGACACAACCTCCACAAAGATGACATTCAGGCAGATAGACAGATGTACATATCTTCACCCTTATTTCCTTATGTAAAGCTCCCAATACAAACAATAAAGCAGGTTATGGATATGGGACACTGGAATTTTAATTCTATAGCAAAAATTGCTTTGCATGGGAGAGATGATTCTGATGTCTATTTTTAGATGTTTTCTCAGGTGAATCACAGTAGTATCTAAGATGCTTTCATAAGTGTTACGCTATTTAAAAAACAAAGTATATCCATCTTCTGAGAGAGGCACATTGAAATTCCTGCACATAAAAACCCCCACATCTGTCCCAAAGGAATAAACACAGATGTATGGGAAAATTCAACTGGCATTACATACTGACATTGCAGATACGTGGGTGAGTACATAAGGCCAAGTACTTTTACACTGGTAGTAATCCAGAGTAACTCCACTGGCTTCAGCAGAATTACACCAGGTGTTCAGTGGTAAAACTGAAAGCACTGTGTGGTCTGATGTGAGAAATTTACTTCCAAAAGCACTTAAAGACTACCTGTGTGAGAATACCCAGCAGAATCAACACTGGTTTCTTCTGGTAGGAGGAGCTGCCCCAATGGGCTGCACCATTTATGTGTCAAAGGAGTGACAGACACATCACACTCTTACCATACATTGTGGCATACAACCCAAGCTAAGCCATAATGGTATAGCCCAGCATAGTTAAAAGCAATTGTGCAATCCCTTTCACTCTAGCATACATACAACTAAGTGTGAGCTCTTAATGTCCTTTGCAAGTGGGCATTTTTCAAGCTCAGCTTCATCCTAACAGCTTTATTGGACACAATGATCCTTGCTTATAAGTATATAAAACAGCCTAGCAAAATTCTGCTTACTTTCTCACTCCCAAAAAAATTCCCTGGTGGGTGTGTAGAACACTTACACATTTTCCTATAATCACGTTATAGTTAGGAGAATAGATTTTTGCAGGTAATCAGGTAAGTTTTCATGACAATTTCACAAGGCTGCCCTAATATACAGCATAGATTTCCATCTGAATTCAAAGCCTATCCTAATCTCAATCTCAGTTTTGGAATCCAGCTACATGTTAACCATTAATATGGCTCTTCAGCCTCTCTTTTCTGGCTTCAGTGAGGATACTAATAGACTGTTCTGCTAATGCCTTCCACAGCAGTTTTTAAATGGAGCCTCCTGGCTTTACTCTGCCTATGTTCCTTTCTGGACCATCTCCCTTTTGCAGCTATCTTTGCATGCCACCCCTGACTGCACCCTGGACCAAATTCTGCCCAGTTATGTATAAGTAAATCCAGATTAGCCCCAAGAATGGTTGGTCTGGATGCACACCTGTGTCTCTGAGAACAAAATTTGGCCATATGTGGGTTAATGATGCATTCTTTACAGTACCCAGGGCCTTCTCTACTGTTTTTGCTGCCCCAAGCAGCGCACCAAATTGCCGTTGTGGGCAGCTGAAGACAAAAGCTGCCACCGAATTGCCACAGCTGTGGAAACACGCGTGCTGCCCTAACGGCACACAGACTGCCCCTGCCGTCCGTGGCGACAATTTGGCATGCTGCTTGGGGCAGCAAAAACAGTAGAGACGGGGAGAAAAAACACACAGACTGCCATCCCTTGCAGATGGGCGCCCCGAGCACCTGCTTGGAATGCTGGTGCCTGGAGCAGGCTCTGACAGTACCACATAAAATGAGAGGCTGAGTCAGCCAGATTCACTGGAAACCAGCTAATCATTAATTTAGCATTTTGTTTTATTAATCTATATTTAATGTTTTCAGCCAACAGAATTCCAGAGTTCATGATGAGAGTTTTATAATTAATGACCACTCCTCTGGTATATTTTTGTGGATCAATTAATGTTGAAAGGAGTTAAGGGCCCAAGATAAGCTTGTCATTAAATGCTTAGTTAAAAATTCCAGAAGATTCATTATTGCTATTATAAATTAGGAATGATATGGTGCTTTTTTCCTTGTTGGAAAAGAAAAGGTTTATAAGTATAATATACATCTCTACAGTCACTGTGAAAATTAAATGAGCTGCATGGTATGAAACATCAGTTACATTAAGATAGGAGAACATGGGGAGAAAAAAAGTTTGGTGAACCAAAAAATTATTTGAACTGGTTTACAAGTTAAAGTTCTGTTGCCTTTCTGTTTTTTACCTGTTAGATAAGACCCAGCTTTCCCATCCCCTTAATAAAAAATCCTAGTAGTAAATATTGATGGTAAATATACATTACAGTTAAATAAAATAGAATGCTCACTTTATTTTAGTACAGTCATGAACAGCGCATTCTTATTATGAAGGGACATTGCCAAGTAGGTAAGGCCCCAGTTAGAGGGTTTTGTTAAAATAAAACATGGAATAGTGTGTTGAGTTAAAGCCTTATGTGCCAAATCCAGTGATGCTTGGTCTTTATTCACACAAGTTTTCATTGGTCTCAATAGAAACAGTAAGGGATGAGTACGGATTGACTACTACTACTCACATTATCGACAAGCCATCTTTTCTTGTTTGGGAATTCTGGAAGAAATCACCAACAATTAGCCACCCCTGAATTCTAAGTTTCTGGAAGCATGGTCAATCCCAACCATTCAAAAATAAATCACAAGTCAGACCCAAAAGAGTATTAAGAATTTTTTTAAAAAGTGATAGATTTGAGTTATTTTTATTTGCCACCTTCTTTTTGAGGCTTTAGGGTTCACATTTTCAAGCTTTCCTATGCAACTAAGAGGGCTAGAAACTTAAAAAAAAAATCCATGCCAGCATTCTTACTTAATCACATGACTCCAGGAGCTGGAGTTGGGGGAAACAGCAACAACACTGATACCATCACACTTGAAAGAATTGGCAACACTGGGTCTAACATATTACTTCCAAAATCACTTCTTTCCTCTCCAAAAAACTAATTATTGTTACTCCTCCCCAAATCTACTCTTCTACCATCAACCAATTAACACGGCCCCACCCTTGTTTGCAGGCCCTACTGCTGCTACCCCATCTCACCTTCTCCCCTGAGCAGCAGCAGCAGACTCTGCTCCCCAGCTGCTCTTCCTCCGGCACCTGGGCCATTTATTTCCTTTTCTGTTCTGTATGACTGGTGGGATAGAGGAAATGATGAGTTACAATTAAATCAATATACATGCCTCTGTTTCACTAGAACTAAGCAAGAGAGGCCTTCCAGATCCAAACTGGGACAATCCTGTTAAACCAGAATATCCAGCCATCCCAACTTTCACACACAGTGCTGAAAAATGTGACTACAATAGAATTATGCTAGTGCACGAAGGCTACAACTGTGTCAACAATTTTTGATGTCAGAACTGGAGTTCTGGCCTTGAAGCTCAAAAAAAAATCTTTGGAAAACTCTATAAAGAGTAGCCACCACAATCAGTGAATAGTGTCCACTGCTGTGTGACCATAACCCTGATATACGCCAAATGTGTGCCTGAGTCAGGAATAGAAGCCTGTTTTCCCATGGTTGAAAACCATTTTTAACCTATAAGTAAAGTTCAAGTCTGATGGTGTCATGCATGCAACTGCCAACTTGCTACAGATAAATCTGGACTAGGAGGCCATGTTGGAAAATTACCCTGTCTCTTTTCCAACGTGAATACTCTGAATTCTACATTCACTACTTTCTATCACAATTTTGGGAACAGTGTGTTACAATTTTACATCTCACATAATCCTATGTAAAAGCTTTTTCCCTTTTTATTATATTTTAATGTTTACTTTTATCTTTGATGGACTATATTACTAAATCTTATTTGTAGGAAGAGATCTGGAGTTCTCAGCTCCCACTGAAGTCAACAAGAAATTAGCACTGAGATTTTCACAGAACTAGCTTTTGAATTCATATATTCCTTTACATTTATGTGCGTCTCTTTTTATATGGTAATTGGCAAGGTTTAACAAGAAAAGATATTCACTCTGTATCCCCATACACGCATAGAAATTTTTTAAAAGGTTCATATTACTTGCTTTGAACTACAACTATACGATGCATTTTCCATTTGTATATTTGCATTCAGATTTGTGCCTATATCTTAATATGCTGATTGTGACTGATGACTCCATTTTACCCTATCAAAAGCTGTTTGTATATCAGAGACAGTAGCATCATATTTGAGC
The DNA here is from genome assembly GCF_003597395.2 of Chelonoidis abingdonii. Taxonomy (NCBI): domain Eukaryota; kingdom Metazoa; phylum Chordata; order Testudines; family Testudinidae; genus Chelonoidis; species Chelonoidis abingdonii. Next base: position 61,835,406 of record NC_133778.1, read on the forward strand.
CACTTTTAAATGAGCCAAGAAATTAATCCAAATGACATTGCATATGCAGCAAAAATATAGAGATTTAGAAAAACAGATATACCAGTTTAGAAGAGAATATTAGTGTATGCTGGTGATCCATTGCTAGTAGTTAACATAGCCAAAGAAAACACTGAGTGCTTAGTTTAAAAAGTTAGTAGTACAGCTTGAAACAGCTATGGATTCCAATGCAACTGATCAAAATCTGAACTATTGCTATCCTCCAAAACATGGCTTTAGAACCTGCGAGCTACAAAGGGATGCATATGAACTGTGACAAAAAAAATATTGATCAATTAAGACAAAAATCTGCCTATTTTCACAGAACCAGAAGGACCCAGAGGGAAGGAAGACAGTGATTTGAAAAGCAGATTCATGTCTAATAATTACAAAACAAAACAAGCTGTACAGAATAAGTTTTCTAGGACTATATCCCATTAAGAAACATTATGCAGGAACTGTCCAAGCCTTAGCACCCCATTAATTTAGGGTGAAGATGAGAATTGACAACATTATTGAAAGCAGGGAATTCCAAACCAAACAGCATGTCCCCTTTTTGCAGGCCAAGTTTTCAAAACAGGCATCTCATAGGTGCACACCCATTTAAAACTTTTATTTACATTGTGGTAAATGACCAAGGGGTTCAATCAGGATCAGGTCCTCATTGTAGGAGGTACTCTATAAACACTCAGGGAGACATTCACCCTACTCTGAAGACCCTACCATCTAATTTAAGATAGGATGCAACAATCAAGTGTCTTACAAACAATAGGAGGAAAAGAGGAAGGTGGATATGAGCGCAACAAAAGAAATAATTGGTTACAGAGGCTAACAGCTTTTTCCCATCCTTTTCTTTTCTTTTAAGAAAAACAAACATTTCTGCACCAATGTTGTTACACAGGGCAGAAGCCATTCTCTTCTCTTCTTCTGCCATTTGCTACTGCTTCCATTTGCTCTGTGGTGTTGAGAGAGACTATTCTGTCCTCCCTGCTAAGGGTTCTTCTTAAGTTTTCTATTGGGCACACTTATTTCCTCACACCAGTTGATTTTCATTTGACTGCTTCATGTGGGACTCTGTGTGTTGGCATTCAAAGTCTATTGTCCAAGTAGGTCCAGCGCTTCCTTCTGATTCTGGTAGAAATGAGCTGCTGGTTGGTGATTTCTCAGATCTCTTTGTTGGTGAAGTCTTTCCAAGAAATGCCCAGAATCTTATGTAGGCACTTGTTTTTTAAGGTGTCTAGTTTTCTGTCTAATGTTTTAGCAGATCTCCAGCTCTTGCAGCTATAAATTAGCACCAAAATTATGTTTGAATTGAAAATTCTCAGTGTGTATCTTTGATTTCCATACATTGTTGCATGTAATAAATGCTGTGGATGCCTTTCCTATCCTTGATGTCACTTCCTTCTTGAGGTCTCCATTAGCTAATCTGGTTCTGCCCAGGTGGATGAACTGTTCTACTTTCTTGATATTTTTGCCTTCTAATGTGATGTAACTGCTTGATACCTGGATTTCAATGATGTTCATTTTAGCATAACTAATTCTGAGTCCTGCTTGATCTGCTATTTTTGCCAGGTTGTCTGTCTTTGTAACTTTTCAGAGGTGTCACTCACTAGTCCGATATCATCATCAAGTCTTTTAAGCATCTGCCATCTACCCATGCTATACCCATGTTTGTGGGGCTAATATGGTTCTTCTTTATGCAATCTTATGAGAATGCCAAACAGTGAAGATAAAATGAAGCCTTGTTTCACACCAGTGTCTACACTGAACCACTCTGTTGTCTGACTGTTCTCACTTACAGAACACTTTTTAATCAATGTACATGATGTTGACAACTTTAGCTGTGATTCCATAGGACTGAAGAATATTCCACAATGTGTGTTTGTACAGGCTTTCAAATACTGTTTGAAAAATATAAGTGAAATTAATGAAAGGGGGAACTTGCCATTCTATGCATTCTTTATGATAGTTCTTAGTCTGAATATCTGATCTACATGGAATCTCTACGGCCTGACTCCAGCTTGTTCTTCTCTAAACTTTGCGTCCATTGCTTCCTTCATCCTTTGTTGTATCATACTGCAGAAGGCTTTCCCTACAACTGAAAGCAATGCAAAACTCTGCTCTGAAGTGTCTCTAGCCTCTATTGGCTAAAAGGTGGGAATGGGCAACAGGGGATGGATCACTTGATGATTACCTGTTCTATTCATTCCCTCTGAAGCACATGGCAATGGCCACTGTCAGAAGACAGGATACTGGGCTAGATGGACCTTTGGTCTGACCCAGTATGGCCATTCTTATGTTCTTAAAGAAATGTAATTCCTCTCCAGTTGTTACAAATCAGTAAGATCATCTCTTTGGGGTATTCTGACAATTATTCCATAGTTCCACTGGTCAGGAGGGATCTCTTTTCTCCAACTAATTGAACAGCTCTGTCAATTTTTGTTAGAATGGTTGTATCAAGTACTTTTAGCATTTCTGTTGTATTTGGCTCATCACCCACCACTTTTTTACTTTTTAGGTTTTTTACTGCAGTCTGTACTTCTGATATCTTTATTTGACCAATGTTAATGTCAAGTTGACCAGGATCATATGTTTTATCAAACTCTGATGCTGAGGTAGGGTTACTATATTGATGACTCAAATGTTCCACCCTTCTGTTTTTTCTGTCCTACCTCAGCTGTAAGTTGTAACGGCAATTACATGCCAGTAAGCCTAACCTCAGTACCAGGCAAATTGGTTGAAATTATAATTAAGAACAGAATTATTAGACACATAGATGAACACATTTGGGGGGAGTGGGAAGAGTCAACATGATTTTTGTAAAGGGAAGTCATGCTTCTCCAATCTATTAGAATTCTTTGAAGGGGTCAACAAACGTGTACAAGAGTGATCCAGTGGATATAGTGCACTTAGACTTTCTGAAAGCCTTTGACAAGGTCCCTCACTCATGTCTCTTAAGCAAAGTAAGCAGTTGTGGGATAAGAGGGAAGGTTCTCTCATGGATCAGTAACTGGTTGAAAGATAGGAAACGAGGGGTGTGAATAAATAGTCAGTTTTCAGAATGAAGAGAGGTAAATAGTGATGTCCCCCCAGGGTCTGTACAGGAACCATTACTGTTCAATATATTCATGAATGATCTGGAAAAAAGGGTAAATAGTGCGGTGCTAAATTTGCAGATGATAAAACATTACTAAGATAGTTAAGTCTAAAGAAGACTGCAAAGGGTTACAAAGGGATCTCACAAAACTGGGTGACTGGGCAACAAAATGGCAGATGAAATTCAATGTTGATAAATGCAAAGTAATGCACATTGGAAAACATAATCCCAACTACACATACAAAATGATGGGGTCTAAATTAGTTGTCACCACTCAAAGAGATCTTGGAGTCACTGTGAATAGTTCTCTGAAAATATCTGCTCAATGTGCAGCAGAAAAAATATTTTTTTAAAAAAAGCTAACAATGTGAGGAACCATTAGGAAAGGGATAGATAAGACTGAAAATGTCATCTTGCCTTTATATAAATCCATGATATGCCCATATCTCGAATACTGCATGCAGATCTGGTCACCACATCTCAAAAAAGATATATTGGAATTGGAAAATGTACAGAAAAGAGCAATCAAAATGATTAGGGGTATGGAACAGCTTTCATATGAGGAGAGATTTAAAAGACAGATTTTTCAGTTTGAAAAAGAGACAACTAAAGGGGAATAAGACAGAGGTCTATAAAACCTTGACTGGTGTGGTGGAAGTGAATAAGAAAATGTTATTCAATCCTTCACAACACAAGAACTGGGGTCACCCAATGAAATTAATAGGCAACAGGTTTAAAACACACACAGTATTTCTTCACACAACACAGTCAACCTGTGGAACTCTTTGCCAAAGAATGTTGTGAAGGCCAATACTAAAACAGAGTTTAAAAAAGAACTAGATAAGTTCATAGAGAATAGGTCCATCAATGGCTATTAGCCATTAGACAGGGATGGTGTCTCTGTCCTCCATTTGTCAGAAGCTGGGAATGAGTGATAGGGAATGGATCACTTGATGTTGACCCAGTATGACCATTCTTATATTCTTATGTAAGTATTTTTCAGTTTTTGCTCTGTATTGGCCCATGTCCTGTTTTGAAATCTCCACAGAGGCTTTTAATCATTCAATAAATGGCTCTGTGGTTTCCTATCATAGCAGCAGTCTCAGCTTTAGCTGCTAGGCCTTCAACGTTTCTTTGTTTGTCTTTCCTCACACTGCTTTTCATGGTTTTTTCTACTTTCGTGGTTGGTCTTATCAGTCAGGAGATTTCCTTACAGTGCTTTTCTTTCTTTGATGAGACATCACATCTCTTGGCTTAACCAATTCTTGCTCTGTGTTGATGTCTACCTGTGACTGCTGCAGCTTGAGTCACATTATCTCTGAAAACTGCCCATTCTTCTTCAGGGCCAGTCTGTGTCTCATTTTCCTCTGTCTCTGGCAGTCCCTCAAATCTGTTCCTTAGTTCAGGTTGGAATTTCTCACAGTACTTCATTTTCAGTTTTGTATGGTTGATTTTCTTTACCATTTTCTGCTTAAAACTGATATTTCTCTATTTTAATTTCAGTTTAGCAATGAAACCAGAAACTGCAATCTTTACATCTGCTTCTTCATGTACTGTTATGTCTTGGACGGATGATCTGAATCATGAGCTAATGCAGATGTGATCGATCTGATTTTTCATTTTGCCATCTGATGAATTCTATGTTTCTGTATATACGTCTTTGTGAGGGAAGAAGGTACTCCAAAGAACTAGGTTGGATACCAAGCATTCAATGAGTTTCTCACCATTTTGGTTGATGGTTCACAGTCCATGCTTCCCCATTGCTCTTTCCATTCTTTGGTTGTCACACCCTACTTTAGCATTGAAGTCTCCCATCACAAGGAATAAGTCATATTTTAGGTATTCTATCTATCACTCTTTGGAGGCAATTGTAGAACTCATCTTTGTCAAAATGTCTGGCGTGGCTCAGGAGCATGAGCACCAACCTTAGGCAGACAATTTAGCAGCTGGGCATAAATCCTAAACCAGCTCTAAGTTCTATACTTAGATTTCACCAACCAATATCAAATGTAAACTCCTCAGGCACTATAACAGCCTAACCATGGAGTCACTCTTGGGTACTCCAGTCTATTTTGTCAGGTAGGCAAGCTTACCTTTGTGATAGGTGGTCCTTACATCAAAAATCATAACAACAGTCCAGCAGCAGAGAGTCCTGTGGCACCTTATAGACTAACAGACGTATTGGAGCATGAGCTTTTGTGGGTGAATGCCCACTTCGTCGGATGCATGTACATGAGAGCTCATGCTCCAATACGTCTGTTAGTCTATAAGGTGCCACAAGACTCTTTGCTGCTTTTACAGATCCAGATTAACACAGCTACCCCTCTGATATTTAACAATAATCCAGTTATTCCTGATCCCAAAGAACCAGTCACTTACTCCAGTTCAACTGCACTCTAGATCTTACAAAGACAACACTTGTAGCCAATCCTATACTAAGGTATCCAAAGATTTATTTACTAAGAAATAGAAATGAGAGTTACTTACAAAGTTAAAGCAGGTAAACATACACACACAAATGCAGTGTTGCCAATTCTCGTGATTATGTCATGTGGCTCACGATAATTGTTTTCCTTAAAAGTCCTAGCTCCTGGCATCAAGGGATATGTCATTATTTCAGCCTTCATTTGTAAAGAGAATGTAATTTTCTAGCCCTTGTGGCTGTGGAGAAAGCTTCAAAGTGTGACCCCAGCGCACTCTAAAGGCTCAAAAAGCAGAAGGCAAATAAAAAGAACCCCAGAGCTGTTATTTTTAAATAATCTCATTATTCTAAAGCCAATCCCATGATTCTTGGTGAGCCTGACTCATGATTTCTGAACATTTGGGTTTGTCAATATTGAAAATTACTTACCGTCTTAGATTCCAAAAGCTGATAGATGCTGCTGTGATATGCAAGCTCTATATGTCCTTTAGGGCTAATCCAGACTAAGTGGCTGGGTATCCCTTGTACATCCTTCAGCCTGGTCTACACTAGGAAAATAGGTCAGTATAACTACATCACTCGGGGGTGTGAAAAAATCCCCTTTCCCTCCCGTCCCCTAATGATGCAGTTAAACTGACCCAACCCCCAATGTAGACCGCACTATGTTGAGGGCAGAATTTTCCAGTTGACCTGTGTCTCACCTCTTGGGGAGGTGGATAACCTATGCTTCAGTGCATAGGTAGTCTCTGCACTGAAGCACTACAGGAGCGCAGCTGCAGTGGTGCATCATTTTAAGTGTAGACAAGTCCTTAGGAATCTTGCCCTCCCAAAGTCCAAGCAGAATAGAGATACAGATTCTACTTGTCAGAGTTTTTTATTCCCTTCCCCCAAAGTTCAAGATGATGGGATGAGTTCAGTCCACTGTTCAACATTTAGAATGTAGTCTGCTGCTATTGCTGGTGTCATTGGGTTCTGAAGATGCCTGTACTCCCCTCCCCAGTTGCAGGGGAAGATTCTGTTTTTGTTGGGATGGGTTCCATTCCAGAAGTTCCTGCTCTGCTTCCCCTTTCCCATTTATTAGGGGCCCTGGAGAAGGAGGATTACCCTCAGATGTGACTCTCCTCACCCTCATGCTTCTACTTGCAAAATCAGGTAACTGTAGGCCCGGGGACCTGTTTGCATGAGCAGTTTCCCACTGTATGTGCACATTTCTCTTTTGAGCACTTGAGAAGTGAACCTTTTTTCCTCAGACACAGTTTAAACGTCAAGCTGGAAAATGAGATTGAATAAGCTTCATTTAAGTACCAATTCTGGTCCATCAGCTCAACTGAAAACTTACTGGAAAACAAACAGGAGAGGGAAGGGAGACACTATCAGTGTCACACACCGACACACCCTAGGGAAGCAGGAATTCTGAGGTAAATGGTTCTAATTGCAGAGTGCAGTAAACTGGAAAGGATAACACACGTCCATATGGAATGTGGAGTACCTAGCTACAGCAGAAAGTTTATAGATGAGAGAAGTCATTTTAGATTGAGAATACAGCCCACCCGTGGGCACACTTAATGACATCTTAGACCAGCAAGATGCTGTACCTGTGAATAAAATATTTAGCATAATGCCAATATCAGAAATGAATAAAACTGCAACACTAGAAAAATGAAACATAGCCCCGTATAGCAATGCAAAGTAACATCAATATCTAATTCAGCAGCATATGAAAAATGATGTACAGACTACAAAAAAAAAGTTACTCTTTTGTTGACACATGCAGGCCTTTATTATCTACCAATAGATACTTTAATGATAGTAAGATTTGGGGGAAGAGAAATCAATTCAAAATATAAAACCTGGGAAACTTATAAAAACTAAAATCCTTAGCTATTGAATAAACAGAATGAAAAAGAAAAAAGATAATTTATACTTTTCATTGTTTTGTTAAAGAGAGACTGTACACTTACAGGTATCTATCAAACATTTCATTATCCCTTTCATGCTCCTCTGCAGCATACTATTCCACACTTCTCCTTAAGTCAATAGGAGTTTGGCCCTAGTAAGTACTGACTGCACAATTTGTCCTTCAACATCTGTAAAGAACTTTGTGGTTCTTGGATAATGATTAAATAAGTATTTATTTTTGAGCTTTTAAATTTGAAGTTATGGGGTGGGGGAAAGGCAGAAGGCATATGTGGATGAGAAAATTCCCTTGTTTTCTGCCTAGAAAGCACAGCTTAAAATTTTCAGATGTGACTAGTGATTTTTGATGTGCTCAATTTGAGATACCATTGAATGGCTCAATTTTCAGGAAGTGATGAGCACCCAACCTCTGAAAACAATCAGGCTCATTTACAAGCATGTTCAGTTGAACACTCTGAAACTAGGGCACCCAGAAATCACTGGTCCCTTTTTAAAAAGGTGAAAAAAAGTTACACATATTCAAATTATAGGTCCAAAAATTGCCTCATTCAATTTAAATATACTGGATCCAAAAATCTCCCTGTGTTTATTTCTCTCTATGCTCCTGTCAGCATTCAACTAAATAAACTGAGAATTATAAAGTATTTTCTTCTGACACTTTGTATTCTATACAGCAAAAGCTGTACGAAGGATTAATTTCAATCAGATTTGAAGTGACCACTTTCAAGTATTCCAAAATCTTAAAGCACAACTGTGTTTGAATGTTGAAGGTTGGGTACCACCTTCACCTATGGAATGAGGAATTTCTGGCTGAACACTTGAGTGTTTGTTCTCTTATCTGTCTAATCAACTTAATAGTAGTCATCATTCATGTTCTAAATATGCAGTTACTTCAGCATTTCCTGTACTTAATATAAGGATAGCTTGAACTGTAAAAATATTCAGGTAACATTTATTTAGTTACCTCAGGAATTTGGCAAAAATTAAGGATGGCCACTATATCAGTCACTGAAAATTAGAATTTATATATTCAATTATTGTTCCCCTAATTTATAATGATAGCCTTTACTACTTCAAGCTGGAAGCTTTTCAAAGCAGACTTGTGAGCCTCGATACTCAAACAGCTCCTGATTCGCCAAAAGGCAAACTCAGTAGAGCAGGAAATGAAACAAGTCTAGAATGTCTTTGGAGATTAGCCATGTCTTCCCAAATGGCACCACTTGCAAAGACAGGCAAGTGAGGCATCACTAAACCAGTTAACACTGAAATCTTTATCTCAGTTGTATTTATTATATATTCACAGCTCTTTCTAAACTTAGATCAAGAACCAATCATAATCCATTTGATACCCTGAATCTGAAGCTTGGCTATGGAAAAGAAAAATCTTACAAGCGGAACTTTTCTTCTGTTGTTGCATACATTTTTGCTTTAACATGATTTGGAGATTGCCTAATTTTAGCATTTTTGCATCTTTTTGAGTAGTTTGGCTCTTCCTAAGCTTAAACATTATGGCTCAGCCACTATCTTAGCCCCATACCTTCTATATATGCATTGGGTTGAATTTCTCCCTTACAGAAAGTCTACAATAGTTAACTCCTGTAGAAATACCCACTAAACAGAGCTTTGTACCAGCTCAGGAACAAGAAATGGGACTGGACCAAAACCCCATGTCTAAATATCACATATGTAAAAGACAGAGATCCGCCTGGTAGCTGAACACAGAAAGTATAATGGTTTGCTACCTCACAGTTACCCATTCTTGTGATTTTATCACAAATCTTGTGATATTTGATGTTTATATAAAGCCCTAGCTGCTGGAAACGAAAGACTTCATGAGCTTTTGTTTTTTTAAAAAGTAAGTTCCTAGCCCTCATGGTTTCAGGGAAGAAGAAAAGCTTAAAAACATGACCAAAGTGCAACCTGAAGGCTCAGAAACCAGACAGGAAATTAAAATGTTGGTTCTTTTTACCTTTAAATCTCATTATTTTTAAGCCAATCCTCATGATTAGGTCTGGGGGCTGAATCATGATTTTTGAGCACTTACAGCTGGCAATTCTACTATCTTATTCACAGTTAAGGGAGTTCTCCTTTAGCTCAAGCCATTGAAGCTTTTAATTTAGTGCAGAAGGTCTTTTGTTCAATACTACTAACCCCAGAATGTGAGATGCAAGTAAGAGCTGATTGCATGACTAAGCAGCCAGCCCAGATAACTCTGGGACTCACTCGTTGGACCACAGGAGGCAACCAGGTTTAGATTTGTCAGCTTTTGTACACAAAATATTTGTTACTGCCCTGTGTGGATGGGAGCAAAACATGTTGCTTAACTGCGTAAAGACCAGGGTTGTGGCACAGTTTGGTACAAGCTGTACAGATGACACCAAATGCACTTTACAACTTGGTCAGCGCACTACAATATGATCCCTGGCACAGTAAAGTTGGAAGCATACTTTTACTTTTGTGTTCAGCATCAGATTTTCAACTCAAACTTCTCCTGATTTCTCAAACTGAAAGACACACTGAATTTTAGATGAGAAATGTTTGATGTTATTTTAGCCTGGCATTTGTTTCAGTTGTAGTTTTTATCATCGTATTTTAAAATATTTAAAAAGCATATAGTGTAGGGCACCCAAAACAACGCTGGTTTGTTCCTTTTACTTGGTTTACATTTATATTGTACACACACAGTGCCCATTCTAAACTCTGGGTACCCTCAGCACTCATTTTAAAAATATACAACATAACACTGCAGTCAGATCCCCAATTATCCCAGCACAGCACTCATAATAAACTCTCAAGCCCTTCAACAACAAAAACCTGGCATTGCTCCCATTACATAGTTTCACAAATCTCCTTTTAATTCTAGCAGCATGAGAGATCACTTCAGAGTTGAAATTGACAATCAGTATTTCAATTAATAATAGCTATCAACAGCCAGATATATTTCTGTTGCAGAAAATGTTGCTAAGAAAGATACTTATGCACTTTATGTACACATTTACTATTTTATTAGCAGTTGAATAGGCTGTACAAATAATATGTCTAGATTAGGACTATACTACTTTAGTATTTCTTTGCTCTATGAGTCTTCACATATTTATGTACACTCTGATGTCCCTCTGAGCCACACAAATAATAGGAAAAAAGTTAACATGTTTTTCAACTGGAACTTAAAGCCTGCTAAACAGATGTGATAACTATTGTCAATTGCAGCTTTTCTTTGGAATCTAGCTAATATCAGACTAACAGATAGGTAAACAAATGCAGATTTAAAGACTATCACTCAAATCTCCTTTTCAGATTTTCTTCCTCCGGAAGCCAATACACTAACTCTTTTAGCTATGTTAACTATTTCCTTATATTTAAGTCAGACAGCTTCATTATTTTTCTTTACAAAAATCACTTACATTAAAATGTTGATGAAAAATAAAAACATTTGTGAATACATTTAAAATTGACTTTAAATTTGAACTTGCAGCCATTCCATAGCAATTAAAATATGGATATCATTTCACATTTGACAGTGACCAGAGATCTACATTGTTTAAGCCCTAATCATATGGATATGAGTAACTTTTTGTAAATGAGTATGCCCACTAAGTTCAATGGAATTACATGTGTAAAGTCAGAGCTGTCCAAAGGATTGAGGGGGCATGAGGCAAAGCAATTTCAGGGGCCGCTTCCATAAAAAAAGTTGCAATACTATAGAATACTATATTCTTATGGGGGTTCCTGTGGGGCCCGAGGCAAATTGCCCCAGTTGCCCCCTGCTCTAGGTGGCCCTGTGTAAAATTGCACATAGACATAAGTATTTGCAAGACAGGGAACTGAGTATAGCTAAGCAAAATGTTAAGCATATGTATGAGCATGGTATGTAAAATTATAATCAACCCATCTAATTTAGCATTATCCCTGAAGCATCTAAATCTGTTCTCCTGTGTGTTTTAAATTTTACTTCGGGTACTACAAAGAAATATCAAGTCCTCCCTTATGGTACATTGCTATTAAAATACCTTAGTATATTTCTCTACATTAAATATAAAAAATTAATTCTGTGTTATGCTCTGTATTAGAATTCTGTGAACTATACTACAAATTTAAAAAAATGTATTTCAGTGCTCCTTGAAACATAGTGGGGGAAAAAAGTAGAAATTATTAGTTCCAGTTGCTGAAGAGTTCTTTTTAAGCACACTAGAAAAATATATCTGTCTTAGACACTTAAAACTACTCCAGCAGCCTGGTAAGTCAGCCTGTAGCACTCAGCGATATAAAATCAACATGCTGCAACCACTCAGTTGTGCACACTGCATACCCAAAAGAAAAATAACCAAAATAACATCATTATGTGACAACACAGACCGACAGGAAGATTTAGAGGTATTGAGTTTCTTTTGTTATTTTTTAATCCTTCCCATCACACCATTCAATGTACTTTGTGAAAGATGGAAGTGAGAAACCCCATCATGGATAAATTATAGAAACGAAGAAAAACAGACAGCTGTCTTAAGGTAACACTGTTCATTTCACAGTTTCTTAGCACAATCTGGTTTTATTTTTCCCCCCTTATTTTAATTAGCATGAACAGCAGTATGATGGAACCATGCTCAAGACTCCATAGTTAAATTGTGATAAGCTCTTTTTTCAGCTCCATATAATTTTTGGTTAGAAAAAAATTGAACTAGCCTGAAAATTGCCAGGTTTACTATGAAGACAAAAGAGTTTTGTCTATAAATTCTGAAGAAACTTGGTCATGCTGCTTTTTGAGTTACAGTGTAACTAAAATTGCCATAACTTGAAACATTAGCCTTCCAGCTCAAAATGTCTGATCTCTGCACATTTGAGATTGCATCCCCTTGCAAACTAGTATGAAAGAAGTATGAGAAGAAAAATAAGTTGCAATTAAATAAAGTTAAAATTGTTACATCTAGTTTTCCAGTGAGTATGCTGCCTATACGTAAAGACATGGACAAGTTTTGCCCTGTAATGGCTGATTGCATGTTAAGAAGACAATGAGTCCTTACACTCTTCGCAGCTAACAAAGTCTCCTTTAGCTCAAGTGGCAGAAACCTGTGGGTTTCATGCTGAAGCACCAAGGATCTTGTCCCAGCTTTGCAGGAACGTATGATTTATCTAGTAATGTGTGAGTTTATTTGCAGCAAGAGGCTAATTGCAGGTGTTACATCCTGCCCCAGTATCGCACTGAACGGACACCAGTCTGTTGTGAGTGGCCCCAGTCACTGATTCCCACATGCTTCTAACTGTGACCAGATAGCAAATGTGAAAAATCGGGACAGGGGGTGGGAGATAATAAGAGCCTATATAAGAAAAAGACCCCAAAATCGGGACTGTCCCTATAAAATCGGGACATCTGGTCAGCCTACTGGCTCTAGATAGACTCTAGTTACTGTTTCTAGCTCTGGGTCTTTAGGGCACACTCTCAGGCTCAGACCTTCTGTCCGAGCTCTTCCTGGGGATATAGGATTCCTCAGCCCAGCTGCCGTAGACCCTGAAATCAGTGAATGAAACCTCTCAAATTCTCCCTTCCCCAATCACTTGCACACACTCCATCAGGGTTCCACCTGGCTGTGGGCACGCTGGGCTTCTAGTTTAACCCCTTCAGGCAAGGAAGCAAGGAGCACAGGCTTTAACAAAGGAATTTCTTTGCCATAGCCACTTTGTTGTTAAAAGAAACCTCGAGAGAGGCACAGGTCGTTGCAAAACAACAAAAGTTCTGCGATGCCCCCTTTAGTCTGATCTCTCCCCTACTGCAGGTCCAAGATTTGTCAGTGTGTCAAGCTAAGCAGAGTCCTTCCTGCCTTCTCTCTCTCTCTCTCTCTCCAGCCAGACCATCTTACATGTGCTGATGGGTCTGCCCCAATGCTCAGAGAAGCACCCCTCCCCTTAATTATAGTTTATTTTGCAGTGTGCATATTCTGAGAAGCTGTGGCTCCACCAGCCGTGCTGGTACCTCGTGTAGAAAAAACATTGTTCCCTGAGGATGGACCAGCAGTTAAGAGACTATCAAAGTTGATGGCTCCAGATTGCTATGGTGGCTTCTCAATGATGGTCTATCAACCATGTGTTAAGCATCTTTCCTGGGTAGGTTGGCTATTTGAAAAGCCACTTAATAACTTTGTCCAAGGCAAGGTTGGACAGGTTTTCAGTACAGAATACAAAATGGAAGTCCTAATATAAAATGCAGCTCACAGTCTGATAAAGACATATGCGACTGTCACAGCAGACTCACCCAAAATTAATTTTCTGCCAAAGATTGGAGACATATAGGTTAAGGTGTGTTAGATGTAATTAAAAGAATATGCCAGTTTGAAATTTTTACTAGCACCTAATAGCCCAATGACAGATCAAAGACAGTTATTAACATTCCAAATGTTCCATATAATGGATTGGGTTGTTAAAGGCAATATATATTTATAGAACTGTTCCTGCAAGGTGCTGAGCACTTTCAAGAAAAGCAGTGTGCTATTAAAGTGTGTTGGGAGTTATGGACACTAAGCACCACTCTAAAGTACATTGAAGGATTGGGCCCTAGAAGCCTTGTATTTTTATAGGAAAAGTAAAGTATTTGTAATTGCATTCAGATTTTCAAAATATTCTAGCGTAAAATTTGAAGGTGTCAGGATACTGTTGTTATTGGTGTCAAACTCCTGACAGATTCTAAGCAACTGTTTGCATCTTGTATTGTTTAAAGATGCATAAAGTGTTAAGTACCACTGTTAATGATCTTTCTAGCTAAAATTGGCTTGACATTTTAATCCTGACAATATTAATTTCTATTAAAGACCAATGCACACTCTTGTTGAAAGAAACATAAGGCCTGTGTAACACAAATAAGACTTATTGTTTGGGAAAGCAAAACACACTATTTGCATGGGCCTGATGCTCACTTTTTATGAAGCGTCCATAGACCGAAGAGGCACACAGCATGGATTGGGTACAGGTGGATATGTGCTATGCATCTGGGAAATGGCTTGCATCAAGAGGATGAGTATGGAAGGTATGGCAGGATTTTCCAGTTTGTGTAGGAGAGAGTTACTGGCTAAGCAGATTGTGCTCGCCTCATCAAGGAATGAGTAGAAAAAGTTATATAGTTTCTGAATTGTAAATGGAGAAGATGAAATATGTTGCTCTTTTAACTATAGAGGGACATTGGGACAGAGTAAGGAGAAAGGTGGAGCCTCAGGGATTCTCAAACTTTTTGTCAGAATGACACCATTTTAATGTATTATTTTCTTCTGGGACTCCAGACAGCATGGAGGACACCATTTTGAAGAGCAGAATGGTATCCTTTGCACAGTGTGACCTTCCACATATAGTGCATGCGACGCCACACTGGGTGGAGCAAAATGGTGTCCCTCCATGCATCATGATCTTGCACACACTGTAAATGCAAGGTCACACTCTGTGGAGCAACGTGGCATCCGCATGCTAGGAATCACCATGACCCCAACTGCTGATGGCATGACCCTATTTGGGGTCTCAGTGCAAACTGTGGGAACTGCTGAACTAGATGGTAGGAAGGAGGCGAGCTGGTATGGCCAGCCCACAACATGTTATAAATTGGAAGGTAGTCTATGGGCAGGTTTGCAGCCTATATCAGAAGCATACCTGATACAGATTGGGTTTAAGAGCATTTCTGTTCCATTGGCTGAAACTGGGCAAAACTCTGAATGACTTTAATGGTACAGGATCAGGCCTTAAGTGCACAGGGTGATATTTTGCACTTATAATGTGATGAATTTTGAATCTCTGAATATTTATCTTTCTTCTTTAAACTGTTCATTTCCATACATTCAAATGCTGTTAATAGAATCTGACCTGAAAAAAAAAAAAAAAAAAAACAACTAATGTGAGTAGTTTCTGACATCAGTGATATAAGTGCTTGAAAAAAAGCTGCATTGTAGGCACCCGGTGCAGCACTGTTGTGACAAAATCTGGAGCTCGCTCTCTCCAGTTCTACACTGTCACAAAATGGTGTTTCTGTGTAATGTACAGGACACCGAGGGGCTGACAGTCAAACAAGGGAGTGCCAATACAAATGGAAGCATCAGTAAAAACCCCTCTTGTTTGCTCTATGCTGCCTTAGGGGCAGACAACAACAAGCCAGTTTACCCCCAACAGCAGCCTGGGAATAGGCAGAGTGAGAAAACTCAACAGATGAGATACACACTGAAATGGTTATATCATGCATCCCATTTCTTGTGAGTAATCCACTTGAGCATTACACAGATGGATTGTGATCTCACCAAGACTCCTCAATAGAATTACAAGTTTGTAATGCACAATTGGGCCTACATTATCCCACATATGCATATAATATATACATGTTTTAATCCTGAAACAATGTTTTGACCATTTAAAAATTAAACTATTACTATTGTATCAGAACATACCTCAGCATTCATTAACACCTTCAAGAACATTTTTTTAAAGGTATTAAATGGTATTTTCAATTACCGGTCACCGATTTAACGGAACTGTCCTTCAAAGAGAGCTTTCCCTATTTAAGGATTATACGAATGGGCACTATATCAATGAATGTACTTGATTTTTATGTAAATCTGGGGAAAGTGTGTGAATTAATTTTATAGGGATGGAAATTACTGACCAGTACTTGTATTCAGAGAGGCACTGATCTATTCGGGTGGTATTGGCAACAGGATAAGACACATTATGCTCAATGCGTCAGAGAAGGGAAAAGAGGTATGCTTGCTCCTGAGGTATAGCAAAGCTAAGTTAAATTGTTAACCAGCCTCTCCATCTTGAAAGAGGCTGTGGGTGACACAGCATTTTATTGTTTAGTATTTCTTAAGCAATGACTTGGTACTTGGTGCTATACAAGAGCATGAAGTGCACTAATGCACAGAAAAATGCAGATAGAGGCCACTGTAATTCAGAGTACTATAAAAGTGCATTGTCATGACTTCAGAGAATAAATTTAGTGTTAAAATAAAATATGGTGAGAGTTCAAGACTGATTTTGGACTAGATTCTGGTTTATGCTGTTGCCTCCTAATCAACAGTCATCTGACAACGTGGACATGTTCCTCCATGGTAGAACTTCTTCCCAGTTGCATAAGAAGAACTCTAGTGACACAAGCAGTTGACCTGCAAAGTGAGTTTAAGACACTGGAACAATAAGCTGAATAGGACTGCAAGAATAGCTTTATCAAGAATTACAGTCGTGACTCCCAGGAAATGCATTTTTATCACAGGCACTACAGGTGATTGGGATAATTACTTAAGATTCTGGTGTATCTCCATTTTACTCAAATGGCAATTATATTGTATCGACAGTTTATGGTAAATCTCTAAACATTATTGCACAGTTACTGTGTCATTTCAGGCTGTGTTCTGTTGCAGTTACATTATTTGGGCCACAATTGCAGTTTGGTAGAATTAGAAATAAGGCATGATTTGAAAATAGTGCAGATAAAGCACTTAAATTTGTGAGATACATAGTGGTAGGAATATAGGATTTGCTACACCTGATCAAACCAATGAGCCTTAGGTCTGGTATCCTGCTGCTTACATTTCAAAAAAGGAATAGCAACAAAAGCCACATTTAAAATCCACCTATTGTCCTGTGCTGGCCAGGGAGAAGTTTCTTCCTTGCTGAATTTGCTGGTTTGCTAGATCACATAGACACACACGCATGTGTGCGTGCATGTATGTAATATTAAAGTCTTTCCTAGGAAGCTGTGCGTCACCCTTCAAGCCATGAAAGAATCCAAGTACTGAGCATCTTCTATGTCCACTCCAAGAACATTTGTTAGGGAATTGTTCCAGTAGGTCTTATAACAACATCCCTCCCCTATTTCTACTTTGTATATGTAGCCCTGCCAAATCCAATGCTGAATTTGTCTTACAGTATCTGGTTACCTTGTCCCAACAAGTGGTTTAGTAGCCAAGGTGAAAGGAATTAGTTATTCTTTCCCAGTCAGGCCTGAGAGGAGAAGTACTAGGGTACGTCTACACTACAGGATTATTCCGATTTTACATAAACCGGTTTTGTAAAACAGATTGTATAAAGTCGAATGCATGCGGCCACACAAAGCACAATAATTTGGTGGTGTGTGTCCATGTACCGAGGCTATCGTCGATTTCTGGAGCATTGTACTGTGGGTAGCTATCCCATAGCTATCCCATAGTTCCCGCAGTCTCCCCCACCCATTGGAATTCTGGGTTGAGATCCCAATGCATGATGGTACAAAAACAGTGTCGCGGGTGATTCTGGGTAAATGTCTTCACTCATTCCTTCCTCCGTGAAAGCAATGGCAGACAATCATTTCGCGCCCTTTTTCCCTGGATTGCCCTGGCAGACGCCATAGCATAGCAATCATGGAGCCCGTTTTGCCTTTTGTCACTGTCACCGTACGTGTACTGGATGCCGCTGACAGAGGCAGCACTGCAGCACTACACAGCTGCATTCATTTGCCTTTGCAAGGTAGCAGAGACGGTTACCAGTCACTCTGTATCATCTGCTGTGCCGTTATAAATTGGTGATGAGATGATGGTTATCAGTCATTCTGTACCATCTGCTGCTGTCATGGGTGCTCCTGGCTGACCTTTGCTGAGGTCGGCCAGGGGCGCAAAGACAAAAATGGGAATGACACCCCCGCGTCATTCCCTCCTTTATGTTGTATCTAAAAATAGAGTCAGTCCTGCCTAGAATATGGGGCAAGTCTACTAGAGAACCAGTGTAGCAGAGAGCACAGCCGCTCCATGTCAGATCCCGCAGAAATGATGAGCTGCATGCCATTCTAGGGTGTGCCCCTGCAACAACCCCAACCGTTGCTTCCGTCCGCCCCCAACCCTCCTGGGCTACCGTTGCAGGGTCCCCCCATTTGTGTGATGAAGTAATAAAGAATGCAGGAATAAGAAACACTGACTTTTTAATGAGATAAAATGAGGGGGAGGCAGCCTCCAGCTGCTATGATAGTCCAGGCAGGACATTAAATGGTGGGGGGGAGAGGAGCCCAGCATTCCGCTGCTATGATAGTCCAGGTGGTACAGAATCTTTTCTTTAGACATGAAAGTGGGGGGCTGATGGAGCTCAGCCCCCAGTTGCTATGATGAGGATGGTTACCAGCCATTCTGTACCATCTGCCGGGAATAACCGGGAGTCATTCCTATTTTTACCCAGGCGCCCCCGGCCAACCTCACCTGAGGCCAGCCAGGAGCACTCACGGGATGATAACAAGGACGGCTACCAGTCTTTCTGCACTGTACTGTCTGCCACCAGGGAAGGGAGGGGAAAGGATGCTGCTGTTCAGTGCCACGGCACCGCATCTACCAGCTGCATGCAGTAGACATACGGTGACATTGAAAAAAGTCAAGAAACGATTTTTTTCCCTTTTCTTTCACGGGGGAGGAAGGGGAGTAAATTAACGAGATATACCTTGAACCATCCCAGACAATGTGTTTGACCCTACAGGCATTGGGAGCTCAGCCAAGAATGCAAATACTTTTCGGAGACTGCAGGGACTGTGGGATAGCTGGAGTCCTCAGTCCCCCCTCCCTTCCTCCATGAGCGTCCATTTGATTCTT
>NC_133778.1:61855534-61874207 GCF_003597395.2 Chelonoidis abingdonii
GCCAGTTAGTATTCTATTGTTATGTTTCCCTTTAGTGCTATGGCTTACTGGGTGAAGAGCTTATTAGCTATGTGTGCTATGGACATCTGATCATACCTGAGATTTATTACAATTGCTTTTCATTTCGGCTGTCTTCCATTTAACGAAGCTCAGATAATTATAGAAAGACAATTTTCTCCCAGTAGTAAGGTCCAGAATCTACAGACTTAGTCTCCTATAACGAGTCCAAAGCAGACGCTACAATTTTGATTTGAGTTTCATGTGACCGCGAGCTATGTCCAACCGTACCTGATCAGAGCTCATTGCTGAGGTTAGAGAGCAAGGTAAATGAAATTCGGAAGTTTGCGGGGCTTTTCCAGTCTACCTATGGCCAACTTGTGGCCTCCCTTCGACTTCAGACTTGCCTCCTCGAGTGAGTACCAGGCTGCAGCAGCTGCTGGGAGTCAACTCTGTTTGACGAACAACCGCGCTCCGACCGAGGCAATATCAGCCCTGCGTTGACAGAATGTTCTCTACATGAAGCTGGCCAACACTTAACCCCTATATGCGAAGTTTAATAGACCAAGATTCCTGATAAGATAAACAAAATGAGGTTGCTTGATTGCTCTTATGCTACTCCTTCGCCGTGTCGTGCAGGCAGCACTAGGTAGCCACCAGAATCCACACTGAGATATGAAAGGATGCCTTTTAGTATCCCCGCATACATAAAGGCCTCAAAGTGTGTGAGTAATCACTACCTGGAGGACGCTGATCGAGGTATCAGCGTCTTAGTATATTAGTTTTTATTATCTCGCATGCCTAAATATTCCTTGGAAGGATGATTGAACACTCTGGGTAAATGGGTAGGGGTTAGCGAGCTGCTCTGCTGTGACGTCACATGGCGACACTGCGCTTTGTACATTGGCGGTGTTGGTTATCTGTGCAATGTCAGGCTTCAGCCCTGGCGTGCTTCTACTCAGAGAGGCAAAGTGCAGCAAGCTCTCAGGAGCGCGCTGCCCCCTGCTCCCCACGGGGAACAGAGGAGGCAACGACCGCCCTGCAGCTGAAGCAGCTGTAGAGGTTCCCCTTAAAACAGGCGATGATATACTGCATGGAGCTGAGGAGCCCTGGCTCTCAGCACAGCTGCCCCTCTCAGCTTGGTGAAGCGCTGCTGGATGAGAAACAGCACCACCAAGAAGGAGGGGTTAGCTGTGGGAACTCAGCCCACAACATGCTCTCAATAATTACTGCTAGTAGCGACTTAAAAAGTAAGCGTGGACCTCATAAAACGTCCAACTGTTTGGCAGATAGTGAAAAGATGTGAAGTATAAGCGTGCCTTTGTAGAGTATTATGACTTAAGGGCGCCATCTCAAACAAAAACGCCACCTGCAGAACAAACAACTATATAGTCTCACCAGAGGATGGCCCCTCTTTTGGACTTCTCAACGCTGTTACTGAACCCCACTGGACTTTAAACGGGGCCGCAGTTTGCTATGCCACGGGGGCTTTGAAGCGTCAGGCCTGCAGTTTGCATCTATGCAGAAATGCAGAGACGCACGATTTATAATATATCATTCATATGCAAAAGACGGACATGCTAAAGGCTTTTTGTTCTGGGCTCCTTTGAGAACACAATCCAGGCCACTGCCACGTTTGTTTTTCTTCACACACTGTTTGTGAACTTTGATCATACTTGGTCATGAGGATTAAACATGTTTCTCAAAAGCACATACAATGACCCAGCTGTGGACAATTGTTTATACTGAGACACTTCTCTTCATCTTTGTACATCTTTTTGTTAAGGATCCTAACATTATCTATCTGAAATTCTAATCTATACTCGTTTGGATATATTTAGTTAAAGACCCTCTTACTCCCCACGCATTGTCGTACTGATCTGCTAGGGGGTGTTTTATCAGGTCTGTAGGTGTCGGTTAGTATACTTTGACGAATGTGCTGTGGACTCTGTATCATTGCCTGGAGATTTTTTCAAATGCTTTGGCATTTCATCTTCTGTAACAGAGCTTTGATAGAACAGATTTGTCTCCCCATACAGCGATCAGATCCAGTACCTCTCGTATGATCCATGCTGGAGCTCTTTTTGGATTTGGGACTACATGGCCACCCGTGCTGATCAGAGCTCCATGCTGGGCAAACAGGAAATGAAATTCAAAAGTTCGCGGGGCTTTTCCTGTCTACCTGGCCAGTGCATCCGATTTCAGATTGCTTTCCAGAGCGGTCACAGTGGTGCACTGTGGGATACCGCCCGGAGGCCAATACTGTCGATTTGCAGCCACACTAACCCTAATCCGATATGGCAATACTGATTTCAGCGCTACTCCTCTCATTGGGGAGGAGTACAGAAATGGGTTTTAAGAGCCCTTTATATCGATATAAAGGGCCTCGTTGTGTGGACGGGTGCAGAGTTAAATCGGTTTAACGCTACTAAAATTGGTTTAAACACGTAGTATAGACCAGGCCCTAGAGTATTTCCCACCGTGGTCTCACTGTCAAGTGCAGAAAATACTTCCTGTCCACCTTGAACCTGGGAACTCTTGTCTAGGGCACTGAGTGAAGCAGCACTTTGGACCAGCTTTCCAAAAAATCCTCCTGCTGTCTTCCCAAGACAGCTTCCCCTCCCTCAGTGTCAACTAAAATCAAGGCTGTAGCCAATCTGAAAACAGAGAGCCTTTGGGATTCCTTACCTCTTCAAAGAAGAGTACAAGACAGCCTCTAGCTAGACTGTCAACAGGCTCATAGAGTGGCTTCATGTCTCCATGAAGCAAGATTTGTAAGCACTGGTAAGTGCTTCAGGGAAAAACAACCTGTTTGGAGTTCACCTCTTAAGATTAAAGCCTTTATAGACAGGTGTCATGGTTACTAATCAAGCTGCAATGTAGGCCCCTTTTAGTCCATCTCGAGTGTACCCTTCAGGTGGCAGGCCTGGCTTCCTGCATCTCACTCTGTGAGAAATCTGATTTGGAGAAATCCAACCACTTTTAGACCAGATCTCTGGGCGCAGCTGCCCCTTTCACAATTGTGTTAACCTGACAGGCTCAACTGAGTTTGGCATATGTAAGCTTTTCCTGTGGGAGCCTGTAACAGGGGCTGATTAGTGACTCCAAAACAGCTTCTTCCAAACAAAACAGCGATTCTTTCACCCAAGCTATATAGCACACAAAGCAAAGGGTTACACTAACGAAGTCAAATATGCATATTTCTTCTTACCTACACAATCTTTCCCAAGAATCATTTTTAAGCTCCCCTCTGGCCAGCTAATCCCAATCTTTGGCTAGGATAAGCAGACTCCCCTGCTTCAGCATCCTCTTGTCTATGTATCAGCCAGTCAGTCCAGCTGTCACACAAAAGGCTGACAACCCACTCCTCTGCTTCTTTCCTGGGCTGACATCTTTAAGGTTTAGGCTCCCCTTTTATCCTAGGCTTTTTGGTCTGGGAAGAATACACCTCACCAGACTAGTTGGATCCAAGGCAGGTGTATTCCCATTATTAATGATTTCTCCATTGTTTCCTCAAGGATTCTAGGTACACTATAGGATAGCATCTTATATCTGTCATTGTTTTGTTTTGTTTTCTGTTGGTTTGTCCCTTACAGTGTCATTTGGTTTAACTCTATGTATTCATTTAGGATAATATGACACAGATAATTGTATCAATTTATAAGTGGAGATTATATATATATAAACCACAACAATATAAAAAAATTCAAGTAACTCCCTCATTCTCTACCCCAACTTATAATCAAATTCATGGAGAGATACCATACCCCACCCCCCAAAAAACCCAACATATACTTCACAGTATCTTAGCAGGTTTTATGTCAATTAACCAGTCTCCCTAGTTTGAAGTGCTTACGCACTCATATCACTTGCATAAAGTCATGTAGGGTATCAGAAGAGAATGTTAAATACAGGCTTAGGTACCACCTGTCTAACGATTAAACCTTGCTATAGTGATGAAATACAGAACCACAAAGATGCAATACGCAGCTTAAAAATAGCTACTCAACATGTCACTGAAGATCAACAGAAAATCTTAGCATTTTATGTCAAAATACATGATGTAGATTTCCTGTCCGAGTTACTTTTTTGGGCTTGTTTATCTTGCTAGTAGATACGGCAATACAGACTTAGAATCATAGAATATCAGGGTTGGAAGGGACCTCAGGAGGTCATCTAGTCCAACCCCCTGCTCAAAGCAGGACCAATTCCCAACTAAATCATCCCAGCCAGGGCTTTGTCAAGCCTGACCTTAAAAACCTCTAAGGAAGGAGATTCCACCACCTCCCTAGGTAACCCATTCCAGTGCTTCACCACTCTCTGAATGAAAAAGTTTTTCTTAATATCCAACCTAAACCTCCCCCACTGCAACTTGAGACCATTACTCCTTGTTCTGTCATCTGGTACCACTGAGAACAGTCTAGATCCATCTTCTTTGGAACCCCCTTTCAGGTAGTTGAAAGCAGCTATCAAATCCCCCCTCATTCTTCTCTTCTGCAGACTAAACAATCCAAGTTCCCTCAGCCTCTCCTCGTAGGTCATGTGCTCCAGCCCCCTAATCATTTTTGTTGCCCTCCACTGGACTCTCTCCAATTTTTCCACATCCTTCTTGTAGTGTGGGGACCAAAACTGGACACGGTACTCACCAATGTTGAATAGAGGGGAATGAACACGTCCCTCGATCTGCTGGCAATGCCACTACTTATACAGCCCAAAATGCTGTTAGCCTTCTTGGCAACAAGGGCACTCTGTTGACTCATATCCAGCTTCTCATCCACTGTAACCCCTAGGTCCTTTTCTGGAGAATTGAGTCCTAGCCATTTGGTCCCTAGTCGGTAACTGTGAATGGGATTCTTCCATCCTAAGTGCAGGACTCTGGTCTTGTCCTTATCAAGCCTCATCAGGTCTCTTTTGGCCCAATCCTCTAATTTGTCTAGGTCCCGCTGTAACCTATCCCTACTCTCCAGCATATCTACCACTCTTCCCAGTTTAGTGTCATCTGCAAACTCACTGAGAGTGCAGTCCATGCCGTCCTCCAGATCATTAATGAAGATATTGAACAAAACCGGCCCCAGGACCGACCCTTGGGGCACTCCGCTTGAAACCAGCTGCCAACTAGACATGGAGTCATTGATCACTACCCCATAGTGACTGTCCACCTCCCACTTGAGCATGGATGATATCTATGATTAGGAGAATGATTTAGTTTCCCGTACATTCGGTCTCTTACTTCTTTGCAGACTGGCAACAAAAATGCCAAATATGTTGGCTATTTTTGTGAACATTGTTCAGTAGAAACTGGTTCAAAACACACAGAACAGTCTTCAGAAGGTAATGCTTTTCAATTAGTATTTTCCTGGGTCATATTTGAACTAGCGACCTGGAGGTGTCCTATATATGGTTCCCATTACATGATACAGAACATGGAGATACTAAGTGTTAATTTTCACATGCGCGGTTATTTTGTCCAAGTTTTTATTTGTTGAGCTGGAAAAAAGAAGGAGGAATTAACCTATACATTATCAGCAGTGTTAATAATTTTTCCCCACTTCAGTCATTTTTCTCGGTTCTTTAGACTGGGTTTTTCAACCTCTCACAAGAGTTTGTGCACTACAGTGCTTGAACTATTCTACAGGACTACAAAGAACAAAGAGTGTCCTCCATTAAATATATTTCCAGAACAGAAGTGGTACCCTACTGTAAGTGGGTCCAGCTCCACACCAGAGAAGTGCCGTTATTACAAACTCGCTATAACAGATGCATGGTAAATTTAGATGCAGTATTATTTAGAGGGAACAAGTGATGCATGGAGATTTTCTTTTGATAAAAAAGTTACAGTGTTTCAGCACTCACCATTCTATCACTGCAGAATCACAGCTGGGTCAATTTACTAGACATCCTCAACCCCGATAAAGTAAGCTATTACATAGTGGGTGTTTGTGACACTGTACCTCAAAGTAGCACCCTGGAACCCCCATATTCATCACTGTCATATGATTATGTTTTGTAGAAAGTATGCCTTGTGAGATATCATTCAAAAATTCTTGATCTCTTGAATTTTAATATGCTGTTAGTTTGTATGTGCGATCACTGTATGTGAAGTTATGAAGTATTGCTATATATGCTACTGAAATATGTTGTGAGGTTGCGAAAGACCCAGAGCCAGCCTTTCAGTTGCAACAAAGGAGGGCCAGACAGTGTTAATAGTCCATCAAGAAGAATCAACTATTCCAGAGACTTCTCAGGGAAGGCACGTATGCAGTGCACATCACAGCAAGGATCTTTCTAGCAGCTGGAAGACAGTATAAAAGAGGGACAGTGACATTATCACTTGGCCTCTCCCCTCCCCCCACCTCAACAAACACCTGGAAGATCATCTGGAAGACAAAGACTTTGAACTAGGGAGATTGGTCCCAGGCTAGAAGGGGGTTCATCTGTGTACTGAGGAACTGTAAGCTGACTGTACCATCTGTTAGGGTAAGGGACTATTTGATTCAAATTTTACTTAGTCTGTTTAAGTTAGAAGTTAAATACAAATAATTCTGAAGTTTCTTAGGTAACAGACTTTGATCTCTATGCCTGCTGCTTATAATCATTTAAAAATCTATCTTTCTCTAGTTAATAAATCTATTTTATATTTTATCTAAAACAGTATGTTTTGGTTGAAGTGCTTGGGAATCTCAGCTCAGATTACAAATGCTGGGGCATGTCCACTTTCCCATGAAGAAGTGGAAAGCTAATTAGTGAGTTTGCACGATCTAAGGGCAAGTGGCTAGGAGATCATTTATGTCCCTGCCCGTGGATGGCTGTCTAAGTGCAGTGCGGGTCAGAGGCTTGTAGCATCACAGTGTGAGGGATGGCCCAGGCTGGTGGGTTTGGAGGGCTCAGGGGTCCCACAGACCAGGTTGTGCCCTGGGGACCCCGTCACAGTTATTTTCAATGATGCAGGCTGAAGAGTTCTATGGATGTTATATACTTTTCAGTATAGGGAAGAAGTAGCCTGTAGTTCATTTAAATTTTTTTAAAGTAATAAAACTTGTTTTCTTACACTACTTAGTTGCCTTTCTACAGCTCATAAGACCCCTTTTCCTACTAAGGAAACAGTCTTGTGTTCAGATGTTTTCAGATTGCAAAGCTGAGAAGACTTTCTTGCTTTGTATTCAACTGTGATCTCTGAATGTGATTTACTCATATTAGAGTTACAAGAAACTGTACCAAAAGAACAATTAAATCTACAAATTGTACTCAGTATAGTAAACACTGTGAATTCAGAATACTCATGAGGTTGAGAGAGATGTTCAGAGAGGGATTGTGCCAGCTTTAGATCTTAAAATGGGTATTACATAGCCACAAGAGTCCCCAGTTATGTTAGCATTACTTATAACTTATTGAATCTCATTCCACTTTATATGTTTGGCTTATTCTGGTCACAGAAAATTCTTTTATTATTTACTTATCTAGTGACTAAATGTGCACTATGCACTTCAGAGCAATAACATAGTTCTTAACCCAAAGATTCTGCAATCTCATTTTAAACAAGACGCAGTCAGGGCCAAGTAAACAAGTGTGACAGTAATAAGTAATAAGATACTGTGGTTACTTATCCTTCTTATGCATGGAACTGGATGATTACATTATTTTTAGAATTAAGGGGATAATTTGTTGCTATCTTTTTTTTTAAAAAAAAAAGCATTGTAATAAAATGTGATCTTTTCCCAAAAAAGGTATCCATTTACTATACAAAGTATATCCAGATCAGTATCTTTCTATATACAGGTTCCACATATCTCAGCACAATTTCAAAAGTCTCCCAAGAGTATCTGCAAATATGCATGGACTTGCAATCTACTGAGACCTCTAGTCCTGAACGGGACAGAGATAGTATGCCCAAAACACCTTGCTTGAAAGTCCCCTACTTGAGTTTTCTTCCTGGTTCTCTAAATTTTTGTTTCATTGTTCACTTTTCCATTAGTTTCAGGATGCACTATAACCTCCATGTTCTTCTCCCATAAGCTAATAAGATTTGTCTCATTGTAATGAATTATAACAGCCATGTATTTAATGCATTGTTACAACCTGTTCTACTTGACATGCACCCCCTAAGTCCTTAGTCTTTCTCTGCCAACTTAATCTTACTGGTCTCCTGAGAATATTGTGCTTGACATTCCCCAGTATTCCCTCTTGCCTCCTGCAACCTACAAGACATAGAGGTGTTAAGACTACTCAGGCCATCCAGTTGTTGTTTTAGTTCCTTATTTTGCTGTGATTCTGTCTCTAAATTACACTTTAATTCCCTTATCAGCTTCTTCATTTAACTAGCTTGACTACTTAATGCCATGCACTTCTCATTAAGCCCTTGCATTGCATGCATTTCTGCTCCTTATCTCTCCCCTCGGTCTCCAATTCAAACAATTTCCAATGGTCACTTTCATCAATTGTTCCCAATGCAAATAGAGTGGTCCCCTGGTCAATAACATACCTTATTAGAACATGGTCAAGCACTTTCTATTTGTTGGCTGACATTATTCCCTCTTCCTTATTTAACCTAGCATTTTTTTTCTTTGTCACCTATTTTCCCAGTTTATACTATAAGTGGATCACGAATCTCATTTTCCAAATGATTAGGGGCCCGCTGGTATAGAAGGTTCTGTCCATTTGCTGGATAAGAAAGAGGGCCCAAATCCTTTCTGGGAAGAGTTGGAAGGACTGACACCAGTCAGAGCCCAGGAGTGGAGTTGGGGGGTGACTTCTGGTACTCTTTGGCATGCATGTTTGTTCTTTTATTGTTTTAATATGTTTTCTCTGTAATGTTATCACCTTAAGAATAAATCTGCTTGCTTATAAAGTGTTGTGTGGTAATATATAACTGTGGACATTTACCTGGTCATAACCTCTTAGGAGAAACCAAAGCACATATGCTGACTTGTCTAGGAAGTTTAGCTTCCAAGGAACAACATAGTGTAGAAAGGGAACTATGCAGCCTGGAAAAAAGCTCTAGTCAGGAGAGGAAGAGAGGAAGAGAGACTCGGGTCTCCTCAAGAGAGGTTACACATGAGCTAGGAATCTAAAAAATGAGTGCCCTTGCTGACCACAAAGGGGAAATACAAGAGCCGTTGCCCTGAACTAGTACATCTAGTTTTTACAAAGACAGGAAACCATTCACTGGTTTTAGCTTCTACATCCTTTTCTATCATACTCTCCTCTTTTCTTGTACACCTCATTCAGCCCAGTATGCTGAACTCACTTCTGTGGTGTGCACACTGGAACACTTCGCTACTTCTAATCTACAATTGCTTTTTCTCTCTGGCGCTGTGTGGGTCTGCAGCGCTCTTACAGAATTCATTCCCTTCTGGCACTTTCACAACTCTGTATGCTCTGATGATCTTCCCTGGCTCATGCATCAATTCTTTCCTATATTGCTTCCCTTGCTTCTCCCCTCACTTTGTTCTGAAGGTTAAACTCCATAGCAAAAAACAGTTCCATTTCATTTTGAACATTCTGTTGCTGACTCTCTTGCACAACAGGATGTTCAAAGGGGTGAGAAATGAATCTTGACACACAAAATTCTTTGTGTCTCTGCTGCTGCAGTTAATACTACAGGAGCTGTACCTGTGTCAGCAGTCAGCATGATACAGATGGCAATTAAACAGGTGCAGGTGGGAAAAGAATTGTCAAAAGATCCTCCAACAAAACCTCATGAATTAAAATTGGCTCGAGCAACTGAGTTATTTGCTCATGTACAAAGGGTATGCAACACCAGAATAGATGATGAAATCAAATTCTTCTTAATTTGTTCTGGCCTCAGTCCATGGTGTACTTTCATGAGCACATGAGGGTGTAGTGGTATGATTTTATCTTTGTATTTGTATAATTTAGAATGAAGGATAAGGAATAACAATGTAGAATGCATTAAATGTATTGATGTATGATTTGATCATATCCTGCCAGCCACCCTTTCTGAAAGCAGAAAGGAATGGCCTAATGGGCCATTGGTAGAGATGCATTAGCCAAAATCTGTGTCTGAGTTAATTTCAAGGCAGTAACAGACCTTTTAGGGTCACCACTCTGTTGTAGGTTTGGCATTTTAAAATAAGTAAAAGAATGCAATCGTTGTTTTCTCTTGCATTGCAATTTGATGTTCCTGTTCAAATGCTTTGTGTAAATCAATATTGTTTTGTGTGTGAATAAGGAATCTATGTGTGTTAGAAGATAAGTGTGAAGACCATCACTAGACCAGATGTTCTAGGGAGGAATCAAGGAAAGACATAAGGGCACCAGGAGATTGCAACATGCCTCTATTGAAGTGTCAGAGGAGGGCAGATGGATTACCCTAAATATGAAACAGGCATCTATCAATGGGGACAAGATAACTGATCAAAACCAGCATGGGATAACTCCCTGAGAGATTTGATGAAAGAACAAGATAAAGAGATGAGAAGAAGAATTTCAGAAAACAAGCACTCAAATGACAACTGATTACAGTATGACGTGCAAAACTCATTGGTCCCAATGAAGGAAAATCACTATATAAACAGAGTGCTTGCCATGAAACTTTGGGTTTGTCCTGCCAAGACTTCCCCGAAGCATTGTGTTGCAGCTAACACAACCCAGCTCCTACCTACCCATGATCAACCTAGCTGGCCACTAGATTGATCTAGACTCTGGACTGGTAACTATAACATCAACTAGCGGCAGACAGACAGAGAGAGCATTGCTAATTGTTGTATTTCCAATACATGCGGCGTATTGCCTTTTCCCCTGAAAAAGATTCTGTGTGCTTCTTATAAGCATAATAAGGGGACAGACAAACAAACAATGCAGAGATTGGAAACATTAGACTGCTCTGCAGAGGGCAGCAGAGGGAAATGTTTCCATAGTTGGGACCCTGTTTCCAGATGATATCATGGTATCCTCTTGCACTGTGAATACCTTTCTGGGGAGAGGGACTCCTGTTATTAGGAAGAGAAAAGAATCATAATGTGGGATTTGATTATTAGAAATACAGATAGTTGGGTTTGTGATGATGAGAAGAACCACATGGTGAATTCCCCGTTGGGTGTGAAGGTTGCAAACCTCAAGACATCTAGACAGGCTTATGTGCTGTGTTGGGGAGGAGCCAATGGTCATGGTACAGTGACATATGGAAAGGTAGGACAGAGGTCTTGGAGACTAAATTTAGGTTGCTAGGTAAGAGATTAAAGTCCAGGACCCCCATGGTAGCATTCTGAAATGTTTCCAGTTCCAAGCGCAGGGCCAGCTAGATAGACAGAACTGCAGGGCCTCAATGTGTGGATGAGGGACTTAGGTTTATTAGGAACTGAGGAACCTTTCAAGGAAGGGTGAGCCAATGCAGGAAGAATGAGTTCCACCTAAACCAAAATGGAACCAGATTGGTGGCATGTAAAATTAAAAAGGTCATAGCAGAGTTTTTAAATTAAGGGCTAAGAGAAAGCGGATAGGTGTGGAGAAGCACATGTTTGAGCACATGGTTCAGACAGAGACTTCCCTCAGGGGAGGATTTATTAAAGGGGATATGCTACATCCTAGTAAAGAGGAGAGGATAGAAATTGAAAAAGTACAGGTAGGAGCTGAAGAAAACCCAGTCAAATGAAAAAAGTCCCATTCAATTACATCACATGAAGGCATATTGACAATTTTTATAAGTGCTTCTATGCAAATTCAAGAGGTCTAAATAACAAAAGGTAGGTCAACTTGAATGCCTGGTATTAAATGAGGATATTGACATAATAGACATCACAGAAACTTTGTGGAATGATGGTAATCAATGGGATGTTAATTACCAGGGTACAAAACATATAGGAATGACAGAGAAGGTTACACTGGTGAAGTGGCACTATATCTGAAAGAAAGTATAGACTTAAATACAGTAAAAATCTTAAATAAATCAAACAGCACCATAGAATCTCTACAGATAGAAATTCCATGCTTGAACAATAAAAGTATAGCAGTAGGAATACACTACCAACTACCTGATCAGTATTTTGACAGTGATTGTGAAATGTACAGGAAGATTAGCGAGGCTACAAAATCTGAAAACCCAATAATAGGGGATTTCAACTATTCCCATATTGACTGGGAACATGACACCTCAGGATGGGATGCAGAGAAAAAAATTCTGGAAACTATTAGTGATTGCTTTGTGGAGCAGCTAGTCATGGAACCCACAAAGAAAGAGGCAATTCTTGATTTAGTCCTAAATGGAGCACAAGATCTGGTTCAAGAGGTGACTACAGCTGAACTGCTTGGTAATAGTGACCATACTGTAATTAAATTTAACTTCCTTGTGCGGGGGGGAGATACCAAAGAAACCCACCACCGTGACATTTAACTTAAAAAATGGGGGAAAACACAAACATAAGGAGACTAGTTAAACAGAAATTAAAAGTGAAATGCCTGCAAACTATTTTAAAACACCATAATAGAGGCTCAAACTAAATATATATCCCAAATAAAAAAATAGTACAAGGACCAAAAATGTCATGATTGCTAAACAGAGCGAAAGGGAATACATACAGGCAGGAAAGCATCCTTTAAAGATTGGAAGTCAAATCCTACTGAGGAAAATAGAAAGGAACATAAACTCAGGCAAGTCAAGTGTAAAGTATAAAGGCAGCCCAAAAAAGAATTTGAAGAGCAACTAACAAAAGACACACAAACTAACAGAATTTTTTTTAAGTACATCAGAAGCAGGAAGCCTGCAAAACAGTCAGATGGTCCACTGGACAATCAAGGCGCTAAAGGAATCCTCAAGGAAGACCAGGCTGTTGCAGAGAAGATACATGAATTCTTCACATCATCTTCACAGTAGAGGATGTGAGGGAGAGTCCCACACCTGTGCCATTCTTTTTAGGTGACATATTTGAGGAACTGTCCTAAAAGGAGCTGTCAGTAAAGGAGGTTTTGGAACAAATTGAAAAATTAACAGTAAGTCACTAGGACCAGTCACTCAAGAATTCTGAAGGAGCTCAGATATGAAATTGTAGAACTACTACTTATGGTATGTAACCTATTATTTAAATCAAACCTCTGTACCAGATAACTAATGTAACACCATGTGCCTGACGAAGTGGGTATTCAACCACAAAAACCTATGTTCCAATACATCTGTTAGTCTGAAAGGTGCCACAGAACAACCGAGGAGGGGATATGATAGAGGTCTATGAAATCGTGAATTGTGAAAGGTGAACAAGGAAGTGTTATTTACTCCTTCACAAAGCACAAGAGCCAACAGTCACCCAATGAAATTAATAAGCAAACATAAGGAAGTAAGTCTTCACACAATGCAGAGTCAACCTGTGGAACTCGTTGCCAGGGGATGTTGTGAAGGCCAAATGTATAACTAGGTTCAAATAAAATTACATAAATCAAGATGGTCAAGCATATATGTCTTGTGCCTCTCCATGCTGGGGGTGGGGCACAATCTAAATGTGAGTACATGTGACCACCTCATGTGTCTTCTTGACCAGCAACCTCCTCTGCCCTGCGCCTAGTCCCAGGGCTGCTGTGCTCCCCACACCCTACGTTACCTGAGTAGGTGGCTTTGCACCTCTCCTGCTGCGCCTTCCACCCCCCCCCCCCCTTCAGCACATTCAGCTGCTCTCCCTGGCAGCCAGGCCTGGGCTGGGAGCGGGACAGAGCTGCTTCTCATATAGCTAAAGCTGGCCATTCCAGGTTGCTGCTCTGTGCAGCGTAGCAGCTGCTGGAGAGACCCTGGCTCAGGAGGTGGCAGCAGGCCACCCAGATCCAGCCACTGGGAACAGGGGCCAAGCAATGCAGAAATATACCAGAAGGGAGAGGGGACTCTGGCTTGCTCTTAGCAGCCAGGCCCAGGTGGGGAGCGGAGGGTACAGAGGGCCCTCTGCTGCACAGAGCAGCAACCTGGCATAGCTGACATGAGAAGCAGAAAGTCCCGCTCCTATCCCCAGCAGCCGGCCCCAGGGGCAGCCCACCACCACAACCTCCCCAGCTGGGTTCTCTCTCAGGCAGTTGCCATGCTGCACAGAGCAGCCACCTTGAGCAGCTGGCGTGAGACATGGCTGGTCTTACCCTTTCCACTCCCTACTCGGGCCTGGCTGCCAGAGACAGGGGCTGAGCGTGCTGGAGGTCAGGTACAGCGGGAGAAGGACAGAGCCCCTCTCACCCTTCCCCCCCACCCTCGCCAGTAGGCCAAGCAGAAATCTGGGGGGTATCTCTTGACCTTGTATGTCCCCCAACACATCACCTAGGGACGCAACCCCTTTCTTTAGGGATCCTTAAACTTCTAACTGCCAGAAGTTGGGACTGGATGACAGAGGATGGATTGCTTGATAAATTGCCCTGTTCTTTTCATTCCCTCTGAAGCATCTGGCACTGGACACTGGCAGACACAGGATACTGGGCTAGATGGACCATCAGTCTGACCCAGTAAAGTCATTCTTACCACGTGAAAAAACAATATGAAGGAATACTGACATTTATTCTGTCCACACAAGCAATAAGAACAATTCTTAGACCACAGCCAAATTCAGGACCACTGTCTACTCTGCAGACTGACTTTGTAGGACTGTGACCTAAGACTTAAAAAAAAAGGGTGGTAGTAGACCATGTTATTCTTCCAGCATGGAAAGTAACCTGTAGCATCAATGGACAGTATTGTATGATATCTAACTACAAGAAATTTCTGTATGGAAAGTTTTCATGCAATGTCCCCTTTCCAAATTTCTGTTTTGGTCCTCAAGCACACAGTCTTATTGGCAAGATTATAATTAAGCTTGGCAGAATTCAATTATTTTTCATAATTGTGAAAGATAACATCAATATTGTTAAGCTTTTTTATTTATCAATTTACATTTTCACAGTTGCAGGAAATTATGTGGGGTCAGACAATTATTTAATGACAGACATTGAGATTCATAAAGTTAAAGCTTTATAAAAACACAAACTGTTAACATCACATGTCAAAATATACTAAAGTAAATATCCTTAAACCAAACTCCAAGAAGTTCTCAAGCCACATTTTTCTTACTTTTCCTATCTGTAAATGTTGGTTATCATCAATGGAAATATTTTTGGTATGCGTGTATATGTTGCAGTCAACATTTACCAACATTTTCTACTACGAATCTAATTCTTCCAACCCTAACTATAATTCTGCCTCTCAGGCTTTCAAAATGAAATTATTTAAAGTGAACCTGACCACCCAAAAGATGTCAGGAATTATGTTCTAGTCTTTATTGTAGCGATTTATCCACAACCTTACATTTAAAACCACTGCTAGATTGAAAGGATGCCATATTGTTCAGACTAGCAGTAATGTGCATAAAAAGAGAAGGGGCTCTAGAAGATTTAATACAGATGGCGATTTGGACCTACTTATTTCCAACACATGGATTAAAGTGTTATTTTAATTATTGTACAAATAGTGTTGTGTTTATTTGTATTGATTTAACAAAACACACAAGTGGCAATACAAAGACAATACAAAATAAATATATGGAGATATACCTATCTCATAGAGCTGGAAGGGACCCTGAAAGGTCATTGAGTCCAATCCCCTGCCTTCACTAGCAGGATATACAATACAAAAATAAATTTGTTAGTCTCTAAGGTGCAACAAGTACTCCTGTTCTTAATACAAAGACAACAAATCTCATATAAATGAATTAACAATAATCACATATAAACACCTAGCCAAGTAGTTTAGTATGGGTGGGGAAGGAGATAGCTCCATGGTTTGAGCATTGGCCTACTCCTAAGGTTATGAGCTCAATCCTTGAGGGGGCCACTTAGGGATCTGGGGCAAAAATCAGTACTTAGTCCTGCTAGTGAAGGCAGGGGGCTGGACTCAATGACCTTTCAGGGTCCCCTCCAGCTCTATGAGATAGGTATATCTCCATATATTTATTTTTATTTAGTGCTGCCATGACTGGAAATGTAGGCAGCAAATATCGATCTGTCAGTAGATATTAAAACCCCGGCAATTCTTTAAGGTCTATTGTCACACTGCCTGGAGTGGGTCACATCTAAAAATGCCAACACAGGATAGATGGTCAGAAAACGGGGCAGATAGCCCCAAACTGGCAGTATGTTCTATCATTAGACTTTGTTAAGTGATAAAACTGTACTCCTGGATCACTATACTAGTTTTACCATAGAGTCACTGCCAATCCCCTTAGGCATTCCAGCTCCTTATTACCACCCAGACAAACTGGATTTCTGTGATATTCATTATTATAACCAAAAAACACCGCACATTAGGTTCTTCCAGCCCCAGGAGGCCAGTCACTTACCCAGATAAATGGATACTTTAGATCACACACCAAAAACCATGCAGATAGCCAATCCTTTAAACTACAACTAAAGGTTTATTAACTAAGAAAAAGAAATGACTTATTAAATGGTTAAAGCAGATAAAATACATTAGAGTAGGATCTAAGCATATAGTCCAAATTAACAGCAGGAATGTTAATCTGCCAGTTTTCTATATATCTCTCTGGGTTGCCCAAATAATTTTTGTTCAGACTTTTTGTTCAACGGTCCCTGGTTAGAATTCACCAGTCCACAGATGAGGTAGGAAAGAGGTGGCCAGGGTTCTTTGTTCTCTCGTCTTATATCTTGACCCTTTTTGCTGGAAAAACTTAGGCTGATCAAATGAAGGAATGTGTGTAATCAATAAGTATAATCTTTTACTCTGACTCCATTAAAATTTGGAAAACTGTGTCCAGATGCCTAAAGATGGACCACTGGTAATTGACAAGAGATGTTTGTTATCACACATGTTCTGTGATTGACGAGACGCTGGTGGTTGACAAGGGGTATTTGTTATCAGATGTGTTCTCTGATCGATGAAATAATGAACCATTGATTGATGCTTAAGAAAATAAGAACTACTTGTTGCCACAGATGTTTTTGGGAACAATGGATTGGTCACAGATATCTTTAGTTTATCAAGTAGGTAAATTGAGATATCTGGAATAGAACTCAGATCAATCATGGGAAAATAATGTCTTCATTCTAAATAGAATATAAAGGGAAGAATTCTGGGAGTTAGGAATGGATCAAGCTGCAAGGTCATTTCTCTAGTCTGGTATGTATAGCTTTTCTGTATTGTGTTTTAGTAATCTCTGACTAATAGAGTTTGATTAAATTCTGCTTAAACTCTCCTATCTGACATCTTGTGTTGTTATTCTTATTATTAAATTCAAACACTCACCACCTCACACATGAAAAATCAGGCCCATTATTTGTATTCATAGATTCCTTATTCCATAAATACCTGGTTCCAAATGTCTGCATTGTGTGGTCTCATGGAAATTGACTATAAATCTCTTCTAGAACAAAAACACTAGGACCATAGCTCATCAAGAAACCTTTATCTTTGTAAATATACCAGGTAAGGCTTTAGAGATGTGACAAGTACTCAGATATTTAAAATATCTGACAGACTGAAATACTGCTGTATTTCACCTTGGTAATGGAGTTACGCTCAACGTGGCTTCAAATACGGAGGCAAAGTTTTTACTATCAGAGGGCTGCTTTGCTTCCGGGTAATAGTGTAAGGGTTCCTGCTTGTTGCCTGCTCTAGGATTCTCCTTCATGGAAAAATAAAGGATTATAAAATTGACTTAAACAATACTTAATAAATTATATATTTATTTATATATACTATATAAATAAGTATATCCAAAAGCCACTTCACAGTGTTACAGTAAAGGTAGGAGACAGCTGCCACTGGGAAAGGTAGGCATCTAACTGCCATTTGTGCTTTTGAAAATCTCCCCTGCCATTAATCAAACTAGTTAACAGGAAATGGAAGTTCACTTTTTTTGCAAAGCTACAAAAAAAATATTACTTCTGATTGTCACACTGTTTACAGTTACAGAACTGGTTAACCAGTTCAGCAATATGGGTAAGCAGCCTTCATAAGGCAAGACCCCTTTTATTGAGGAGTTGAAAAGCTTTCTCATATGCACAGTAAAAGTATATTAACCTCCTCCCTTCAAACAAAATATGTGTCCTCTGAGAAAGAGGAAGTTACCTGAGAACTAGAAAATTGCAGCATCAAATCTGTCTTCTAAGTTATCTGACACATTGGTACATCATCTAAGTGCCAACAAAGCAATCAACAACAGAACAAAGTAATTTGCACAAACCAATCTCTCAGCCTGCTAAAACAAGAGGAAGAAGTGTTGAAATGTAGAGCATAAATGCTTATTTAATTGGAAAATAAAAATTCAAAAGTACTTACACATTATATACTATTTCAGACAAAGTGATCACAAAATAGGAAGATTTTGCAGTCTTTGAAAAATAAAGCTGGGCAAACCAATGATTACTCATAGTCCATCATACTTCACTCATGCTGATTATTAAATAAAACTTGTTAAGCCTCAATCTACACATCTGTATTTCAGATATATGTAAAGACAGGAATCAGAAATTTCACTTTAATGAGAAAACTTTTAGTTACTTCTCTGGTATAGCAGTCTTCTACTCTCCAAACAGTTTCCTCATAGACTCAGACTCTAGGACTGGAAGGGACCTTGAGAGGTCATCGAGTCCAGTCCCCTACCCTCATGGCAGGACCAAATACTGTCTAGACCATCCCTGATAGACATTTATCTAACCTACTCTTAAATATCTCCAGAGATGGAGATTCCACAACCTCCCTAGGCAA
>NC_133778.1:61875770-61972115 GCF_003597395.2 Chelonoidis abingdonii
AATGTATTGATAAAAAGTCTTCTTGTTTCCCTTTATTCCCATAGCTAGTTTGAGCTCATTTTGTGCCTTTGCCTTTCTAATCTTGCCCCTGCATTCCTGTGTCGTTTGCCCATATTCATCCTTTGTAATCTGACCTAGTTTCCATTTTTTATATGACTCCTTTTTATTTTTCAGATCATGCAAGACCTTGTGGTTAAGCCAAGGTGGTCTTTTGCCACATTTTCTATCTTTCCTACCAGCGGAATAGCTTGCTTTTGGGCCCTTAATAGCTTACCAAAATCCGCCTTCCTGAAATCCATTGTGTCTATTTTGCTGTAGTCCCTTCTATCCTTCCTTAGAATTGCAAACTCTATGATTTCATGATCACTTTCACCTAAGCTTCCTTCTACTTTCAAATTCTCAACAAGTTCCTCTCTATTTGTTAAATCAAGTCTAGAATACAACTCAATCACAATTACAATTTGCATTGCAGTAGTGGAGCTTTTAGTCAGGTTTCTGGGCCCCCTTGCTCTAAGGGCTATACAAACAGGCAACAGCAAGAATATCCTTGCTCCCAAAGAGCTTACAATAGAACACGTTCTGCTAAGCTAACATGCTGTCTTCCAAACTTTCATGCATGACTCCAGCTGGAACTGAAGAAATCCTCATTTAACTTTAATTAGGTGAACATCTTGATGGTTCCAGCACCCCACTTAATTCCACCTGTAAGACCATCTAGAAGTATGTAGGGCCTGATCCTGTGGTGCTGAGCACCAGCAGCTCCCATTGCCTTCAGCTGGAATTGTGGGAGCTCAGTGCTCCTGAAACTTGTGCTCTTATGGAAGTAATAACTAAGTCACTTTCATTCCTTTTGAGGATGTTGCTTTTAGAGTGGAATGTGTTAGAATATAAATATGTAAGGTCTAAGACAATGGGCAATATTTTTGCCTAATCTGCATGTGCATTTAATACAATTTGTGAGCTAATCTCAGTTATGCACAACTGGCCCCAGACACATAACACACTCAAAAATCAAGTTGGATTGTGATCCAAGGCCATTAATCTTCATATCTAAATATTATTGAATATTAAATCATTTTAGGTACTCTCCTGGCAAGTTATTCCTTTTTATTGAAATCCCGGCCCCACTGAAGTCAATGGGAGTTTTGCTATTGACTTCAGTGAAGCCAAGATTTTACTCAGTGCTTTTGAATAGACCTGCATGTTCTACTCTCTCACAAAAAGCTGCTGTAAAATATGGTACCAATAACAAGATGTGTCTAAGAAGAGAAAGTCTGTTCTTCAACATCACACTTTTCTTATGTTTTCATCCTACATTTCTTGGGTAAATGCTAACATATCTTCATATGAAGAAGGAAATATACACTATGAACTTCATTGCTCTATTTGATTTCTTCTGCATTCTCCTCCACACGTTTTTACTGCATCTAAAGATTGGCAGAATTTGCTAAAAAATGAAGGTTCGGTTGACCCAAAACTATTAGTGAATTTGACACAAGATCACTAAATAGTTTCAGCCAGAAAAATGTTTCAGACTAGAGTCACAAAATGTCCTGGGAGGTGGTGGTAGTGGTGCCCATCTTATAACTATTATCACAGTGAGTAGGGCACTCACCTACAGGGCCAGCTCCAGGAACCAGCACAGCAAGGTTCCTGGGGTAGCCAATGAAGAGAGCGACGGCACATGTGGCCGTTTGGCAGCAATTCGGCGGCAGGACCGTCACTCCTTCTCAGAGCGAAGGACCTGCTGCCAAACTGCCACTGTAGAAGAAGCGGTGGCAGAGCTGCCACCTATCGCGAATGCAGCTTTTTTTTTTGCTGCTTGGGGCGGCAAAAACGCTAGAGCCAGCCCTGCTCACCTGGGATGTGAGACACTCAGATTTGAGTTCCCATTTTAGAACAGGAATTTGAATCCAGGTTTCACCCTCCCCTCCAGCCACTTTGTGATGCTAGCCTTTTACATATGCCTGGAAACAAAGTCTTTCAAGTCAAACAACATGTTTCATTTGGCCTGACAGGGCTTTCATCAGTGTGCTGAAATTTGTTTGGCATTTCCAGATTCAGTTTGGCAAAACTGTGCAAAAATTTTTCAGAACTAACAAAAAAAAACAAGTTATTTGCCCAACTCTAAATGTAAAAATTAATGAAAAATATGGGAGCCCTCTCATGGCCAAAATACCTACAGTTCCAATGGGTGCTTACTGAAGACTAGCTTGTTAGATCATGCAGCTACTTCATATTTCAAAAGGTACTGTGTTCATCTTAAATCCTTTTATTTAAGCATCATGTCTTTTACTCAGACTATAGAATGGATCTCTTCATTTACAACACTGTTACATTTTGTCACCCAAGGATTCTATATTGAAAATGTATTTCAATAATCCAGGTCTGAGGGATCCAGGAACAGAGGCCAGATTCTCAGCCAGTGTAAATGGGCACAGCTCCACTGAATTCAAAGTTGCACCAGGTGAAGATCTGGACATCCATCTTAAATTTTGGTTCTATGAAATAGCAGCACATTGTTCTGCTCACACTGCTAGATCTGCCAATAGGTTCACTCTTTTCAGGAAGAATAGTAGTTAGAAGGTAGATATGGACATCAGGA
This sequence comes from Chelonoidis abingdonii, assembly GCF_003597395.2. Taxonomy (NCBI): domain Eukaryota; kingdom Metazoa; phylum Chordata; order Testudines; family Testudinidae; genus Chelonoidis; species Chelonoidis abingdonii. The sequence continues at coordinate 61,878,376 of NC_133778.1, forward strand.
GATCCTGGTTCCAATTCCAACTGTAATTCTGGCAGACTTTGGGCTGGGAATCAGAAGGGAGAGCCTTATTCAACATAAAAACAACAAAAATCAGGCGGGATATGGGTTAACCTCCACTCCAGTGCCACTTCACATCATCACTTTTCCTACATGTGGTTATTGTACAATTTTGCATCCACCCTTTCTAACAAGTAAAAACCATGTGTAAATTTACTGTGCCTCTTTTGCATTAGTTCTTTTTCCTCTACTAGGCATCTTTTCCTCTGTCTTTGAGTGTATTTTCCCTTCAGTCTGATGTTTCCACATTAGGCAATAACTGTTCCTTTCCCACTCTCCTTTCTCAGGTTGTCAATTTTACATTCTCGCCCCTTTCTTCTCTTGGGAGTCCTGTCCCAAGCCTTGCTGGACTTTCCCAACCTTTTCTGTCATAATTTAGTCTAAACAGAAGACAATGTGCAAAGCAAAAATTGCCATAATTACCATCAGAAAGTCAGTACTGCATTGGCTAATTCACTAAATGTGTACCAAAAAGGCAGGCGAAAGGGATTATTGTCTGTTTGTTCATCTGCTAGTCAGCTGTGTTTTGTGCTGTTTGTTAAACCTCTTTTACAAAGGGCAGCTTGCATTAAAACAAAAGCTCCAATACAAACAGAGCTGACAGGATACTTCCCTTTCCCTCACCTACCCTTAAAGTGCTGCAGTCTCACAACCTATAAAATACCCCAATTATCTATTGCTAAAGGAAGTTTCATGTAACTCATGTATTGATTAAAACATGAATTTAATGATGGCAGTTAAAACCTGGGACTATGCACTGAATTACATATAAAATGCAGAAATATGTTAAGAAATCATGCAAATAATTACACCCAAGTTGGGTAAAAGGTTTTCCAGCTAAATGAAATTGCTCTTTTCCCATCATAATGGGAGATTTAGGGTAGGATGGGGGTTTAAATAACATTGTTAGAGCTGTACCCTCTTCTTCTTGGTGGCTCATTGATGCATATGTGGAAAGTGTCCTGTTTAGGAATCAAGTTAGGTGGGGCAGTCCTTATTTTTAGGCAAATAATACCAAAATCATGGAAATTTACCTGAGTAATTGCCATAAATGTAATTAGGTTGGTTTGGTTTTGGGGTTTTTTTTTTTAGGGTAATGCTTTTCAACCTGAGGTCCAGAGACTATGTCTAAGGTTGTCATTACCATAGAACAGTGGTTTTCAACCTATAGTCCACGTACCCCCTGGGTATCCACCAACTACATCTAAGATATCCAAAGGGGGCCATACCTCCATTTGAAGGATCTGCAAAAGAAAAAATGTTGAAAACCACTGTTTTAGGGCCTTAAAACTGATTTTTTTCCTCTTGTTTTAAAGGACTGAATTGTGTGGCCGCTAGGGTTATATGGGCCTATGGTCACAGCAGAAAAGACTAGCTAAAATAAGAGAGAATCAGTCATTTAATCATTATATATCTAGATTGTTGAATTTATTATTATTGGGTCTAGTCCTAAAGTTCCCTTATTTAGAAGGAAGTCCCATTCACATCAAGGATACACTAAAAAGGTCAGGATTTGGCTCTTGATTATTACAGGAATTTTTACAGTGCCCAGTACAGTAGTAACTGAGTGCCCAGATTTCCTACAGATTATGCGTGAGTAACTGGTTCTCAAGTAACCTTGGAGAGGGGTTCTCAGTCTGGTCAGGGAGTTTCACAAACAGTCAGAGATCCTGGTATGGAAGAGAATGAGAACCTTTGACTGAAGACAAAATACAAGAGTCCAAGAAACTAGGTGATGTGTGAGAATGACTGAATCTGCTTTCAGAACTGCTTTGCTTTGTAATTTCCTCTCTGTCTCTCTCTCAAGGTAAACAATGCAACCTCTATAAATCAACACCCTTTTGGACTTCAAAACCAAGAGGAATCTCTTTACTAACACAGCACTCAGATTAAATAAGTTTAAATACACTGTTGGACTAGAAAATCGTCAGTTAGCATTAGGGAGAGGAAAGGAAAGGGTGGTTGATAACTCTAATTGTTGTTGTTTTCTTGATAAATTAATAGTCCCAGGAAGTCTTATCTGTCTAAAGCTAGTTTAGACTTTAGGTTTTATTCAGAAACAATCATGTGTGGAGCTTTAAGCCACAAGCCTCAAATGCTACATATCTGTGGGATCTACTCCCCCTATGCATCAGAATGCTTAGCCCACTGGAGAAATCAGACATTGAAAACTGCAGAGCTGCCTAGAAGCTCAAACTCCAATTTCAAGCCTCCCAAACCAAGAGCTGAATCTGTACAGTGTGACCACACCGAGAGGTGAATGGTTTGGGGCTGTTCATCTTCTGATGGGCTAAATGCACCTTGGAATCCTGGGCTGGGACTGGTGACCTGAAATAGCCCTGGCAGCAATTAAATACCCACTGTCCTATCGCTTAGACCTTATGTCCCTTTTCCTGCTCTTTATTGACTTCCTTAATTGTTTCCCATTGTCATCCAGATACAGCTATTTAATACAGCCCTTTCTCTCTCCCTTTCCCAAAATGCCTAGAGCTCAGTAATACAATTGTCAGGATCGGATAGGATAGAGCTCAAATTCTGGGCTATGGATAGGGCCCTACCAAAAATTCATGGCCATGAAAAATGTGTCACGGACCATGAAATATGGTCTCCTCCCATCCAGTCTTGTGTGCTTTTACCCTATACCATACCGATTTCATGAGGGAAACCAGCATCTCTTAAACTGGGGGTCCTGACCCAAAAGGGAGTTCTGAGGGGGAGATTATTGTGGGGAGGTGGGGTTGCGGTATTGTCACCCTTACTTTTGTGCTGCCTTCAGAGCTGGACAGCTAGAGAGTGGCGGCTGTTAGCCTGGCAGCCAGCTCTGAAGGCAGTGCCCCGCCAGCAGCAGTGCAGAAGGGTGGCAATACCATACCATGCCACCCTTACTTCTGCACTGCTGCTGCTGGTGGCTCTGCCTTCAGAGCTGAGCTGCCAGCCAACAGCCACTGCTCTCCGTCTGCACAGCTCTGAAGGCAGCACCGCCACCAGCAGCAGCGCCACCGAAGTAAGGGTAGCAGTACCGCAACCCTCCCACAATAACCTTGCAACTTCCCCACAACTCCTTTTTGGGTCAGGATCCTACAATTACAACACCATGAAATTTCAGATTTAAACTAGCTGAAATCATGAAATTTATTATTTTTAAAATCCTATGACCATGAAATTGACAAAAATGGACCGTGAATTTGGTAGGGCCCTAGCTATGGACCCTTTAAGGCCCTTCTCAGCTGAGTTGTGTGAGCAGAGAGACTCTTTCTACAACAAAGATGGCGGGGGGGGGGCGGTGTCCTCATATTCAACAGTCCCATACATCATTCTGATGAATCAATCAATCAATCTAGCTAGGCAGATTTTCCCCTCAGAAAAAGAAAAGGCTGTGCAGTATTGAAATTGTCCCACTGATTGGAAATTGAACTTTCCCCCCAAAGAACTGCACTTTGACTTCATGGCTGAAGAGTACAGGAGCTTTAGTAGATTAATAGTCATTGACAAGCTTTTTATCTGCTGACTCAAACCCATTATTAGCTAGTGCTTTTCTCCTGATGGTCATTAGCAAATTGCAGACTAACACTGGAGCCCTATAATCGCCTGCCCCTAATGGATTCTTTCAACAGCCTGCTATAATGTGACATTATACTAATGCAATCCTTAAAGCCAAACTAGTGCTTAGTCAGAAAAAAACAAGTTCAGTGGTGTGAGCAATTTCAAATTATTTGACAAAGGATACAACTGTTTAGGGCCCAGCCCTGCATTCCTTATATAACCCACATGCTTTATATTACAGCAGTCTTTTTCCACTGTGTTTATCCAAAGGAGGTGTGACATGGATCTTAGTGGAATACTCTGTGTCCTGCATGCAGCTAGAAAGACTCAGAAATGTCCAGAACAGGGTGTGGCAGTTGCCTGCATGCTCAGTAGCTGTTCTGAAGCTGCATATGAATCTTTCATCGTGGGCCTACCTGGTAGGTAACACCTTAGCCACTTGCTGAGAGCTGAGCCTGTAAGAGCACAACAGGAGAAGGTTATAAATACAGGAGTTAAAGACAGCCCTGTGGACTCAGTGGCTTATCAATGCAGGACCAAGAGATGTTCCCATGGTTAGGGTTGAGTTCTACTTCCTGTACCACTTTGGATACATTCCAGCTTTATTTCCTAGAGAAGCATTCTGTTAAGATAATATTTGACCCACCCTGGTGTGTTTTATGGACGTAGAGAAGAGCTGTGGGGGGAGGGGGTGGGGAGAGTAATTGTTGTCCCCAGACACTACAGTATAGGACGTACATTGAGCTATCAACTCTAAACTGGTATTGTGTCTTAATTAAAGAGAAAGGGGTAGCATTTAGTGTGCTGAGGTTTTGTGAATTCGTGCCTAACTTAGCTGGATTTACAGAGAGAAGATAATGCCCTATAAAGTGAGAGCCTTATCGAGATCCAGGAAATGGATTTTTATATGCTGATCCCAGTCACTGAACCACTTTGGATACAGGCTACAGACTTCTGTTTCACCAGCAATTGAGAGGATGAATCCACTATTAACACAAGGGCTGGAATGCTACCAGCTGTGGAGCTCCCCAGACTTATTGGTGACAGGGTTCTGAAGTATTTGAAAGGACTGAGATGCTGCCATGTTTCAAGCTCTGAAAAGTCCAAATGACACACCACACTACATATCAGGGTCATGCTACAAAAACTGAGAAATCACCTCAGAGAGAAGACCATAGGGGGCTGTGCCAATGTGTGCTGAAGTATGGAAAAAGCCATGTTGAAAATTTGCATGTGTATGTCTGTAACAGAAACAAGCAGGAAAGTTGACTAATAGCTTTGTTTAAAAAGTTGTTCATAATATTCCAAATACTATTTACAATATTGTGTACTATTTAAGATGGGTTGTGTGAGCATTAAATCTTGTACTAACGAAGCGTATAGTTCTTTCTCTCTCTCAGAAAACTGACTGGGAATTAACATCCTTTACATACAATAGCCTAGAAGGTTAACTCTGTAATGCTCTATGAAGAGACAACTCCAGCCTGTGCTTCAGCAAAGAGTTACCCTGAGGTGCAGGAAGAAAGGGAGTGTACAGTGACACAGAATATTGCCTGGTTGGTGTGCATAGTGTTGAGCCAGAGTGTCCTTTCAGTGGACGAGGCATGCAGAATAGGCCCTTAAATGCTAATAAGCAAGTGCCAGATTGTGGCCAAGGCTACGCAGCCATGTAGGAAATTTTAAGAAGGAATAAGCACCCCCCTCACGGTCTCCCCTGTCTAGGCTTTGTAGGAGAAAGAGGAAACTGTACAGTGGCTGCTGCTACTCCCCTGGGCAGTTGCGGGCAGGAATAGCTTCAACCCTTCCCTACAATGCACCAGGAGGAGGTTAGTAATTTCCTACAGACTCGGATCATGCCAGAGAAAGGAAGGCTTGGCAGCCTAACAAAGTCATGATTCCTTTCCTGGGTTGGTATACCAGCACACCACCCTATACAAAGGGCAGATGAACACAGCAATATATTAATAACTGACTAAACAATTGGAAGGTTATTGGATAAACTTATGATCATGTGGGCATCCATGGATAAGAATTCGATTTAGAGCCTATGGAGCACAGTAGGATAGTGATTTTTGTCTGGCCATTGGTTGTTTACTCCTTCACTGCAAACTGTCCTTACTATGCTTGTTTTAATTGTAATGGTTTTTAGGGCTCCTTTAATCCTGCGGATTTCTTTAAAAAATGGTATTTGATCATCATGCTATCATGTAATTACCATAATCAAATCAAACAATGAATTTGCTCTATTTAAAGTGATCTATTTCATGTAAATAGGTGTAGCAAAATTGCTGGAGTGTATAATGTTGCTATTTGATGCTATAATTGCATATAATGATGCTGTAACAGTGAAAGGAGGTTACAATGCATCTTATTTAAAGTGGGCTTTTAATCTCAAAAATGACTCTGTAAAAGTGCCAGCTTGAGGTTGTTTACTGGGGCTTAGTGCCTTCCTGATTGATCTGCTCTCCCTCTTCCCACAAAAAACCCCAGAGTCTATCCTTGCAAAGTCAAATCAAAATAAAGGGGCTGAGTGTGTTGGCCTCCAGCCACCAGATGAATGGTTACTTTTCCCTGGTGGCTGCATCTTCTGTTTCAGAATCTCTGCTTTCATTTAAAAAAACAAGTCTCTAAACCTTCTGATCACAAAAATCCTTTTGAAATGAATTTAAACCAACCTGTTTGCCCCAGTATGCAGACACCTGAAATAATAGCCTCAACTGATGCAATTTTTCCCATTCACTTCAGTGGAGCACGTACTCTAAAGCCAACAATGAGAAAGTCTGAGGAAGGACAGTCTACTAAGTCAGTCACTGGCACTTGAGGGTTCAATTCTCTGCTCTGCCACAGACTTCCTCTATGATCTTGGACAAGTCATGAAGCAGCAGTTTAAACTGTGGCTGTCTGCTGTTGGAGACACAGATTCTGGGGTCTGCTGGCCTGGAGAGACCCTGAATTCTGCTTTTATTTACCCAGTGTAAGCAATGGCTCCTCATCTCCAATAGCAGACAGCCACAGTTTAAACTGCCTGTTACACACACGCACCAGACTCTGGTTCGTAATGTAGAGTGAAATGTATTGTAGTCAGAACAACAGCAGATATTAATCTCAAAAGGCTAGATTCTGCCCCCTCCCCCTCAGTTGAATAGTACTTTATACCATTGGTTTTAAAAGAGACTCTTGTGGTGTCAGGTACAAATGAGCTTGAGGGTGGCAGAATCTGGCCCAAAGGGAGGAACTCTGTGGAGAAAGATGGTGAATTTTTATGAGATAGTCTGGATTGTGAGCCCCTTGTTTACAATGGTGAGGAATTCTATGCTCAACTAGTCCCCTGGGACTCCAGTGAGGCTACACAGGTGTGTAACAGCTAATTGTAATCAAGGGGTTCACAGTCAAGCCACAAGTCACTTTTCTGACTGTAAACAGCACTTTAAATGTAAGAAGTATGCTGCCCAAAGTGAAGGGATATACAGCAGACATATGGTGCTGCCACCTTGGAAGATGCAATAAATGGGTGATTCCTAAACATGTTTCTCTAAAAATGGCTTAAGCAATAAGGTCACTTTATGGGTTAGCTGTCTTCCAAGTTCAGTTGTGAAAGTTGACATCCTTTCAGAAATAAAGGAGCACAATATAATTAAAAAAAAATAATAATTTCTCTTCAAGTTGCATATTAATTTAGAATCCAAAAGAAATCAGAAAGAAGTGAGCTTGTGGTTTTTGTTCAACACTAACTCAAAGGCTATAGTATATATTTCTTGTTTCGTGGGGAGAGGGGAATTGCTTCTCACTATAATCCTCTAAACATTGGGGGGGGGTGACGTTATTGATATAAACTGGGACCATATAGAACATGGGTTGCAACCACGGTTCTGTAGCGCCACCAAATTCTATGTAAAGGGGATCATATAAGGTGTCTAAGACCAGATTATGGGTTACTGGTTATGATTATGCTGTCTGTATGTCTGTATCATTTCTGTAGTTGAAGTTATGAATATTGGCTGTGTATTGTCTGTATTTCAAACTTGTTCTGTGTGACGGGCAAAAGTCACCAGACAGGCTGTGTCAGCTCTGCTAGCCCTGCTTGAGGCCCATTAAGGACCAATCAACTACACAATTGACCCATCGGAAAGGCAGATTACGCCCTGTGAACTACGGGAGTGAGCAGAAACTGGCCTATAATGTTACTGCACAACTCCATTGTGCTGTACTTCCACAGTAAGAACAAAGAAGTCCACAACTGGAAAGCTATAGTGCTGGAAGCCTGATCTCCATTTTGTCTCAATCCTGCTTCTTACCTCTGGGGGACTTTGCTACACAGCTGGAAGCTCTACACAAGTGGACTCGAAATGACCCATCCCAGCAGGGGATGTTCTCCAGAAGACTCAATTGAACCTGCAGTTACTTCACTCTGCTACAGCCTGAACTAAGGACTTTGCCATTTACTGTATGCATTGATTCAGTTTAAACACAATTCAGCTCTCACTTCTGAATTTTTTCACTTGGTATGAATAAACCTTTAGATTTTAGATTCTAAAGGATTGGCAACAGTGTGATTTTTGTGGTAAATCTGATGTGTATCCACGCCCGCACCGGTCGAGGACCGAGGAACGGTGGCCGAAGGATAGGCAGCCAACCAATGGCAGGCCTCTCGGATCGGAGCCCAGCACAGCTTCCTTCGGCGTTCGAAACACTCATCAACCGACTCACCCACGGAGCTATTCTACAGAGGCTGCCTCAAGAGGACACCGAACCAAGTGGCCACCTGGCCTGCCCTCAGATGGCCCGCCCCGAACCATGCCACCACCTCCAGAGGAACCGGAAGGAGGACACCCACCACTACGACCCAGCAGCAGCCTCCAAAATATAGAACTCTACAGAAAAACCGCCCAAGGCTATGCGAGAGGTCCCATCGAGCCCCCGTCCTACTGCACGACGGCGCCCCGACACTCACAGATACTTCCTGAGGTGTTGTGGCGCATGCCCAGGAACGACGCGCCCGCGCCGGCAGTGCCTCGGCCCCTGCCCCACATCACCGAAACAGACAACCTAGAGGCTGACTTCACTCTAAAAGAAGTGGCAGCCAGAGGCTGTCCAGAACAAAGAACCCAACGCCCGGAAGGAGCGCATCTCCCACAGCTCGAGCCAGGAAGCCGAACCCGGCGCCATCGTGCTCTCCGGATCTTCACCTGTGCCGCGCTTTCAGGTCTCCCACCTCCTGGAGCAGAGGCCATGACTGTCCTATCCACAAAAGGGCGCAGCGAAGACGACCCCAGCAACTGGAGACCCATCTCCTCTGCTGCACGATGTACAAACTATACCGGCTGCCTGGCAGCCAGGATCACGGAGTGGGCAACGACCGGGGGAGCAATCAGCCCCGCCAGGGGTTCATGCCGTCAGAGGGTTGCTACGAGCACAACTTCCTGCTCCAGACAATCCTCCAGATGACCAAGAGGCGCGGAAGCAGTGCTTGATAGCGTGGCTCGACCTGTCAATGCACTCGGGTCCATCCCCACCGACCAACATCTTCAACTACTCCGTACGGGCCGATTCGGCGCATGCCATGAGTCACTTCCTTTGCTGATCCAGGACTTGCATAAACGAACTCACTGCAGCACGACGAATCCGTGTCGGTCGAAGGGGAAACCGCGAGGATTCAGATCCACAGCGGACTGGTAAGCAGGCTAGCTGCCCTCAGCCATCCATTCAACCTCGCCATGAACGCCCGCTCTGCTGCGAGTACGCCGATCTCAACGGCGCTTGATGGCTCCAGCCTGCACACGGCGAGAAGTGAGCCTGTAGCGATCCACGGCTAAGCGGACGCCCGGGAGGCTCAGGGCATGATCCAAAACCACGGAAGAGCCTGCTGAGCTGGACGGGTCTCCGCTTCAATGCCAAAAGTGCGGCGTCCCTCCACAGCAGGAGTACAAGAGACTCGATGCTGCGACGTGAAGCTCCAGATCCAGAGAAGCCACGTCGTTCCCTGGCGAGCAGCAAACACTTGGCACGCCGACAGGCGTCCGCATCCGGCGACCCAGACCATCTGAGACTGCAAGACGCTCAGATCGCAGCATCGCTAAGGCTGGCCCATGAGCAAAAGGAATCACAGCCTCAACACTTTCGAATACCCGCCATGTGCCTTCGTCCTAGAGGTTCGCCGAGGCAGGTGTCCATCAAGGTGGACACTCATCCGCGCAGCTGTTCTCAAAAAGTGGCTGTCCCTGGCCAGAGAGCCAGCACAGCTATTATGACATTGGATCACAGCATGGGGCACAACGCCGCAATGGGACCTCGAGACCTAGACTGCGGTCCTACGCATACGCTATCCGCCTCCTGACGTGCCCGGACACCACAGTAACAGCAGCGTCGGAAACGGGCAGACCGAACCTGCACACTGCACACTAGAGACGAACGGAGGCCTCCTCAGTCGCCAAGACTGATAGCCACATTCCCTGAGGACTGATCTGTACGAAGGAGACACGGTGGGGACTCATCCTGGGGTCACGGACCCGGCAAGCCCGCGCACTAGGGAGCGCTGGGCTGCGCTGGGTAGGAGGAGAACGGGCAGGAGGGAGTATGTGCCACAGATCGAACGGAAACACGCACGCCTCAACCCGTTGAGCCAGAGCACTGCCTAGAGAATCCAGGAAGGTCCATCCCGCCCACGGAAAGCCTGCGGAAGAACCACTAGCCACCAGCAATGGCCTCTGAGATGTCGGTTACCACAAGTGGGGACTCCAGCAGACCACTTCTTCCCGGCGGGCATGCTCACCATGCTTCGCGCTGGTCAGACATGAGGCTTATCCGCCACTTAACTTCCCGCGCTTCCTGCTCGATGCCGACCAGCTCACGGCACAACTCGGGGACAGCGCTGCAGTGACATGCGGGTCCCGAACCCGAGCTGCACTGCGCCACACACGCGTCAGGACCGCCATAGTGAAGGCCATCGCCCCCACACCTCAGTGAGATTGCGTCAACCGCACCATCCCGAACTGTACAGCCGCTGCCGCCCAGTACATCGTCTGTCACGCGACCAGAGGAGAAAAACATCCTCGTGCCGGTGCCATCCCGTCTCGACGACTCCTAACGGTCGAGACAGCGTACCCCAAGGTTCCTGGCTCGAGCCTCGGCCCTACAGCTCGAGAAATAATTCTGGAACCTGCTGACTGCCCTTCGTCGCAACGGGCACTGACGAGGTTACCCGGTCCGAACGCTCCCCCTGAGTCGTCGGTGGCGCTAGGCGCCTGACGAACGAACGTGTACTGTACTAGGCGTGGTGAGGGGGCCGAGCTTCATGCGTGACTCATGAGACCGTTGATGGGTTCGCGACACTCCGGGCGCAGGGACAGTTTACACCAAACACACGACCAGCCACGCCATTAAGAGTGAGCCGATGTGGCTTCACGCACATCCACGGGGGGGAGGGGGAACCCTACAACCCCCCACTAAATCTACACCCTGATCTGAACCCACCGATGGGATTCACCCGTGAGGTACCCTGTCCCCATGACCCTGGCCCGCTTGCTCTAATCAAGGACTCATGTGTAACCCATTAAGATGAAATGTACCCTCACTGCTCCCCTACTATACACTTTGACATCCTGACCAACACCACCCCGTACACCCCGCATGGGACTTACAGATGATGTACTATAGTCCCATAACCAATCCAGCGCCCCCACCTCTGTATGTTGCCCCGTGACTATATGACATCCAACTCTGTGATCATATTATTTAAATATTCTCTATCCATAGTGGAGGGTCTGGGGGCTTGGTTCCCCCCCCTTTGTTGGGGAAGAACGATGAGAAACCCTTTTTCTTTTACTGGGTGTTGGTTTGCAACATAACCATTCATCCCTCAGGGACGTGTGGACTGGTGTGATACTGGAGATCGAGGTCTAAGGAAATTGCTTGTGTGACTTGCGGTTAGCCAGAGGGGTGACACCGAAGTCTTTTGTCTGGCTGGTTTGGTTTGCCTTAGAGGTGGAAAAACCCCAGCCTTGGGCTGTGACTGCCCTGTTTGAGCAATTGATCCTGATTTGGCACTCTCAGTTGGGTCCCGCCAGAACCACATCGTCACAGGGGGTAACTTTACTCATGTGAGTAGTCTCACTGATTCCAAGGGAACTATGCAAGTGAGTAGTTATATGTATGTATATGTCTGGCTTACGGCCAATCCTGCATATTATTTTGGCCAAGTGGAAGTCATTATCCATTCTTATGGAACACCCATGATTTTAAAAATGTATAAAATGCTACCATTAAACAAAATTGGTGAAAAGAGCCAAAAAATTGTGTGTAAAAATCAAATCTTTCATTCCATTCCTCAGCCCACTGAGGCAAACCCAGGAGAATTTATCCCTTCAAGCTGGCCTTTCATAGGCACTGAGGCCATTGCATTTCCTGCCTAGATTCAGGTGGCTTAAAAGGATAAAGGTCATATCTTTTAAGATGTACCACTGGATTCCTCACTGCTAGAGAAAATTAAAAAGGAAAATTGCCTGTCACACAAAGAGAGCTAAGATGATGAAGGCTGAAGTCTGCTCAGATTTTCATTTTTGGGCTCAGCCTTTAAGGTTGATTTATTTATTTATTTAATGCACCTTGTGTGCTGTTTAAATACATAATCTTGCTTTTCACAAAAGTGATAAATTAGCCTGGAGTTTCAATATGCTGTACATATCCAATCCCTCTTTTTAGATGGTCTGGACAAGTCTTGGGGAATTTTATCACTTTGATGGAATGTAATCTTCAGTGTTAGAATGAGACATTTCCTTTCTGTTTTCATTCACCATCTAGCTAGTGGCAGGACTGATGGTGCCAGGACTGACATACCTAAGAAGCTATTTACCGTTTTACTAATGCTTACATGTTATCTCTCACTTCTACTATTATTTTTCCATACATACTCTTTTGGAGACCAGTAGACATATTACACTGCATGTCTTTGTAAGTGTCAGATTACTCAATCAGACAGTGACCTTGCTCTACTTTGGCAATCTTAAATATGCATTTGTTAAAATAGGCAATGGGGACATGTTGATGTAGCCTACTGAGCTTTGTTCCATTGTTTGTATGAAAGATTCTATACAAGCTGCTAATACATCCCTTTTACCTGGATGTATTGCAGCTTAATCTTGCATTATATATTGGTGTTTTAACAATATCTGCCAAAAGAAATTTTAACAGCTTCAAAATCTAAACAAGACTATAATAAAGTTACCATAAGGATCTAATTTAAACCAACAGAAGCAAAGGAATTTAATGCTTAATTTCCATCTGTAATACACCTGATAGTACCTAGCCATAGCAGAATTTTGTCAACAAAAGTGTGTAATCAGGGCCAGTGCTTCCATTTAGGCGACCTAGGCAGTTGCCTAGGGCACTAGGATTTGGGAAGGCGGCATTTTGCCACCCTCGGCGGCGGGGAGTCCTTCCACGTTCTGGGTTGGCGGAGGCAATTCTGCGGCAGGTCCTTCACTCGCTCCGGGACCTCCCGCTGAAATGCCCCAAAGACCCGGAGCGCAGAAGGACCACCCCACCGCAGAATTGCCGCTGATCGGGAGGGAGGCAGGCGGCTTCGCTGGACCTCCCGCAGGTGTGCCTGCGGAGGGTCCGCTGGTCCCGTGGCTCCGGTGGAGCTTCCGCAGGCACGCCTGTGGGAGGTCCACCGAAGCCGCGGGACCAGCGAGCAGCAGAGTGCCCCCCGCGGCGTGCCGCCATGCTTGGGGCGGCGAAATGGCTAGAGCTGGCCCTGTACCTAGGGCGCCAAAAACCCTGACGCCGCTCCTGTGTGTAATGTAGACAAGGCCTTAGTGGAATGACAGCTCCTCTTAAGAAGAGGCCACTATCCCCTCAGGTTATGCATGCCTAGAAATCAAAATGCTGTCCTGTACTGCAGCCCACCAAGCCCTACATGCAGACTCATCCCTGGCTAGGGGCTAGCCTGCAAGCTGTGGGTATATGGACCCCTTTAAAGCCCAAACACCTCCCTTATCGAGGTCCAGATATCTGGTGTTCCCCACCACCACCACCACCACCACGATTGATGGCTTGCACAAAGTCCTTGGGGGTGTGGCAGGACTTTTCCCTCCCTTTGAGGAGCTGGTTAACAGTTTCTTCCCCATGTCATTAGAGATGACATCCACCCCATCACAAAGGGTTTTTAAAATGGTGACAACACCCCAATCAATCATTTTGGTGTAGAGCCACTACAGAGCAGAAATCATCAAATACTGATCCAAAGGAGCTCATCTGCTACAACAGAGATATCAAAGGGAAACAGGAGCAAGAAGAGATGCATAACAGTCCCGTTAGAGAAGACAATTTTCCCCTATGAAATAGATTTCCCTCAACCCTTTTGCCCTCTCCTTCATTTTCCACATGTTTTACCATGCAAATCCAGGTTCCCCATATGGAATCCCTCCCCCTTCCGCTGGGATTCTGATTAGCTTGGGAGTCTGTCTTTGCCAATCCTTAATGAGCTAGAGGGACACACTGCCCAGAAGCTGAGCACACTGCCTCCACAGCCGAAGTAGTAAGGGACTGGCGTGACATTCAGAATTTAGTTCTGCCACATGCTAATGATAGCCACCACTAGGCCAGCCTTCATATTTGTATTTTAACAAGGCACAGCCTTCCACACCGGAATGAGAGAATGCAAGGATAGCACTGAATGAGTGGGTGAGTGGTTTGTTAAAAACCACAAGTTTCAGAAGAATGTTAGAAGTCTAAGGCCTGATCTACACCTAAAAACTTAGTTCAACCTAGCTACACACCTGAGAGACATAGTTAAGCCAACCTAAGCCTCAGTATAAACACTAGGTCAACAGAAGAATTCTTCCCTCAACCTAGGTAGCATCTCTTAAGGGAGTGGATTAACTACAGTGACAGAAATACCCCTTCTGTTCCTGTAGCAAGTGTTTACATTACAGTGCCACAGCAGCACAGCTGCAATGCTGTAGCTGTGCCACTCCAGTGTAGATTACCTTGGTAACCCTTTCGATATATGCAGCAATGTATACACCTGGAATCCAATGACTTTACATCTTTTAACCCACCTTCCCCCTTGATAAGGTGTTCACTGTATTTCCCAACTTCTGCAAAAGACAAGGATGATATTTTGGAACACACAGTTCTGTTTTCCTTTCTGTTAATGTTCAATTAACAGCCCAAAACAATGGACAATATGAAAAATGTATTTATCAACAAATTCAGATTGTATATACAATGCTAACTAAAAATCCTTAAATGAATAAAACATGATGCAAAACATAACTGGGTGTATTTTTACTAGGCAAACTTAAACCTTGATTTACTTCCATTTCACTAAAACTTTATTGCTTCCTCGTCAGATAGGACGCAGGCTCCTTTCTGTATCTCAGACAGTAAATATAGTTAATGTGCTGAGGCTGCAATGCATCAGCAGTGAAGCTGTTTAATGGTGACATAAGTTATTTCAGTGACTTTTCCCACAAGTGAGAGATGAATCCGTGTGCTATAAACTAATACCACAGGAATGATGCTATTTCAGCCTAGCAAAGTGCCTGAACTATATTGTTTTTGTATCCTGGTGGGATGCTACAGATGTAGCATGTATTACAACTATATGCACTTAGGCCATTTTTCTTTGTTTTGGTTTGGGTTTTTGTTTTCTGTTTTGTTTTTTAATACTTTCCTACACCGACAATTGAATTTCAGTGTCCGAATGATGACAAAGCCAATTACTTTCATTTGAACCTGGTAAAATCTGCAAACCCCAACAGAGAAAAGAAAGCATAACATTTTATATACATTTTAAAATAATTATACCTCCAGAACCTGAGCAAGGGACTGCCCCACTCCCATCACACACATATACCACAAGTGCTGCACACCAAGAGCCCCATCTCCATTAGGCCACCATTATCTCAAAAGATCATTTTAAAGTTTCCAGAACAATTCCGTTCAACCTGCAGTTTGAGCGCATTTTTGCTAGGTAACCAAGTATTGCTAGTCCCTTAAGTGATCACTTATAAAAAACAGATTTCACTGTGCATTGTGATTCTTTGATAGAAATCTCACATGCAGGGAAACAGAGTGAACATTTTTTAATACACTTACCAGAAATTACAGGAAACATCTTTTATTGACTGATGGTAAAGTTCAGTCAGCTAATAGTATTAATCTATATAATATTAATACATTGTACATTCACGCCAATCCTTAATCTCCAACCATGCACTCTTCTCCCTTGTTCTACAGGCTCTTGATGATTTCTTCAAAGATTGCCTAGCCAGACTATGATATCCCTGATGCTTTCTCCCCTCCCCTGGATGATTTTGCCATGACAAAAGTGTCTCCCACACAGTCTACCTCTAATTAAGGGTGCCCCCAGACATTTTTCACATGGCATGCATAACTAAACATGGTGGAGAATACACAGGGCCAAATTTCAGTGAATGGCATTTCCACTTGGTACATAGGGTCAAAATGCCACTTGGTTTGAGTCCCTCTCCAATGAGGCCCCAGGGAAAATTGCCTCTTTCCCCCCCACCTCCCCCACTCAGGCAACCCATCCCTACCACCACCATTGGCATCCCAGCCAATGGTACATACTGTGTATAATGGGCATAGGGCTCCGCTGCCTCCAATCCCTCCATCTGTGTCAGTAACCCCATACCCTCTGACTGCCTGACCTCCTTTGCTGCAGTTCCTCCCCACTGTATAGCTTTCCCCTTTAACTTCTCATTCCTTCCCCTCACAGCACAAGAATTTTCTGAGCTCCTCCAGCCTCAAAGAGCCACCCCTTTTCTCACCCCTCCACCTAACTACCAACCCATATCCTATCCCTTTCTTTTCTGTCCTCAAACACAAGTGCATAGTCTGCATCTGTTGCCTCAAGTTTTTTCATCCAGCTCCATTCTAGATTCCCTCTCCAAACTAGCTTCCACCATCTCTGCTCCACAGACCTGCTCTCAGCAAGATCTAAGGACAGGTTTCTCTGTCCTAAACCCACCCTTCTCTATGTCTGGATGATATCGCCTATTCATATGACTTTCATTTTCATCTCTATGCCACTGACTCACACATACACCTCTCCACTCCTGGCCTGCCTCCTTCCACCCAAGTTTGTACCTCAGGATCTCTGACATCTCTTCTTGCATGTCTCCCAGTAGATATGCTTTTCCTGATCTTGCTTCCAAAAACCAATCACCATTATCCCCACGCTCAGACCTCTAACCTTGGACTCTTCCCTCTTCCTTGCCCCACACACCCAGGTCACTTCTGCCTTCACAGTATTTCTGAAGTCTGATTTTCTGATAACTAAAATCTTTTCAAGGCTGTCATTGACTCCTGTCCTGATTATTGTAATCAACTCCTCACTGCCCTTCCCAATACACACATCACCCTGCTCCCAGTTTATCCAACGTTGCTATAATCCCCTCCCTCTCTGATGCCTCACCTTTCTCCACCTCAGGGTTAATAAATCTTCTAAATCCTGATGGTGATCAAAACTCAGGCCTTCCCACTTACATGTCCTAGTCTCCTCTGACCATGGAGCTGCCCTGATGACACTGTTGGTTTGCTTCTCCCTCAGTGGTCTCCAGGCATTTTTCCACACTATCTCTTGCACATGGAATACTCTTCCTGAGCTCACCTGTAAAAGCACCATCCTCTTCTTTACTTTCTCCCTGAAGTCCCACTTCCTCTACAATGTCTACAAGAAACTAGCTGACTAGGTCATCTAAGTATCAGAGGGGTAACCATGTTAGTCTGGATCTGTAAAAAGCGACCAAGAGTCCTATGGCATCTTATAGACTAAAGGAAGTATTGGAGCAAAGCTTTCATGGGTGAATACCCACTTAGTCAGATGCATGTGGTGGACATTTCCAGAGGCAGGTATAAATATGCAGGCAAGAAGCAGTCTAGAGATAACGAGGTTAGTTCAACCAGGGAGGATGAGGCCCCCTTCTAGCAGTTGAGGTGTGAACATCTAGGAAGGAGAAACTACTTTTGTAGCTGGCTAGCCATTCACAGTCTTTGTTTAATCCTGAGCTGATGGTGTCAAATTTGCAAATGAACTGAAGTTCAGCAGTTTCTCTTTGGAGGCTGGTCCTGAGGTTTTTTGGCTGCAGGATGGCTACCTTTAAATCTGCTCTTGTGTGTCCATGGAGGTTGAAGTGTTCTCCTATAGGTTTTTGTATATTGCTATTGCATTTATCCAACTCCCAAGTGAACTGCTCTTTGTCATGAAGGGAGAAGTCAAGTGCTGGGGAAAATGTGTAGGAACCCTGCAAATGAACATGAGACTGCGTGTGGGTAAAAGATGAAAGGGCTGGATTCTGGAGGGAGGCAATGAGGGTTTTTTCCTATGTTGAACCTAAAAAAAATGTAATTAATAAGCCATGATCTATTACCACCCTGAACCTTTTCACTTTCAGGCAGGAAATGTGGCCTCTACTGAACTTGAAAAGTGTCTAGCATATTTTGGGAGTCCTTGTGTCTAAATAAATCATAATTTTGTTGATGCTGTAGAAAGCAAGTTGTCTCCCTGGAATTCCATGGCTGTGAGTATGCCACTTTGTATATCCACTTGGGTCTTAGCAGTGGTCAGGCTAGAGGTCCTGCTCCTGCTCCAAAATTCAGGAACCTTTGAACTAAAGGATAATTGGTTATCAGTATAGGGCCTATAACCATAGCTGGAAAAACAATGGATTTTTGCTTCACTGGTAATTTAAAAAATAAACAAACCTAATCCAAAATTTTATTTTATTTTGAGTTGAGTTACACTCTATACATCACCCATTCTCATGCAGCTGAACTACATGTCAGGGTTACCCACTTTGACAGTGCCAGGCATGTCATTCTCACTGCCTCAGAATAAATTCTTTACGGATATATGTGATATTCAGCACCAGTTTTCACAGGACTTAATTAAGATGACATCATTCTACTGGGGTGTATGAACACTATCCCTCTTTTGTTTTCAGAGCCTAGGTTAGAACTGAGGAGCTCCTGAACCAGTCAGCCCATGTTGCCCTGTGTGTCAGGCATCACTAACCCGATTTTGTTAGAACAAGAGATGTTTCTCATGACTAAAGTTTCATTAAATATATCAAAGCTGATGAGAGCTGCAGTGTAACGATTAAATTTTATTCCTCCCACCCCCAGTACCTACAAATAGACAGGCACAAAAAGTTCAACATCACTATTATAATCACAACACATCTGAATTCTACAGTCTTTAATATAATTGCAAAGAAATCCTGTGAAAAATGTATATAAAATCTTAGCTATTCTGTGTCAATGAATGTATCTCTAAAGGCAAGTCCACTGCATTTTGGACTATTTGTTCCCAGCATTCATTTGTCAAAAAACTAACTGGAGTGCAGAAGCTAAATGCTTTTTCCACTAGAAATGTGTATAGTATACAGGCTCTGTGAAGTTTAAACGTGTTTTCTTTTAAAACTCTAAATTTCCATAGAGAGATTGGCTTAATACCAGCAGTTCTGCAAACAGTTCATATTCTGAGATATCATCAGAACTTTCAAATCCACTTACCTTCTCTTAAGCTATGATAAAACTAATGTTATTTTCATGTAAATCTTCAATACTTTTAGGCCTGGTCTACCCTTAAAAATTAGATCTAGCTCTGTTGCTAAGGGCTGTGAAAAATTTCAATGCCCTGAGCACCGTAGTTAGGTTGATCCACTAACCCCCAGTGTAGACACCACTAGGTCAGTGGGAGAATTCTTCCATTGACCTAGCTACTGCCTCTCAGGGCTGATCTACACTACAAGGTTAGGTTGAATTTAGCCGTGTTAGGTTGATTCTATAAGCAATGCGGCTACACAACCAACCCTGTATCATCGACCTAAAGGGCTCTTAAAATCAACTGCTGTACTCCTCCCCAAGGAAGGGAGTAGTGCTAAAATCAACCACCTTTCTAATTTGGGGTAGTGCAGATGAAGCATTGTGCAATTCAATGGTATTGGACTCCGGGAGCTATCCCAGAGTGCTCCAATGTGACCGCTCTGGACAGCAATTTCAACTCTGATGCACTAGCCTGTACACAGGAAAAGCCCTGGGAACTTTTGAATTTCATTTCCTGTTTGGCCAGCGTAGCTAGCTCAGCAGCACAGGTGACCATGCAATCCCAGAACTGCAAACAAGCTCCAGCATGGAGTGAACAGGAGACACTGGATCTGATTGATGTATGGGGAGAAGAATCTGTGCAGGCAGAACTTTGATCGAGGAGAAGAAATGCTAATATATATACCAAAATCACACAGGGCATGGTGGAGAGAGGCCACACAAGGGACAGACAGCAGTGCCGTGTGAAAGTTAAGGAGCTCAGGCAAGCCTACTACAAGACAAAGGAGGCAAACGTCGCTACAGGTCAGACCCCAATACATGACGCTTCTATGATCAGCTGCATGGCATTCTAGGGGGGGGCTCTACCAGTACCCCACCACTGTCCGTTGACATCTGCAAGGTCTCACTCAACACAGAGCAGGATTTTGTGGATGAGGAAGAGGAGAATGCGCAGCAGGCAAGCGGAGAATTGGTCCTTCCCAGTAGCCAGGCCCTTTTCATCATCCTGGAGCCAATACCCTGCCAAGCAGGTTCCCGGGCCCTGAAGGTGGAGAAGGCACGTCTGGTGAGTGTACATGTGTAACTACGGGGGTTAAAAGCAATTGTGTTTAATGTTTGATTTGCCCTGAAGAAATGGGATGCATTCACGGCCAGTACAGCTACTAGAAAAGTCTGTTAACATGTCTGGGGATGGAGCACGAATCTCCAGGGACATCTCCATGAAGCTCTCCTGGAGATACCCTAAAAGCCTTTGCAGAAGGTTTCTGGGGAGGGCTTCCTTATTTCATCCTCCACAGTAGGACACTTTACCATACCAAGCCAGTAGAAAGTAGTCTGGAATCATTGCAGCACAAAGCATGGCAGCAAATGGTCCTAAGTTTTTGCCGCATTCATGCAATATTCAGTCTTTATCCTTCTGTGTCAGCCTCAGGAGAGTGATATCATTCATGGTCACCTGGTTTAAATAGGGGAATTTTTGTAAGAAAACAGTAAAAGGACCCCATTCATGTTGGGCTGTTAGCGCTTGACTAAAAGGGATCATCCCGGAGAATAGCCACATGGTGGGGGGAGGGGTGTGCTGCATGTCACCCCTCCTTTTAAACGGCAAACTGAACCAACATTGCTTGCTATGGGAAAGTAGGCTGCAGCAGTTTGAAACCATTCCCATATGTTGTTATGAAGGCGGAAGAAGCCAACCCCATGTACCCTTTGGCATACCCATGGCTTCCTGGAAACTGAATTCTTTTGCCCAGCCATGTGTGATGCGTCACCATACCGGCAGGAGCTCAATATAAAAGGCAAAATGCAACCTTATACCACAAACTTCCTCGGCAACTTGTTCCAGTGCTTAACCACCTGACAGGAAGTTTTTCCTAATGTCTAACCTAAGCCTCCATTGCTGGAATTTAAGCCCATTGCTTCTTGTCGTAGCCTCAGGGATTAATGAGAACAATTTTTCACAGTCCTCCTTGTAACAACCTTTTAAGTCCTTGAAAACTGTTATGTTCCCCCTCAGTCTTCTCTTCTCCAGACTAAACAAATCCAATTTTTTCAATCTTTCCACATAGGCCATGATTTCTAGATCTTCAATCATTTTGTTGCTCTCAGCTGGACTTTCTCCAATTTGTGCACATCTTTCCTAAAAAATAGTACCCAGAACTGGACACAATACTCCAGCTGAGGCCTTATCAGCGCAGAGTGAAAGAATTGCTTTCATGTCTTGCTTACATCATATGAATTAAGTTGCTTTCCAGATTTTGAGCCAGCTGCCAGAACATAGCATAGACTCTAGGAGTGGAAGCAGGATCTGCCTTCCCCTGCTGCCCCAGCCAACAGTAGAAGATCACAAGTCCCAGTAGCCTTGTGCAGACCCCAGATTCCCAAGAAAGTCTGAATACTTCTGCCAGTGCCTCTAGTACAGCAATGACTGCAGGGCTATACCTACAATTTCCAAACAATTTCCTCATCACTTGAATTACCGCATCTGTGATCTCTTATACTACTCACCTCTTTCCCCTTGAATGTATCCCTCTTCCTTAACTTCTCAGACTCTTCCAGTGTTTGCCCTCTTTCTCGCTCACTGCTGATTGACTGCCTATCATTCTCAGGGCTCCAAGTAGCCCCGGATTCCATAGCCATAGCATTTGCTGTAGAATCCACCTCTTGATGTAGAACTGTGCTTTCATTAAATAGATCTCATGTGATTCCATTCTTACCTGTACCAGTGCAAGTCAGAGTAACTCCATTGAAGTCAATGCAATTTCACTTGTTTAGAATTGGTATAGGAGGCAAATCATGTCCTTTTCTTCTAGGCTTCATGGAAACATAACCTTGAAGACCTAAACTGTGTATAAACAGATGCAGGACAGTCTACCCTGGCCTGCAAACAGCAAGAAACAATAAGAATCATAGGGATGATCATTTTAGCTGAAACATCAATTACTCCACAAACTTAACCCCTTTTCCATGCCTCTCTGGGTGCCAAAAGCACATAACGAAAATGAGATGGTTAAAAGGCAGTGCAGCTAATTTGCCTCTCACTATTTTGTACTTCAGTAGAGTTCTACCTGATTTCACCTGAGACATGTGAAATGGGAATTAGGGCCCAGGTGTGCTGGGGGAGGTCTAAAGCAAAGGCTCATGAATACACCTTCTATTGTGGCTTATTGTTTCAATTATTAGATATAATACTTCATATACTAGGGTGACAGATAATAATAGGGAGCCCATTAACTTCAATAGGAGTAGGATTAAACCCTCAATAATTCTCCAGCATGTCTCTCTCTCAGATCATGGGCAAAAGAATTATCCTTATTTTGTTCTTATGCTCCCTAGATTCAGCATACATGTTAATATAGATATGAGTTACATTTTCTTTATTACTAGTGTATAGGATCCTTGCTTTCAGGCATACATTAAGAACTAGAGACTTTCAGGCACACATTAAGAACTAGAGCCTATCTCTGACCTCCTCCTTCATAACAAGAACCCTTTTTTATTTGGGGTAGGTCACAAACCATTCATCAGTAGAATTATATATTGTGTTCCTTACTCAGGGCAAAACTCAGGAGTATAGCGTACAATATATAACTCTAAACCATGGAAGGACTGTGACCTACCTAAATAAAAATGAGTTCTTTGTGTGTTTCTTTGTAGGCAATCAGGACACTATGGGTTGAATAGACCAGAACAAAAAATTGTCGGTTTGTGCTGTAATTATCTATCAACTATCTCACAAAATTACCCACATTATAGGCGATAGATAACCTACATAGGGCTAATTATTTCAACCTTGTAAGTAAAATGTGAAAAATCACTTCTAATGGCAACCCAATTTATTTTCCAGCAACTATTCTTTCAATCCAATCATTCTACCTTTAATCCAGACTGCAGCACACTTTCAAGTAAAACACTTTGCGTACATCAAACTCTCAGTAATCTTATTTTTCCCCCTATGTCATACATACATTCAATAGCTCTATGCATCCACAAGACCTGCTCAGCAAGTCTCATTTTTTAGGCTTGGCCTTTACAACTCAAACTAATGTCACTGAAGGTTTTTCTTTGACACATTTTCAGAAATTTCTGCACCTTAAGATTTGAATCATGTACTTTTCATAATGCCTATTATAAACAAACTAAGGTTGCATGTGTAAACTAGAAACAAGAAGTCTGATTCTCCTCTTACACTGTGTAGACATTTAAACCAGTGCAAAATGGATAGGGAAAGTGCACAAGTTTTCTTCTGGCAACACTTACATCCTCTTTGCACAGGTGTAAAGGCTGTGGAGAACCAGCCACAAACATTATGCATATGATTTGAGAAGGTAGAGAAATATGGAAATTCTGAATGCAAACAGCCATGCAGATAGGATAAGTTAGAAATACTAAACTATACTTAATATATATATACGCACAATGTTTTCAGTATATACAGCCCCAAAGTTTTCTTGATACATGATCTCTCAGAAACAGGACTTAATAAACAGCTGACTAAATTGATGGCTGTTGGACTATCAATCTCTAGAAGATGTGTAGGATTGCACTGGTCAAATAAATTATATAAAGAGTAAAGACTGAAGAAAGGCACTGATGCCTGCATGCCGATGGAAAAATTGACTTCAAGCCAGAGCAGACAAGAAATATTTTGAAAATACAAATTATGTACTAGGACTACTCCCCAGTGAATAAAGGAACAGCACAGAGCATACTTTAGTATGGTCCCCACAACACAAATGGCAACTACAACACTCTTTGGATTTGAGCACACACCTTCTCCTGTAGTTCGTGGACCTGAACTGTAATAGCACAAGTAATGCTTATTTTATTGGTTTGACTTCATTTTCCTCCTCAACTTCTGCCACAGAAAATGAATTTAATAAGGAAAGCAGTATTGTTGAATGGGTAAGACACTAGAGCAGATCTGTGTTCTATTCCAAGCTATGCTAATTACTTGTTGTGCAACCTTGTCACTCAAACTCTGTGCATCAATCTATGACATGGGGGAAGTAATGATTGCTAACCTTGGAAAAGTGCATTGAGATCCATGCATGGAGTGAGCTATATACATGCCAAATATTAACATAAAACATTAGCTATATTTATATAAACATATGGATACTTGATGCAAGGTTTTATTTAACATATTACCCAGTAGAGAAAAGTCTACACAGCTTAAACTCCGTGGAGACCCCATAAGGTTCTGATCAAAAAGGTTGCTCCTTATAGTCCTTCTTTGGGCACTGACTGTCCAACCTCATGTTCTGATTGGCCAAGTGAACATTTTTTGTGATGTCACAGCCCTGAACCAACTCCCAATGGCTAAAACTTCTTTTCTTAAAATAAAGCCCATATGGCCCATCATGTTGTATGGGAGCATAGAAAAGATAACAAGGCTACAGAGAGAAGAGGGGCAGCTTGTTGGTTAGGATAGAGAGGAGATGGAGAAAGAAAGACCATTTTAAACTGGCCCTTCCCCTCCATAATGCCAAGTTGCACTGTCAGCAGCATTCTGGGGATCTCAGGCACTTGTAAGTGTAAAAAGTGAAGTGAGAACTGTGGAAAATTCCTGTTTAATTTTTAGAGTTAGAGGTAGTTAAGATTGAGTTCTGGGGTCACAAATTGCTGCTGAAAAAGCATCTGGGCTTCCAGGAGGGTGGAAGAGGTCCTTAGTCTCATAAGAGTGAGTTATAGAATTGTATTCAACCAAGAGCCAAGCTGCACTATTGTAAGCGCTTTTACATTATTGGGGAATCTTAGCTTTTACCACCTTTATAACTTGTAGCGTGGCATTAGCAATTTCCTGCACTGAGATAGTGCAAGTCTCAGCTTTGTTAGTGACCTCTCAACCAAATTTGTCTAGTTAAGAGAAGACCAGATATGAGATGAGTGATATTTGTCCTCTTGTATTCCAAAAACAGAAGTACCAGTTTACAATGTGAGCTGTGCATCACACCTATTCAGCCAGAAAGATGCTGCAATTAGAGGAGTGAGGGGGAATATTTCCCAGCAAATCTAAATGAAACACACTCTGGCAAAGAGCACATAAACAAGCCTTCACAATACAGAATATTGGTAACTTTCCTTAGTCTATAAAGACGAGACAATTTAATAATGCCAATAAAAGTGATGAGTGAATGAGAACAGGGTCAGGTTCAGAGAGAAAAGTGTAGGTGATCATTTATCTATCTTAGGTAATCACTGTCATATATAGACTCTGACCACAGTTTAAAAAAACTGAAAACTTCTCAATAAGAGCCATTATGGTCTACACAATAAAGGCGATATATCTTGTCAGGTTCACCCATGTTATTGATTTGGTCTGTTCTGAAACCAGCATATTAAATCCTCCTAGACTTGCTGTTTAATAGAGTTTACTGGGCAAATGCATATGCAAGAAGCTTCCATCCATTATCATTTTGACATGCAAGCTAAAATCACTTTTAATCTCTACATAATATATGGGATTATGTATTCATTTAATATAATCTTGGTGCACCAGTTCACAACAGGAGGCTAATATGCAAAGCCCTCCTGAATAGCTATTTGCCCACTCCTTAAGCATGAGGTACAATATATGAATGCCCTTTCATTATACAGCTGACTTATTCATTTGACAGACAACACCACCATGGCGTTTTTGGTCAGACAAGGCTCCCAGAATACGATAGCTGAGTGATCCTTCGGACATTAGAAAACAAAGAAAAGGGGAAAACAGCTGACGTGAAAAATTGAAGGAAAACTGAAAAGTGCAGTCAGAAGGCAATGGGAGATCCAGGCAAAGGTGGGATAGTGGCTAGGAGAAGATTCAAGAGACCTGGGTTCAATTCCTGCCTCAACTGCAGACTTCCCATGTCACCTTAGACAAGCTACTCAATCTGCTTCATGCCTCAGATCCTGGTCTATGGCTAGTATTTCCTCTACCTCAGTAGAGTGTTGTGAGCATAAATTCCATCCATGATGGGTGGTGCTCTCATGCTATGGTTCTGAGGGCCATATAAATATCCAGGCTAGGTCTGTCTAGGTGCAAGTAGCAGAAGCAATAGGTGTCCAATCAATGATTTAGCTGCCAGCCTTGCGGAGCAATTGCTACAGGTGCTAAACAGATGTTGGGTTCGGACAGCAGTTGCACATGGGAACTAAAGAAAGGGGGAGAGCACACACAGTTTAAGCCTTGTGCATATTTACTGGGCTGATCTGTCCTTGAATCTGGCCAGTCTCTAAATAAAGGGATGCCAGACCACTTTCCATAAGCCCACATCCAAGGCAGCATCTCTTCATGCCCCAAACCCTATAGATGGTCCCTAGGAAAACCACTGGAGCAGCAGGCTGTATTCATCTTTCACTATGTTCCCTGTGAGCTGCATCTAAGTGTTTTTTCTGGCTGCAGGAGCTTTGGCAGCATAGCTAACATGGGGCACCCTTGGAGGGGTGCTCGGGGTGTAGTATGTGTGTCCATGAGTACATTTTCCTTTGACCCTGACATGCAGGTACATGTGGTGCCATCCCAGCCTTTTCCCACAGCCACTAGTTAAAAACTAGGTAGATTACTTTCAATCATCATCCTTATTGAAAAGTTTAGTTACCATATCTTTAGAGTTATTGTTGTGGTCCTCAACACTGTAGTACCTGAGAAAAGCTTCAGGAGGGTGGGGGGAGAAGAGAAGAGAAGGGGAGCCAAAGGCTAACATCAATTAAACAAGCCATATATATCAGTGGTTCTCAAACTGGGGCTGCCGCTTGTGTAGGGAAAGCCCTTGGCAGGCGAGGCCAGTTTGTTTACCTGCCCTGTCCGCAGGTCTGGCCGATCACGGCTCCCATTGGCCGCGGTTCTCTGCTCCAGGCCCATGGGAGCTGCTGGAAGCGGCAGCCAGTATGTTCCTCAGCCCACACCACTTCCACCGGCTCCCATGGGCCTGGAGCAGAGAACCTCAGCCATTGGGAGCCGCGATCGGCCGGATCTGCGGACGGGGCAGGCAAACAAACCGGCCCAGCCTGCCAGGGGCTTTCCCTACACGAGTGGCAGCCCCAGTTTGAGAACAACTTATATATATGGTCAAGTGTCAGGTCCCCATGAGGGATTTCTTCCTCAAATACCAGACTCCCCACAAAGGAACTCAAACTACACAAGAGTGAGAGCAGAAGTTACTTGGTTTAACATGAAGCAGAGGCACTGGAAAGAAAGGAAGCTGACAGTCTTGGAGCTGAGGCATTCTGACTAAATGTTAAAGCTTGTCATTAAACACAGCACAAATGCCCGAGGGGACAGCAGCACAGGCTTCTGGATCTCCAGCATTTTAAACTCCCAGCAAATCAGATTTGAGGCAGCTGGTGGACAAGGAGTTCCCCAGACAGACACAACAATGCTTAAATTTCAGTTCTGAGAGGAGATAGCAAGGCAAGCCCTACTTCAGGGCTGAAAGAAGCCCAGAGTAAAGTTTCAAATGAGAGAGTCTTATTTGTACATGTGCTTTAGATTATTTTCACGATCAGAAAGGAAAAGAAGCTAAAGATATATAGTTCGAACTATGTACCTGATCTTCTGAAAATTCCATCCTGAAGTGCCTAAGAGCGACCTGGAGAACAGGTCCCATTGATTTTCAAGAGAACTTGTGCTCCTATGTTAGGTGCTTATGAAGACATTTAATTTCCAAGATGCAGCCACTAAGTAGTCAATCTATATTAAAATTTGATCTAAATTAAAAACATGCAGGCCATATGATTAATCATCACTATCGAAGTCTGCTAGGTCTTTCTTTTTCTCCCCATGACAATGGGAATTCGTTTACCAGCTATTTGTTATATATACACAGGATATCAAATTAAATATTGATTGATAAATAGCATTTAATCTTCATTGCAAAATTCAGAGTTAAACTTGTCTATTCAAATGAGATTAATCTTTATAGAAGCTGATCAAAAATGGTATGCAAAAGAGAAAGTGTTCAGTTTTCCCATTTTTTTGTCGAAAATTGACAAAAGTTTCATTGACATTTTAAAATTTTTAAAATGTTGAGCAGCACTAAAATTTACATTGTAATTGCTATATCAAACATCTTAACATCACAATTTATTCCATTAAGACCCCTCTCTGCTTTATCTACAATTTATTGGTCCACTTCCCAATCAGTAATCTGAAAAAATGGGAGAAGAGGACATATCCACAATGTTAAGTTAATGTGTCCATCTTCATTTGATATTTCAAAGGCAGAATTGGAATTTTCAAAAATGATTAAAATATCATTGTAAGTAGAGATGAGCCCCAAGTTCAGATCCTAAAAGTGTGTATATGCCAGATACCCCATTTCTTATTCTATATTTCAGGATGAGGCCAAGTGACTGCCTTTGGATCACAATTAAACTTTTAAATACCAAGTCTACTACATAGTGACATCAGTCATTCAGGACAGCTTAATATTTATTCAGTTCACTTCAATGAATTAGTTATAAGACTACCTTGCTGCAATTTGTTTCAATATATGTTAGATATTCAACACGTGTAGTAAATCATCATGTTCCTCATTTAAAGGGCTTGACGACCAAACAGTCTTTGTCACACTTCATTCTTGCAAAACACACACAGCAGTATGTAATACTCCATACAACTCCATGGGGATTTTAGGCCTGACAAAAATCAATAATGAAGATGCCAGACTGAGTAGTAACCTATCTGTACAGCAGGAAGCGTCTCATACAAACTTTATGCAAAGTCCAGAAGCACTGTTAATTAGGATTCCAAGAAAAGCAATGAAAACCATTTTTAAACCACTTGTTGGACCCTCACTTTTATTAATATACTTAAATATAAAACACAATGAACGTTCTAAGTAAAATGTTTCCACTTTCCTATAGTGCTTGCATTCAGATGAGGAAGTACAAAAATGTACAGAATAGTTCATAAAGCTTTGTACAGCGGCACAGGTACTGCACATGCAGAAACAGTTTTTCAAAGCAAGAGTCACACAGTTAAAAGGCCACAAACTCCCTAAATCAGCCACATATCAGAAACTGAAGGTAGCTGCTTTTTGCTGATCCAGGAAAGCCACCACAAAACCCAGCTGGACCAGCCATTCTCGATATGGATGAGAAAACATCCTAGATTAACCCTGCTGGTGCAACTACAACAAGAGAGCATTCACTTCTGGACAGGGCATGTTTGCATCATTACTCTCCCAAAGGGTTCTGAGGGAAAATAACCAATGAAAATCACGCTGAATCAGATTATCTCTTGTGCCCTTGTCACTAACCAGCATGTGAGTAATCGTGCCTAGTGGTCAGAGCAGAGGCAGTCAGACTAAGAAGAGCATACAGTCAGAGCCAACGGATAGAACCAAGCAGGGCTGGAGCAGACAGGCTGGGACAGCAGCAGGGCTGAGAACAAAGGAAGAGCAGGCTTAAGCCAAGCCAGAGCTCACTTGTTGCCGCTGGGCTTGAGAGCAGGCTTGTTGACGTCCTCAGCCAATCAGGTAGCCTTACTATGCTCAACTATGCTCATAGGCTCAGCTGTGCGCATAGGCTGCCTTGAGACTGGGCAGGTGCAGCTGCAAATCTTCATTCCAGACAGCCCCAGCCATACCTCTCTTTAGCCACTGCTGTCCAAAAAGGGGACAGCATCGGCCAGCTGCAGATCTCCCTAGAAGAAGCAATTGTGGACTCATTGCAGCAGTATTCCACACACACACACACACCCCGGGGTGTATTACTTTCTTTATCCAAAGCCCAGTGTCTGCATTACACTGGCAGATACTGGAGCATCCCAGAGCTGAACAAACCCACAGGGTGTGTGTGTATTTCCTGTGTGGGAAGAAAGAGTGTGGTTTTAACAAGGAACAGGCTGACATGTAAAAAAATATGCAATTCCTTTTTAAATAAGAAAGAGGCATCTGATATTTGAAGCATCTGATCCCAAAGGACCTGAAATGTTGAAATCAAAAACTAATCCGATATGAGGAAAACTAATTGCCTGAAACAGCACAGGCCCTGTTCTGAATAGCCTTAAATGGCTAAAAATGCTAGTGTTTATTTTGCCCGAAACCATGGTGAATAGTCCCCTTTCTTTCGAGTGTTTGCTTTGCTGCAATGAAATCTCCTATCCAGAAAAAACTCTTCCTTGCAAGACGTTTCAGAGGTAAAATCCACAGAATGGTTTATTATATAAAGGAGGACTTCACTGAATTCAGAGCAACTGCTTCAGACCAAGAACAGTAACGGGCCTCTCAGAGGCTTCCATAAACCTAAGTTGTGCTTTGGCTCTGAGCAGGTGCATCTGCATGTGGATAATACTGTATTTCTCTCTCTACTACAAAAGATCAGCAGCAAGGAAACCCAAGGAAGAACAGACAAAAAGACTGTCTGGCCTCCAAACGATTTAGTAAAACACAACTGAGCTGCAGAAGCTTTAATCTCCATACATTGTAGGTACCTGCAAGGGACAGCTAAACATGGAAGATTGGTATAACACAGCCAAATTCTGCTCTCACTGTAAAGCTGGAGTCACGCCATTGATTTTTCAGTGTAACACAGCAAAATTTGGCCTTGAAGTGTTACTCTAATGAGTTTCTCTCTTCTCCCGTGCACTACTCTTTATTCAGTGTGGCTTGCTGCAGCACTGTTAGTATTACAGGAATTAGAGCTCCCTGAAGTTTCTCCAGGTCTCACTATATTCTCTGGTTTTCCTATACTCTAATCATACCATAAAAGGCATGAGGCTAGCTGAGAAGATGGCAAGCCTGTATAGAACATGAATGCAAGACTGGTCTTTCCTTACTTAATAAATGACAAACTAATGTCACAAACAGTTTACATATTTAAAAGCACCAAACAGTGGATTAAAATACATATCCCATTGATAACAGTCATATAGCTACAATCCTTTTTTCTGTTTTGAAGTAATATCTCTCATTGGTCTGTGAGAGGGTCATTCTGGCTGAGTGGGAGAGTAACAGAAGGCCCCTGTCACAACCCTTTCCCAGGCTCTCAGATTAAAGGACTCAGCAGTGTTATGCACACTGCCAGGAATGGACAGCTCTTATCTGCAAAGCTAACAAAGATGCTCTATAAATGAGAGATGCAAGATCATTGTGAAGTATATTTAAGGCACATTTGCCATGTTCTGGCCTCAGTATAGGTAGAATTACAAAGTCACTGAATTAGAGATATAAGATGGGTGAGGTAGTGGTCTAATATTCTGGGACCAATATAGTCAAAACTGCTTACAAAATAAATAAATCACTAAGTATGCATTTATTCCAAATTCTTCTTTCCTTGGGGTAACTTCATTCTCTTTCAGGGAGCTACACTGAGGTGAATTTGGCACAGACTCTTTTCCATAAGCATGCAGTAAACACAAGTGCTCAGCCCTGATACTCCAAATATATTAAACTTTTTAGGCAGGAGTTCCCAGGGCGGTACTTTACACCATTATGTAACACTGAGTGGAAATGATATAAAATGGGTAGATGCCTGGGGGAAACAATATGATGCCAAACCTCTTTGGAAAAAGTGTGATGTAAAGGTTAGAGGTGGTTACAACTGTTATGGCTACTGACATCTATTCTTCATTCTGCTACTGACTCTGATCTTGAGTAAATCAGTTAAATAAACAGAATCATTGTAATGTTGCTATAATTATTATGTACTGTATCTTACAGGTGTATTGTGAGTCTTAGTGAAGTGCTATAAAACGCTTCAAGTCCCCCAGAGGGAAGTTGCTACAGAAATGCAAATTATTAAGCAGTGAAATTCTTCATGTGTACACACACTGTAAGATGCTATAAAAAAGTCATTAGGCCATAAAGATATGTGAATAATCATGTGGGAATTACAACATGTGAACTGGAGGGTGTGATTGGAGCTTTATATTCAACTGTTTGTATGAGCTCACCATTGACAGATCCAAGCTGCTCTCAGCAACTTGACAATTTTCCTAAATTCCACGAGAGGAAAATGGTTGTGACCTGCTCATTTGAGTAAGTCACTCTTGTTTTGCACAATCTCCTTCCCCTTTATTGCATGTCTGTCTGTTTAGGCATCACTTGAAAGTGGACTTAGGTGTATTTAAATGGCTGGATACCCACTATATATCATGTAAATCCTATACATTTCATCAAAAATAGAAGTGTGCAGGATGACACAAAGACAGACAGACAGTTGGCTCTTTGTTGTTTTTGTATTTCAGCTGAAACGAAAGATTTTATTCAGACAGAGGCATCATTGAAAATGTAATTGCCCTGTGTGAAATTGCCATGTTTTTCAGTAATAATGGGCCAAGTTGTCATTGTTGTAAGTTCACTCACTTCAGTGGAGTTATCCCAAAAATGATTTTGGCTCACTGTGTTCAAGGGTTTATGTGCATGAAGTATGAGTCATCAGTTTGTACTTGGGTCTCACACAAGTGATAATACATTCAATTCAAGCAGTAGATAAAAGAAGAGAATTGGGTAGCCAGTCATGAAAGACTGAATGGTAAGAAGAGGAGGGAAATAGTTGTGTGTTAACATTTTGGCAAATGCTGCAATGATTTACATCCTGACCTGAGGGTTTCTTTGACGTTTATATTGATCATCTTGAATTGTGTTTTCTTAGATCTACTAGAGAATAGCTTTAATATTGGTTGGGGGGAAAGAAAGAATTTACACTTTGTTTTTACATCTTTTTCCAAAGTTTGGTAGGGAGGAGATGGACAATCACAAGGACCCACTCGTGCTTCTATAGGGCTTTTCATCCATTGATCTCAACATTAATTACAGGATGTAAGCATTACCCCAGATTTACAGATGGGGAAACTGAGGCACACACACAGATGACATGACTGGTTCAAGTTCTCACAAAAAGCCAGTAGTAGAGCTGGCAAGATAACTCAGCTCTCCTGACTGACTGAACCATGCTGACCAAATCTGAGATGTCAAATTGAGCTTGAGTCAGGACTCATCTCATTTCAGAAACCTTCAAGCAATTTTGATGTATGTTATTTTAAATGTACTTGAAATAGAGAATGCAGAGAATGGTGACCAAGAAGGACCTGAAGCCAAATAGGACTACAGATGCAAATAGCTCCTGAGCTGAAATGTAAAGTTACTTCCCCCATAAAAAATGGTCTGAAGTTTTATCCACACTTATCTCTTTGACAAAGCCACATCTCAGGTTTTATTTATTCAAAACCAACACCTAGGTAGCTAATCCCTTATTTTATTTTACTCCCAACACTGAAGAGACTTTAGATAAATGGTTTGGGCTTGTTCCCATCATTAAAAAGTAGTAAGATAAGAAACAAATATTAGAGAAAGTATTATCTGATAGAAGAGTTGAGAATTCTGATCCTGACAAATTTTTACTCTGAACCCAACAGAGACTGGAGAAATTGAACAGACTAGAATGGCTTGTGCACTGGAGATTTTTAACATCCCCGATTTTTAGCCGAAGCAAAAACAAACGTGTTACATGACTGCAAGAAACCAAAGAACTGAAAGGAGGAGGATGGTGGTGCTTCAGGGAATTACAGCACATCTATCATGAAGGCAATAACCCCTGGCTGGGAGTGTTTACTACCCATGAGCCTCTGAATCCTCACTCCAGGTACTTAAAGTTTTTTAAAGGTGTTTCACTCATTTTTAATGCTTTTATTTTTACTGTTCATCACTTTCTCCTCAACTTCTCCTTTTATTAATTCAATTCCTTTCTTTGCTCTGTGTTCTCCAGGAAAGGACACAGTTTGCAAAGGTGTATATAGCTATCTTTATATTGCAGTCACTTCCACGTTCTGCCAGGCACTTTCCAAACAGAGGAAGATACAGCCCTTCTGGGGCCTCTATCATAGAGGGTCAGGGGACCTGGTGGCAGCCGGTTTTCCATCTACACCCTGGAAGCTGGGAGAGATGCCTGGCCTATACCCCTAAGCTGGAGGCATCACAGCCTTGATCCATGTTGAGGCCTTGCTCTTAACTGAGCAGGGTAGGGCCATGTAGGCCCTCTAGCTCCACCATGCCCTGGCCTCTTGGGGAGCAGCCCCAGTAGAGTCCTCCACAGTGTTTCCTAGTCTGCCATCCTGAGCCACTTCCTACTTACTCTCCTTCAGTTTGGACAATAGGGGGTCACGCCCCAATGAAGAACTGGATGATCCCAGAGTTCAATAATGCAGCTCAAAATGAATAGAGCCCCAAAAAGCCTGTCGGTTCTCAAAGGGGGTTGGAGAAAGCACTCTCTGTAGTTCTGTCTCAGCTCAATCTTCTGCCTGACTTCCCTGGGAGAAAGGCTTGTTCTCCTTGCAGCTGCTTTGCTTTTTCACCTCAGTCTATGCTTCTGAGCTCTTTTTAACCTGCTCTTCCTGCTGGAGCATGCTCTGCAGGCTTGGAAGGGTGGAGCTTCCTGGGCCTAGCATTGTCCTTTAACTCCTTTTGGCCTAGTGTGGGGTTTGTACACCCCATCACACCTTCATTTGTCTTTGCTGCTCTTCAAGGGAAGAGTGGAGAAAAGAATAAAAAACAGACATGGTAAGAGCTTGCGCATACTAAGTGCTGAGCATGCTGGCACTCTAGCAAAGCACTTAAACCCAGGCTTAATTTTAAACATGTGAGCAGTCTTGTTGGTTCCAATGGAGCTACGCATGTGCATGAGTTAAGCACTCGTGTAAATGCTTTGCTGGATCAGTTCCACAGTGCTCAGAACCTTACAGGACCAGACTCTAAGTGGCCAGGGCAATGGATGGCTTATTGCGTATGTGTTACTGGTTACACTTCTGTTTAATATACTCTGTTTCCCTCTTCCACTCTCCTTCTTTCAACTACTTATCTTACTCCTAATACCAGTAGTTAAGTAGATTGGAATGTTGGGAGAGCTCTCATGGCCTCAGCCAAAGAAGAGAAAGGGAGTGTTGCTTACCCAAAGAAGGGAGAGAAAGCTTTTAACCCATGCCCAGTATCACCCAGTGTCTATTTTGCTCCCTGTGAATGGTCTTCCCCCTCTATCCACACAAGTGAGAGTTATCTGCTAAGATAAATGAAATAGGTTGTCATGCAACTTAGTCATCCAGCTTCTTGTAAGCCTTGCCGAGTGGGTCTTCAGGTGGGATCTACATGGTCACCTACTATGTGTATAAACTGATTCTTCATCGGGACATGAAAATGCCAAACAGCAAAGGATGCTTCTTTCTGAATTTACAGTAAATACAGAATTGCATCTTAAATCTCTTAGGATAGAGATTCCACCACCTTCCTAGGTAACTCATTCCAGTGCTTCACTACCCTCCTAGTGAAATAGTTTTTCCCTAATATCCAACCTAGACCTCCCCCACTGCAACTTGAGACCAATGCTCCTTGTTCTGTCATTTGCCACCACAGAAACAGCCTCACTCCATCCTCTTTTAAACCCCCCTTCAGATAATTGAAGGCTGCTATCAAATCCCCACACACACTCTTCTCTGGACTAAATAAGCCCAGTTCCCTGAGCCTCTCCTCTGCTGGACTCTCCAATTTTTCCATATCCTTTCTGGAGTGGGGGCCCCAAAACTGGACACAGTACTCCAGGTGTGGCCTCACCAGTGCTGAATCGAGGGAAGTGATTATTCCCCTCTGTCTGCTGACAGTGCTCCTACTAATGCAGCACAATATGCCGTTAGCCTTCTTGGCAACAAAGGCACACTGGTGATGCATATCCAACTTCTTGTCCACCATAATCTCCAGGTCCTTTTCTGAAGAACTGCCGCTTATCCAGTTGGTCCCCAGCCTGTAGCTGTGCATGGAATTCTTCCATCCTAAGTGCAGGACTCTGCACTTCTTCTTGTTGAACCTCAGATGTCTTTTAGCCCAATCCTTCAACTTGCTAGGTCACTCTTTTGGAGCATGAGCTTTCGTGGGTGAATACCCACTTCATCAGATGCATGTACATGCATCTGACGAAGTGGGTATTCACCCACGAAAGCTCATGCTCCAAAACGTCTGTTAGTCTATAAGGTGCCACAGGATTCTTTGCTGCTTTTACAGATCCAGACTAACATGGCTACCACTCTGATACTAGGTCACTCTTGACTCTTTCTATCCTCCAAGATATCTACCTCTCCCTGCAGTTTAGTGTTATCCACGAACTTGCTGAGGGTGC
This sequence comes from Chelonoidis abingdonii, assembly GCF_003597395.2. Lineage (NCBI taxonomy): Eukaryota > Metazoa > Chordata > Testudines > Testudinidae > Chelonoidis > Chelonoidis abingdonii. Next base: position 61,914,640 of record NC_133778.1, read on the forward strand.
AATCCATCCAATCATCCAGATCATTAATGAAGATGTTGAACAAAACCAGCCCCAGGACTGACCCCTGGAGCACTCCGTTTGATACTGACTGCCAACTAGACATCGAGCTGTTGATCACTACCCGTTGAGCCCAATGATCTAGCCAGCTTTCTATCCACCTTACAATCCATTCGCCAACCCATATTTTTTTAAACTTGCTGGCAAGAATACTGTGGGATACTAAGTCAGATTTATCATGTCCACTGCTTTCCTCATATCCACAGAGCCAGTTCTCTCATCATAGAAGGCAATCATCTTGGTCAGGCATGACTTGCCCTTGGTGAATCCATGTTGACTGTTCATGATCACCTTTCTCTCCTCCAAAGACTTCAAAAAGGATTCCTTGAAGATCTGCTCCATGATTTTTCCAGGGACTGAGGTGAGGCTGACTGATCTGTAGTTCCCTTTTTGCCTTTTTCCAATCACCCAGGACCTCCCCCGATCACCACGAGTTTTCAAAGACAATGGCCAATGACTGTGCAATCACACCAGCCAACTCTCTCAGCACTCTCGGATGCATTAGATCTGGACCAATGGACTTGTGCATGTCCAGCTTTTCTAAATAGTCCTTAATCTGGTCTTTCATCACTGAGGGCTGCTCAGTTTCTCCCCATACTGTGCTGCCCAGTGCAGCAGTCTGGGGGCTGACCTTGTCTGCAAAGACCTAGGCAAAAAAAGTATTGAGTACTTCAGTTTTTTCCACATCATCTGTCATTAGGTTGCCTTCCCCATTCAGTATGGGTCCCACACTTTCCCTGACCTTCTTCTTGTTGCTAACATATCTGTAGAAACCCTTCTTGTTACCCTTCACATCCCTTGCTAGCTGCAACTCCAATTGTGCTTTCGTCTTCCTGATTACACCCCTGCATGCTCGAGCAATATTGTTATACTCCTCCATAGTTATCTGTCCAGTTGTAGGTCTTCAGCGTTGGCAGAACTATTTAGGATAGTTTCCACAATGCCAGGATATATTACACTTTGCTTAGTTCTTCCTTTTGCTTTCAAGAGCAGAAAAATTGTTAAAGCAATTCAAAGTTAGAAAAAAATGTAAAGAGTCAAGTAAAATAATTGCCCTAGTATTGTACTTGTGATCTCATGAGCAAAATCACAAGGCATTAGGGTAGCTAGGTCATCTTCAAAGCCTGACTGCAGTGATTGGATTTATGGAGATTATAAGATTAAAATAATTAGAGATAGATTGAAGGTATAAATCAAATACCTGAAATTGACCTTTTGAAAATTTGTTTGTTAAACAGTGCAGATATTTAAAGCCAAAACACTCACTGGTATTATAGAAGTTATATTTAAGCATAGTGTAGGGCGGGACCTCCTTATCAATGGCCAGTTGGGATACGCACATATATGTGTGAACATGGCATGGATCTCTAAAGGGCAGGCCTGGGTTCAGCCTGCCCCTGTGCCCCTTCCTATCGCACTCTGTGCCTCAGTTTAGGGTGTGCTCACAATCTGAGTTACAATCCTTGCTTCAACCCCCCATAATCTAGGGCCAATACCTGTGACCCTTAGGTAACCTTTCCATAAGTTAGTGTCACAAAACCAGGAACAGGAAGACTCCCAGTCAGACCCCCTCCATAGCAGAGCAGTTCTACTCCAGGAAATGGCTTCTCGAGCTTCTTTTATATTGGTCCTTTCCCCAGAAACATGCTCAGCAGTGCCACGTAGTGGGACAGGGCCTTTTGGGCCCAGTATTGCACCAGCCCTCTCTTGCCTCAGTGTGGGATCTATACACCCCATCTCATCCAGCAACAAGCAAGATATTAGGAGGATACCACAATATTCCTGCATCAGGCCTACCTTCCTTCAGGAAGCTGACAGGCAGCAGTCTCTCAAGCAGTTCCTGGTCCCAGCTAGTCTTCTCAGACTGAGAGCTAGATGTCTACTCTCCTACCCAGCCAGCTTCCAAATGACCTGGGCTCTCCCCTTTTAACCTCTCCAAGCCCGGCACCTATTGCAGATGTAGCAGGACAGAAGTTGACTGAACCCAAGAAGCTCATTCCCCTTTCCTGGCCAGTCTAGGGTTTGACTATCCTATCAAAAGTACCTAAGTAAGACAGCAGGATTTAGCCCAACAATTTTAGAAGCAAGGCTGGTCCAAAATTTCTTGTCTAAACTGTTTGATGGAAAATTGAGTTTTTTCACAAAAAGTGTTTGTTTCTTTGTTTTGCAAAAGCAAACCAACCCCACCCCATCACAAACATACACATTGGCCAAAAAAATCAATAGGTAAATTCAAAAGGGCAAAGTAATGCCTCAAGGGAACTATAGCCTGAGTGCCTTAAATTTCCATTCCTTCTCCCATGGAAGGCCATACTACAGCCCATGATGCACCACAGTCAGGCATTCCTATGATGCATCCCAGCCCCTCACCAAGACAGGACAAGGTGGTACGTTGTGGGATACATACTCCAGACAGCGAGCCCAGCCTGTAGAAAAGAATGAGAGTATAAAGTACCTGAAGGTTCCCTGGGGCACCAAAGCACTCATTTGAAGAAGAAAAAATAGTTTGTAACTGAAATATTTTGCAGGGGAAAATATTTTATGACCAGTTCTAGTGAGAAGTTGGTATATTTCTGATGGTGTGAAATAACATGGGGCTTGTAAGGGACTGCGAAAGATTTTGTTACGGTTTAGCTAAGGCTGTTCGCCTTCTCAAGGACAGGTTATTAAAGGTTGCTGTATACTAGCCTATGCTGTTTGTAGCCGGTTGGAACCGCTTAGCCTGGGAAGCCCGGCGTGTTTGGAAAAGCCTGGCCCTTTGCCATAAGAGATAGCCCAGTTGTGGGAAAGCTCCCACATGCCTATGTATGAGCTGCTTTACATGCTATTAGCATAAAGTTATATTTATCAGAATTTGTTTTGCTGCTTTGGACTCGCTCCCCGCTTTGAGTTAGCAACGTGCAGAGTCCCCATTGCGGGTGTGTTTTCTTTACCTTCATTAAAAGCCATATCACTCACTGTGTGTGTGTGTGTGTGTCTCGTCCCTGCAGAGCACTTAGGCACGTAACAGGGCTGGAGAATCACAGCCCCAATCTTCGCTTGTATTTTGCCCTACAGCACACCCAGAGAGAATCTTTCATTGTTTTAGGTAAGCTATTTGGACAGTGCTATAGCATCAACCAGACATAATCCAACTTCTTTGAATATTAACATTCTTTTAATTTCAGCAACATGCCTATATCTTGGCAATAGTTCCACAGACATACACTTTCCAAAGTTGCCAACAAAACATACAGCTAGTTTACTATAGACATAATAGTTGGTTTATTATACACATAAATACTTAAAAGTGGGGAAATGTTAACCAAACAACCAGTAATGCATTTCAAATTGAAAATAAGAAATAAATAGGCACTCAGTCACTGTGACATTGTATAATCTTTTAAATAGGTAGGTGGACATTTTTCCCCCTCTAGGACACGTCAATTCAATCTTTGCAAAAGGTAATTCTGCCATCAATGTTGTTCCTGAAAATACAACTTTTGGTTCAAAACGGTCATTCTGCAGTGCAGTAACTGGAACAGTCTGTCCATGAGATCTCTCTGTAACAGCTGATATTGTGTTCAGCAGCTGCTCCTCCAGAAACTGAGCAGGAATCTAACCGGGCATTTTCAGGTGACAAATCCATTGCTGCTGTACTAACATCTGCCGAGTTAACCATAATCCTTTTTGCACATGTAGGTGCATAACCCTCTGTCCCCCAGAATTACAGTGTATGAGACTGGCCCTGTAATATCTTGAATGGCAGCTGGCATCCTGAAGACTATGGCAGTAGTTTAGAATCCTCGAAAGCTTGTCCCTGAGCTGATTTTCAATACTATTTAGCACCCTTTTTCAGTAACATCTACATTACAAGTGTTGGTAAGTTTGGCAAAAACGTAGCATAGAATCATAGGGTTAGAAGAAACCACAAGATCATCTAGTCTAATCCCCTGCCAAGATGCAGGATTTGTTGTGTTTAAACCATCCAAGACAGATGGCTATCCTGTCTCTTCTTGACAACCTCCAGTGAAGGAGCCTCCACGACTTCCCTAAGCAGTCAGTTCCATTGTCCTACGGTTCTTAGGACGTTTTTCCTGAGATTTAGTCTAAAATCTGCTATGCTGTATTTTGAACTCATTGTCTCTTTTCCTGCCCTCTGTGGCAAGAGAACAATTTTTCTCCATCTTTTATACAGCAGCCTTAAGTATTTGAAGACCGCTAACATGTCCCTCCATAATCTCCTCTTTTCCAAAAGAAAACACACCCAGTTCCATCAGCCTTTGCTCATTTGCCTTGCATTCCATCCCTTTGATCATCTTTGTGGCTTGCCTCTGTATCCTGTCATTTCTCTGTATCCTTCCTATACAGCAGTGACCAAAGTTGACACTACTCCAACTGAGGCCTAACCAGCACCGAGTAGAGTACTTCCTATGACTTGCATGTTATGCCTCTGTTAATGCAACCCAAAACTGCATTTTCTTTGTTTGGAACAGCTCCACATTGTTGACTCATGTTGAGGTTGTGATCCACCGCAACTCCCAGATCCTTCTCAGCAGTGCCGCTGCCAAGTCAGTTATCCGCCATTCTGTATTTGTACATTTAGTTTTTATTCCGTAAGTGTAGCACCTTACATTTGTTTTTGTAAAATTTCATTTTGTTGACTATAGCTCAGTTCTCCAATTTATCATAGACTCATAGACTTTAAGGTCAGGTCCCCAATCCCTTTGATTTTTAGTTCTATCTTCCCAAGTGTTTGCAAACCCCCAACTTTGCATTATCTGCAATTTGATCAGAATGTTCTCTATTTCTACATCCAGGTCATTAATAAAGATGTTAAATAACACCAGACCCAGAACATATCCCTGTGGAACCCCCCTTGACACCTTCTTTCAATCTGACATTATTCCAGTAATAGTTACTCTGTTTGCAGTTGTTTAACCAATTATGTATCCATTTAATGGTAGTTCTACTGAGCCTGCATTTCTCCAGCTTACTTAGGAACAAAAAGTCACGTGAGACTGTGTCAAAAGCCTTGCTAAAGTCCAGGTATATTATGTCCATGTCATTCCCCCATCCACCAAACTAGTTACCTTGTCAAAGAAGGGTTAAAAACACCAGCCTGTTTGGCATGATTTCTGTAGTAAAATTCTTAGTATTATTGTAGTAATTCAGCCAGCATAAGCAGGCTTTCAGCTCTGAAATATTCCTATATGTAGGTGCACCTCAAATTGCTTTGACTTTATCTTTCACTGGGCATAGTACCAGGGCATCCACTTTATATCCCAAGTATATCACTTATGTGCCAGGACTAAACACTTATTCTTTTTCAGGTGCAGACCTGTTCCCTTTAACTTGTTTAGCGCTTCAGCTAAATTTTGTAAGTGTTCTGTTTCAGTGGTACCTGTAATTAGCATTTCATTCAGATATACTGCTCCATTGGAACTTCCTGAATCAACTGAATCATTACTGCAGTGGAAATGGTTCACTACCTTTTCACCAGGTATCATATGCTTCTTGGTTCATAATAATCATGCTACATCCCATGTCAAGCTCAAATCATACTCCCCCCACACACACACACCCCATTTCAAGTGAGGCCATTGTGGCTGGGACTTACTTTAGGTATATTTGTTACCCATTTATTATAGATAGTATAAGCTACTTCCATTTTTTTCCTTCTCACTACTTTCCTCCTCCGGTACATGAAAGGTATCATAGCTATTAGATTGCTTTTTATCATGGTTTTGTATGTCTGCTTTCTTGGTTTTGTTTCAACCTTCTTGAATGTGCTCAGTCAATCCACAAATGTGATTTTTAAATCAGCAGACCATTGGTGCCTATTAACTATCTCTGTTTTAACTGCCTCCACAATAATACTCTGCTAGACAATTAGATCTGTTTCTAGGTTGCCTTGCAATTTTGTGCACAGTACCTTGTATTTCCTGCTTGCTATTTCCATCTCCCCAGGCTCCTGTGACTTATGTTTGTAAATCCTGTACATTTTTATTTGCAGATTCCATAGCCTGGACCAATTTCAGAGCTATTTCAAATGTTCACTATGGTTCAGACAGTAATCTTCTTTGCATTTTGTCATCATTAATGCCACAGACTAATCTGTCTCTTAGCATTTGTGTCAGAAGCACACCATAATTACAATCTTGAGAGAGCTTCCTCAGTTCTGCCACAAACTCTCCTCCTGTCACCCTGGATTTCCTTGTCCCAGAGTTAAACTAAAATCATTCTGCTATTTTCCTGGGTGTTGGGTTGAAACGATTTTTATTTTAAAAGAACAGCTTTACTAAACTCATCAAAAGTTTTTATCCATGAGCTTTTTAGGGGTTAGCAGGTTTCTTATTAAACTGAGGTCTTGACCCCTACACTGCCAAGTATTATCGTTTCTTCTCATCTTCACCTATAACATCATTAGCAGTGAATAAAATATATTTTTCAGTATTCATCCCAAATTAAGTGTTGTGGATTAAATAGTCCCATATATTGCAGCATTTCACCTGTGTTTCTATGGGTGCATAGACCTTACTTACAGATGTCTTCCCAGACCTATTTCTCTTTTTTCTTTCAGCTCCACCTCACCACCATATGTTGTAATATAAACAAGATATAATCCAACTTCAAGTATTAACAGTCTTTTTAGTTCAAGCAATTTGCATACATCTTTGCAATAGCTCCATTGACCCACACTTTCCAAAGTTGACAATGCATAACACAATCCTGGAACAGCCAAACATTTCCTTGTTTTAAGCTATCTGTCTACTCCCCCCAATGGCTGGATTATACACAGTAGAATAGACAAGGTCTCTTTAATATCTGGTCATTTTGTTTCCTAAAAGTAACTGAGGCTACGTCTTCACTACCCGCCGTATCGGCGGGTAGCAATCGATTTCTCGGGGATCGATATATCGTGTCTTATCTAGATGCGATATATCGATCCCCGAATGTGCTCCTGTTGACTCCGGAACTCCACCAACGCGAACGGCAGTAGCGGAGTTGACAGGGGGAGCCACGAACATCGATCCCGCGCTGTGAGGATGGTAGGTAAATTGGTCTAAGATACTTTGACTTCAGCTACATTATTCACATAGCTGAAGTTGCGTATCTTAGATCGATCCCCTCCCCTAGTGTAGACCAGCCCTGAGGATAGAGATGGGGTAGGAAGAGGCATATGTACTTTGGTTACATATTTGACTTTTGTAGAATAATTTGGGGAATAGTTACCGTTACCTGATTAGCATCCCTTTTAGTGGTTTTAAAACATTTCAGACAGTGGGAGTATTGCAGGGCAAGCGAATAGATCCCTAGATAGCACCACTTCATATGTGAAGAAGGGATCAGCTACTAAATATAAATGTGCATTGATTTTTGCTGACTAACATGGAGAAAATCTTTTTCTTCTAGTGGTTCAAGGTTCTTTTATCCCTGCACTTGAGGCGAGGAGGGAGAGGGGGAAATAGCTAGCCATTGTATTCTACAAAATATTCTTGCCTGTAGTCTTCTTGAAATATCAATGACAGATAATGGACTACATTTCATAGCTGAGAAGTGGTGTTTTTTTTAAAAAAAAAGACTGAAAGCAATGGCACTTATTAGATTTGTTCTTCTGCTTCCAATGGCAAGGCAGAGTAATTTTCCTCATACCTGCTCCTTTGTTCCCCCCCATTTCTTTCCCATTCGTCTTTAGTCTCGTTTTACTTAAAAACTCATTTAGTTGTCTCCTGAGCTCATTAATGTTCCCTGCTTCAAAGGCCCTTTATAACAACATATTGGCACATATGTATTACTCTTTATATGAAATAATTTTGTTTGAACTGTCTCCCAGTTGTCAAGTAATCTCCAGTGTGCGCTCTCATATTATTATCCCTAGACGAGTAGTATATTTATCATAAACACTTGTTATAACTATGGTGATTATAATGAGAATTCACGAAGTCCAAAAGTAAAGTACAAGGATTTCACATCCATGGGGGAACATTTGCACCAAAGAGTAAAGTGAAGGTGAGCTGTATTTATAAAATAATGTTCTTTTCTTTCATGTTCCTTGCCAGTGTAAAGTATTTGTTCAGACTACAGCTGGGCAAATAATTCAATTAATTTTTTATTTGGCTAATTTCACCTCTTGGAATTATAGATTCATAGATTCATTGACTCTAGGACTGGAAGGGACCTCGAGAGGTCATCGAGTCCAGTCCTCTGCCCTCATGGCAGGACCAAATACTGTCTAGAACATCCCTGATAGACATTTATCTAACCTAAGCGCAGAGTAGAGCAGAAGAATGACTTCTCGTGTCTTTTTTTACAACACACCTGTTAATGCATCCCAGAATCACGTTTGCTTTTTTTGCAACAGTATCACACTGTTGACTCATATTTAGCTTGTGGTCCACTATGACCCCTAGATCTCTTTCTGCCATACTCCTTCCTAGACAGTCTCTTCCCATTCTGTATGTGTGAAACTGATTGTTCCTTCCTAAGTGGAGCACTTTGCATTTGTCTTTATTGAACTTCATCCGGTTTACCTCAGACCATTTCTCCAATTTGTCCAGATCATTTTGAATTTTGACCCTGTCCTCCAAAGCAGTTGCAATCCCTCCCAGTTTGGTATCGTGCAAACTTAATTTCTTAATATCTCCGGAGTGGAGATCACAACCTCCCCCCAAGGCAATATTCCAGGTTTAATCACCCTGAAAGTGGAGAACTTTTTCCCTAATGTCCACCTACATTCTTGCCAGTTTAAGCCATTGCGCTGTTCTATCATTAGAAGCTAAGTAACAAGTGTCTCCGCCTCCTGAACGCACCCTTTTAGATACCTGAAAACTGCTACTGTCCCCTCCTCAGTCTTCCTTTGCCAAACTAAATAATCCCAATGCTTCAGTCTTCCTTCATAGGTCTGTTCCAAGACCTTTAATCATTCTTGTCAACTCTTCTCTGGCCCTCACCAATTTCTCCACACTTCTGAATAGCGGTGCCAGAACTGACACACTAAACCCAGCTGAGGCCTAACCACGCAGAGTAGAGCCGAAGAATGATCTCTCTGATACACAGACAACCTTTATGCATCCCAGGATAGTGTTGTTTTTTGCAACAGTATTCACATTGATCCATATGAGTTTGTGGTCCACTGATGACCCTACGATCCTTTCTGCCATACTCTCCCTAGACGATCTCTCCAGTCTATTTGTGAAACTGATGTTCCTTGCTAAGTGAGCACTTTGCATTGCTTTGAACTCAATCCGTTACCTCAGACCCATTTCTCCATTGTCCATCATTTGAATTGACCCTGTCCTCCAAACAGTGGCAATCCCCAGTTGGTATCCCAAACTAATAAATTACTTCATGCCAACACTAACGTGAAAGATATGAACAGAGCCAAGCCCAAACAGACTCCGTGAACCCCCACTATATAGCCTTCAGCGAGATGGGAGCCAGTATAACTATCTCATACGTTATCCGGGATGAACCGTTGGATGTCCTCGGAGGCAGGCCTAGTCACGCACCATCTTCACAATCCTGATCTACGTTATTGTAAGAGTTTCATAGGAAACCGTGTAATCTGTAAAGATCTGAACGGGCTTAGCTAAGATATCCTTGATAAAGCCGGGACTACACTTAGCATTGATTTGCCTATGTTGGACAGCAAGACCGTTATCCTACTAAAGCAGGTAAACATCACTTTTCACAGTAACTCATGAATTAAGCGTTGAGCTTATATTTGTTCTTACAAAGATCATGTTGCTGATCCCTATCACGCTTACCACCTCCAAGTGTGCAAGATAATCTTTAATACTGCTCCTATTTCTGGCACAGAATACTAACTCTGCTGTTAGTTCCTGGGTTTGTTTATTGTCCCTTTTTAAAAGTGGCAACTATATTCCCTTTCCAGTCTATCCGGAATCTCTCCCTTCCCATGACTCCAAAGGAATAACTAGAGGCTCAGATACTCCTATTACTCTTGAGTTCTAGGAGCATTCATCAGACCTCGTGACTTGCAGGCATCTAATAGCTTCTAAGTGATTTTAACTGCTCTTTTTATTTATCTCAAGCTACTCCCTTCCCAATAGCATTCACTATGTTTAGACATCCTTCAGACTTCTCATGAGACATCACCCTTGTTTTTTACCCCTTTTATCCTAACCCAGAGACTCTCAACACTTCCGTCTCCTATGTCCATCTCCACCTCAGTCCAAGTGTGTACATTTTTAATATAGTTTTCAAGCAGCTTACAGTTTTTTTGTATAGTTCAATAGTGACTTTACATTTGGCAAATAACTCTTTTGGTCTGTAAATCTGTAAAACAGTGTTCATACACATTCAAAATTTTGATTGGACATGTGTCAAATACTATGCTTGTTCCCTCATTTAGAATCAGCTTTCCGGAGAGAATGCTTATGTCTATGATTTGCTAGTTACATTTTTAAATAAAAATAAGGTTTTGCCATTAGAAGTCCAATATGTGTTACCCAATTCCTTTCTCTATTTTACTAAAATGTCCCAAGTACACTGGGCTCTCGTGTGGCACCAGTTTTTAAGGATCACTGCCCAAAGTGAGGAGTTATGTCCCACTTAAAAGGACATTAGTGCAAGGATATTTTTATGAGCTATCACACACAATGAATATTTAACATACAATTAAATCCAAATTGCATCCTGGGGAAACAATTCCATTATCAGTGGTACTTCTCTAAAAGTGAAGCAGAATGTTACAGGTTTCAGGAATGCCTTTATCACACAAGTTTATTTACTACAGCCGCTACCTGCAGCAGCACTGTAGTAAAAGCTTGGTCTGTTTTCCCATTCTAAACTCTGTTTTCAGGACTTTATATACAGCAGACATAAAGTGTACTCTGGGCTGAAATGTAGCATATAAAGTCTCACCCAAAGAGAAGAAAAAATTGCATGAGAGATGTCAATCTATTTGGACCCTAAAATGCAGTTATTCTGAAAAAGCAATCGGTTCCAAACCCCAGTGTTCTCTCCAGTGTTTTACATATTTATTTTCCTTTAAAGCAGGTACACGAGTTTCTTCATAAGGAACCAGTGTTTTAGCACAAGAGGTGAAATCCTGCCTCTTTTGAAGTCAATGGGAAAACGTTTACATCAATGGGGCCAGAATTTCAACCAAGATCTCTCGGTTGTGTTGTGCCTTTTGTGGATGTTGCACAATAACTCCAGGGACAAGTCAAGCAATGGTGTTCACAGGAAGAAATTATGGCCTTTGTTTTCTGGGTACTGCACCTTTAAATCTCTAAGAACTCTGTAAGAAACAGGCGTTTCTAAGAGGCAGCTTGTAACCGCATGTTGTGTTCTCTCCTTCAGCCTACTTTTGGTTCCTTAATCAGACTGGGGGCATCCACCTGCCATCAGGTCCTTGCACCTGATCATTTTCCCATTGGAAGAGAGGTATTGCCAACCCCAAATGTCCAAAAAATCATGAGCCAGGCCACAAAAATAATGAGATTTGCTTAAAAATCATGGGGGACAACTGTTGGGTTCCTTTTGTTTGCTGTCTGGTTTGAGCCTGTAGGGTGCACTCGGGTATCCTTTTCAAGCTTTTTTCCTGCAACTATTAAAACTCAGCATTTTTATTTTATTTTAATTAAATGAAAGTTGAGATTTCCTTACAAGTGTCTCGATTCTAGAAGCTGGTGCTTTAAGAAAAATACCAAATATCACAAGAGTTGGCAACATTGGAAGGGAGTGCTGGCACATTGCTCCCTGAAGGGAGTCCCTAGTGACTAAGTGAGCCTATCATTTCCAGAAAAATATACAGGTGGCTCAAAAAGAGCCACAGCTAGAGGCAAGAAGTTCCATTGGAAAGAGCTCAGTTGAAGTTTTCTAAAAGATTTATTACAAAACGAAGTACATATTTGTAAAGATGGGCAGCATACATTTAATGAGAGGGCTTAGCTAGTTTTCTATTACAAGAGTGCAGTTTTAGAGATAAGCTGTTTGGTGCTCCCCTAACACAGAGGCTTATTTTTCATTCACATAAAGGTTAGGCCATTGGTCTTCATACATAGCAGACAAAGCCTTTGAGTACTTATGAAGTAACTGGTCTTAATTCCCTCCATCCTAAGTGGCAATGCCACACATTTAACTTTTGAACACTTTTTTAAATAATGCTTTGCATTTCTGTAGCACCTTGTTGGGGGAGAGGCTTTAGAAAGAAAAAGGTCAAGAACCCCTGCTCTTTAGTGTCTAGCCATTCCCAAGGCTAAAGGCCAGACTCTCAGCTNCCCTTTTCAAGCTTTTTTCCTGCAACTATTAAAACTCAGCATTTTTATTTTATTTTAATTAAATGAAAGTTGAGATTTCCTTACAAGTGTCTCGATTCTAGAAGCTGGTGCTTTAAGAAAAATACCAAATATCACAAGAGTTGGCAACATTGGAAGGGAGTGCTGGCACATTGCTCCCTGAAGGGAGTCCCTAGTGACTAAGTGAGCCTATCATTTCCAGAAAAATATACAGGTGGCTCAAAAAGAGCCACAGCTAGAGGCAAGAAGTTCCATTGGAAAGAGCTCAGTTGAAGTTTTCTAAAAGATTTATTACAAAACGAAGTACATATTTGTAAAGATGGGCAGCATACATTTAATGAGAGGGCTTAGCTAGTTTTCTATTACAAGAGTGCAGTTTTAGAGATAAGCTGTTTGGTGCTCCCCTAACACAGAGGCTTATTTTTCATTCACATAAAGGTTAGGCCATTGGTCTTCATACATAGCAGACAAAGCCTTTGAGTACTTATGAAGTAACTGGTCTTAATTCCCTCCATCCTAAGTGGCAATGCCACACATTTAACTTTTGAACACTTTTTTAAATAATGCTTTGCATTTCTGTAGCACCTTGTTGGGGGAGAGGCTTTAGAAAGAAAAAGGTCAAGAACCCCTGCTCTTTAGTGTCTAGCCATTCCCAAGGCTAAAGGCCAGACTCTCAGCTGTGCCCAAATTAGCCCTTTATGCCCCTACTATACCAATTTTGATGCTAGTTCTGTGCCAGCCCAGTCTCCACTGTAGATTAGAGCAGCCTCAGGTTGTTTAAAATTATAACCAGCTGCCCGCAGCTTTCCATGGGTCATTTTGGCAGCCAGGAATTGCCAGGGTGTTGAGTGGATAAAGCCAAACTCTCCTGTGTCAGGGCAAGGGAGGGGCAGTGGCACAGGAATTGCTACAGTGTTTGTGCCACCAGAGGATTCCCTTGTGCAGTAGGAGCACTGCATCAGCCACCTACGCTGCCTCTCTGGCAGTTTTGCACTAAGAGACCTCAAAATTCCCCCACCCCAGTCTAAAGGATAAATGGCAACAATATATGGACCAGATCTTTCATTCCTTGTGCCCTCAAAATTCCCATTGGCCCATCCAGATGTTCTACATGAACAACTGCTCTGATCTAGAACCAGTTAAATCAATGGGGATGTAGTTTTCTATTGACTTCAATGAGTTCTGGATCAAGCCTTAAACTGACAGAGCTGTTCTACAGCACCAAGTCTCAGAGCATTACCACAGTTTTAAAAAGATATTTGTTTTAAAAAAACAAACCCTGGAATGAGTAACTGAGCATCCACTTTAACTTCTGTCTCCTTCCTTCCTTGCCAGATATAGGGTTTGACCCCATAAATCCAGGGATAAGCCAAGATCAGAGGATCTCACGCAGCTCCTTTAGCTCCTCATGGGTTTGTTTTCTGTAGCACTTTCAGTCTGAAAACAAAGTGCTTTCCCTATAGTCATGTAGCAGCACTACATTCCTGGTGGAAGAGAAGTATTTTCCACCAATGTAAAATAATGTTTTGAGGCAGAGTGAACTTGCCCAAGGCTGCATAGAAAGCCTGTGTCAAAGTGAAGACTAGACTCCAGATTTTCAGATAGCCACTCCAGTGCTCTGACTGCAAGACAGCCTTCCTCTCCTGTTCTGTAGGCCAAAAATTGGAATGTCTAGAACACAAACAACAAAATAAGGTCCCTACTTCAATAGTGGCTTACACATTTCCAAATATCAAAAAGAACAGCACCCATCAGGACACACAAAAGACCCACAGAGAAAAAGAAAGTATGCAGGTACATAGAAGGAGTCCTTATAATTTTCTTTTAAATTAATGTTCCAAAATTAGTAAAAAACCAAACCACAACACACACTTCATCTGATAACTGCATACAGGATATATCTACAGATTTATTAGATCATTTCTTTTATGGACCTTTCACAGGGTCCACTCACCACAAATGGCACCTCCTGCTGGTAGCTCTTGGGATTAGCTCTTGTCAGGCCCTGCCCTCCTCTGGCAGCATCTCTACTTGTTATCTCTTTCATCCTGTAGTCCTTCTCACTGCTGGAACTGCAGCTTCCTGTTCCTGGCATGGCCCTCCTGCCAGGTCACTAAGATCTTCCCCTTCCAGGAAAATCAAGGTCCTTCCAGACCAGTTAGCAGCTTCAACACTCTGCATCACTTCTCAGTGGATGGTAGAGAAACCCAGGCCTGTCCTCTACAATGGGTTCCAGTCCAGGGACCCTATAACAAGCAGCCATGGTCTGTATGGTCCAACACCCTTGCTGCTGTTTCCCTGGGCTTCTTCCTACTTAACTGGCATCCCCCTCCTCCTGGATTTGCCAGCCTCCAACACCCTGCTCCCAGAGCATGACTGTAGACTATCCCCATTAGGGCTTATGGCTCCTGGGCTTTATACAGGCCCCTCCTGTTCCTGCCCAGCTGAGCCCATTTCCAATTGGCCTGTTCCCTGTCTCCTTCCTCAGGTACAGCCTGGGCAGATACTTGGCCTGCCTAGCCACTTTAACCCCTCCAAGCCTTGTGTGGTGGGGGTGGATAGAGTGTTACAGGTGCATTTAATGCTGTAAGAATGAAACATATATAGCTACAATTCTCTCTGCATAGACAGGGAAGAATAAACTGTTAACATGATTAAAACTGGAAGGAAAAGAGAATGCCTCTTCCAAATTTACTCCTTCTCATAAGCAATTGATTGGCAGGTCAGCATAGGCTCAATCCTGCAAGGTGTTGAGCTCTGTGGCCCCCATCCAGCAAAACTCTTTAAAACATTCTTACCTTTAATTATGTGAGTAGTCTTAATGATTTCAATACAACTATTCACAGGCTTAAAGATATGCATGTGCTCAGCTCACTGCACCCTACATCATCTGCAACTAGCACAGCTTGAATGGTGGCCATTGTTACAAACATTTGATAATTGCATGTGTTCAGAGAAGAAATGAAGACGCACTAATTGAAGTATATATTTAAACTTCTCTCTTTCTGGTTTATTATTGACATAATTCCTTATCACTCAGCTGGAGCAAGAAGGGGAAATGTGAAACTTTAAACTGCCTCAAATAAACTTATTTTCTGTCATATCTAAATTTCATAAATGCTACAGTTATGCAAACACAGAGTTGCTCTAAAACATAAAAGACATTAGAATAGAATAGAATATCAGGGTTGAAAGGGACCTCAGGAGGTCATCTAGTCCAACCCCCTGCTCAAATCAGGACCAATCCCCAACTAAATCATCCCAGCCAGAGCTTTGTCAAGCCTGACCTTAAAAACTTCTAAGGGAGGATGATCCACCCAACCTCCTATGTAACCCATTCCAGTGCTCAACACCCTCCTAAGTTGAAAAGATTTTTCCTAATATCCAATCTAAACCTCCCCCACTGCAACTTGACACCATTAACTCCTTGTTCATGTCATCTGGTACCACTTGAGACAGTCTAGATCCATCCTCTTTGAACCCACTTTCAGGTATTTTTGTTGAAAGCAGCTATCAAATCCCTCCTCATTCTTTCTCTTCTGCAGATTAAACAATCCCAGTTCCTCAGCCTCTCTCATAAGTCATGTGCTCAGCCCCCTAATCATTTTTGTTGCCCTCTGCTGGACTTTTTCCAATTTTTTCACATCTTTCTTGTAGTGTGGGCCCAAAAACTGGACACAGTACTCCAGATGAGGCCTCACCAATGCCGAATAGAGGGGAATGATCACATCCCTCGATCTGCTGGCAATGCCCCTACTTATACAGCCCAAAATGCGTTAGCCTTCTTGGCAAACAACACTGTCGACATTCCAGCTTTTCAACCACTAATACCTAGTCCTTTCTGCAGAACTGCTGCCTATGCCATTCAGTCCCTATGTCCGTGTGAGCAGTCATGGGATTCTCCATCCTAAGTGCAGGACTCTGCACTTGTTCTTGTTGAACCTCACAGATTTCTTTTGGCCCAATCCTCTAATTTGTCTTGTTCCCTCTGTATCCTATCTTTTACCCTCCAGCGTATATCTACCACTCCTCCCAGTTTAGTGTCATCTGCAAACTTGCTGAGGGTGCAGTCCACACCATCCTCCAGATCATTTAATGAAGATATTGAAACAAAACCGGGCCCCAGACCTGACTCTTGGGTCCATCTCGCTTTGAAACGCCGGCTGCAACTAGACATGGAGCCATTGATTAGCCAGCCCATATTTCTTTAACTTGCTGGCAAGAACTGTGGAGACAGTATCATAAGTTTGCTTAAGTAAAGGAAGTACCATATTTTCGCCCTTAGACGCACCTGACCATAAGACGCACCTACCGGTAGTTTTTAGAGGAGGGAAAACAAGAAAAAAAATATTCTGAATCAAAATGTTGTACTAAACCATATTAATAAACTACCGGTTATATCAGAATAATATTTCAACCGTGTAAAGTGAACAGCAGTCAACAGTGGCATTAAGAACCATCATCACTGTTTCATTAACAACATGAAGAGAGACTTTAGGTTCGGAGTACTCTTTCTGAGTCTTCTGTGAACCCCAAGAACTCATCATTGCTAGAGTCAGAATTTATGAAGCTCAGATTGCTCACAATCCGACTGACATCACTTTCTCGCTATCTTCATATAAGATACTAATCTTGCGTTTCGCTTGTCATCCAAGCATTGCATAATGCCACATTTTTGAAAATGACTGGACCAACGATTTCCTCCTTTCACCGAGTGCCATGATGTTTTCACCCATTCACAAAACTTGAGTGTGATTCGTGGGCCTCCTTCATTCGTCCAGATAGCGGTGTCAGATCATGATTACCAGCAGCCATCCATTTTGTTCCACTCTTCTCGCATAAAGACCTTAAAATGGTTTGTCTGATGGAAACGTCGAGAGGTTGCAAAACTGGCTGGGTAAGACCTCCAAGGAAATTAAACAGCTCTTAGTGAGTCTTCACTTCTTTAAAGCAACTTTTTTGTAGTTCTACGCTAATTATTTGTGCTCTAATACAATAGGTGTCAAGTACCTAATAAGGCAGTTTTTTTCACAGAAGCCCTCCAGGACGTTGGACCACACTTTTTCAATCCATACTCTCATTCCATTCTCGGTCCATCCAGTTCCTCTACTCATGAAACTGTTACAACACACTCCTCGTTTGGAATCACTCTTTTGCGAAAATGTTTTCCTTTTTGGAAATTAACATGGGTGGCAATTTTGCTTGCCGTATATGCCACAGCTAAAGGCAACACAACCCGTGTGTGATGGGTTTTCTCATGTCCGAGGAAGGTTTTCACTTCCTGTGAATTAGCTTTTGAGCACCTTTCACGTATCAAACAGTCCCTATTACGACTTGGCACATCAAAGGTTAGCGTGCGCACTCAGCGCCACTCGTGTGTGGCCAGTGCTCCAGGGTGAGGTAAAGGTTATGCTTCCAGTCCGAGCTCCAACTAATCTCGGCAGGCTCAGCCAAAATGTACCCGAGAGCATAGCATTTTACCTTGAAGTAGTTACCGGTAGTAAAGGAAGCACTGCTTGTCCCAGCGGAGACAGGGCGGTGCAACCATTTAGGCATAGGCGGTTGCCTGTGGCACAAGATTGGGGCTCAAAAAGTGGCGCCCCTCAAAAAAATTTTTGAATGGTTGCAGTCCGCTGCTCTGGAGGCTGATGCTGCAGCACGCACAGCATCTGCCTGCAGCCAAGTGTCCCCCGCGCCGGTGGGCCAGCCGCCGCCAGCCAGGGCGGAGCCCCCCGCCCGGTCAGGGAGGCACTGCCCGACCTTGCCACGCCCCACCCGCCCCCGGGATCAGGGAGCCACGCGCCGACCCGACTCAGCCCAGGGCACGCCCCCGCCGCGGGGCAGGGAAGCGCCGCCGCAGCCAGGCCCCCCCCACCTGGGCAGGAGCCGCCGCCGCGACCGCACCCCCGAGTCGGGAGCCGCCGCCGCGAGCCCAGGGCGCGCCCCCGCCCGGGGTCAGGCGCGCCGCGACCCCGGCACCCCATCCCCGCCCCCGGGGTCAGGGGAAGCCACCGCACGACCGGGCAGCCCAGGGTGCCCCCCCCCAGGGCAGGGAGCCCCCGCGACCCGGCAACACAACACACACACACCCCCGCCCCTGAGGTCAGGGAGCGCCGCGACCGGCACACCCCCCCGTCCCCCAGTCAGGGAGTGCAGTTGCTAGGCGACAGCGGGGAAGCAGCACTCCGCGGACCAGGACCGGATACAGAAACCCAGCAGCCTGCCTCTCTGCAGCCTTCCCTCCGTGCCGCAGATCCGCTTTTCGCCCCTGCACTGGGGACACCATCGCTCCATAAGACGCACAGACATTTCCCCTTACTTTTGAGAGAAAAAAAGTGCGTGTCTTATGGAGCTAAAAATAGGTAACTCTCCACTGCTTTCCCCCATCCACAGAGCCCGTTATCTATCATGAGGCTAGTAGGGTCAGGCATGACTTGCCTCTTGGTGATCCATGCTGACTGTTCTGATCACTTTACTCTCTCTAAGTGCTTTAGAATTGATTCCTTGAGGACCTCTCCATGATTTTTCCAGGGATTAGTGGGCTGACTGGTCCTGTAGTCCCCCGATCTCTTCCCTTTTTAAAGGGGCACTACATTAGCCTTTCCCAGTCATCCGGGGACCTCCCCCGATTGCCAAGATTTTCAAGATAATGGCCAATGCTCTGCAATCACATCCCTAACTCCTTTTAGCACTTGTGGCTCATCCCAGCTTTTCTGAATGCCTGAACCACTGTCTTTCTCCACAAGTACTGGTTACCTCCTTTCTCCCATGGGTGTCTTGCCCAGTGCAGCATCTGGAGCTGACCTTGTTCGTGAGAACAGAGAAAAAAATCATTGAGTACATTAGCTTTTTCCACATCCTCTGTCACTAGGTTGCTCCCTCATTCAGTGAGGGGCCCACTCTTTGACTTTCTTCTTGTTGCTAACATACCTGGATTATAGACACTGTTGACTTTTAATCTCTTTTCTTAATTAGATGATCAGCTTTAATGATACTTTATTATATGCATTTAGATATTTTCTTGTGATATCAACAATTTACTGTACTTAAGGGGATGTCTGGCACTCAAATGGTGGACACTGGCTCTGGATCTATCATTTCTTCAGTGTTCACTTATTTTGTCCTCCATGTCCTTTTATGATTTACATTTCCTAGTCTCCTCATATCAGTCACTCTGTTTTCTTCACCTCCTCATTACTAATTCATCCAGCTTTTGAATCAACATTCAGATCAGCAGGTTGGCTCCTGTGCCTACACTTACAATCAGCTCAACACCAAGACAACAGAGTGCGATCATCACCTTTAAATCCAGACATGCGTAATTTAAGGAATTTTTATAAGGTGACTGTGTTTATTAGGAAGAATATTGCATTATGTTACATTCTATGCTTTTCTATTTCTCTCTGTATTTTAGCTGAACAGACACATACTTGTCTTATGAAGAGATTGGGTTTTAAGTGCCATAAATAGATTTTTTTTAGTTTACAGGCTCTTTCTAACTCCATTATTCTCCCTGCCACACAAAATTAAGTTTTTCTACATCGTTGTTGCTGCCGTAGAGAAATGTATTTTCTGTCTTGCCTTAAAAAGAAAGATACAGCAAAACACTGACGGCACAAGAAGCAATTTGAATCCTGTGATAGAAAATATATCCCTAGCAGACAATGCACAGTAATAAGTAATAGTATAAGAACACTTTGACATTAGAAGAAAAGTGCCTAGTAAACCATTTTTAAATAAATATGTTTTCTTTTGCCGTTTTCTTTGGTAGCGAAGAAACGGAGGAAAGAAAGTAGAAAAATGTATGGCTGCACATTACTCAATAACTACAGAACTGTTTTTAATAATGTACGTTATTTCTGCTTTTGGACAGGCAACATACAGAGGTCAGGCACTATTACAAGTCACTTTACTCAAGGTGCTTTTATACACTCTACTGTTATTTTCACAGTCATTATCCTGTGTATGGAACAGCAAAGACAAGAGTATGTCATAGTACTGTGACTGCCTTGTTCTGTGTGTTTCGCTCTATGTAAGTTATATTTGCAACAATAGTTCACCAAGTATGTATTGATTTAAAAAGTGTAATATTGATGTCTAAGGCCATGGGGTTCCAGCGTGACAAACCACACTTTAAATGCCATCCAAAGGGATGCTCTGTATCTTATCTGAATACAGGATCTTATCGACTAATTTACATCGCTTCTGCAGTAACATGATGAATTTTGAACTTTAATAAATGCTAGTTTGTGACTAGCTTTATGATTTCATCTTAATGAGCCTCATTTTGAATGTTAAATGTCTGACAAACATTGGGAGTTCCCATTATTCAATAGCTCTTCAGTGACTTATGAGACGACAGTTATGGCCTCAGTCCCAACGGTAGTAGACAGGCATCCATATCATCTGAAGCACCAACTGATGCTTTCAACAGTAGAATAAAATTCGAAAAGAACAATCTGAGGGTTTTTTGTTTGTGGAATGTCCACAGTTGGATCCCAATGTTTAAAAATGCATGTATTATTCAAAATTCTGCTACATGTTGGTTACTCTTTTGACACTCAAAATTTGAGCTGTGATGCTTCATGATGATTAGCTGCATAAATCACATGGTATTCTTACTCTTCTCCACTGGCTTCTGGTGCAAATGATCATGGAAAGAGAACTTCAAAGGTTGTGTTTCATCAACATTATTGTCAGGAAAACATCACTGTATCAACATTCACAGGAAATGAACAGAGAAGGGGAGTGGGCAGAGCTGAAATGAATTAATGGTTCAGTGCAGACAAGCATCCATAAAGGACTGCACAATTGGACTCAATGAGAGTGATTCCATTGAATCAAATGGCATCTGGATCAGGCCCAAAGTGTTTTCCACCAGTCACCCGAATCTACTCAATTGATGAGCTAATTCATTGTGATTGAAGATGTTTGTAGAGGGAAGTTTACATTCACGCTGCCAATACTGTATCTATTCTCTGGCCAGCCTGGACAACATTACATGCAAGTGTGTCTGTGGACCAGCAAGCAGGATTCATACAGAGCCCTTGCAAATGTAAACTCTCAAACTATTTGATACTCCATATCTACCACTGGACTATTATTAGTTTCATGATCTCCATGTCCCCAGTTAATGGATACACTAAATAATGACAAACAGATAAACTTGAAATATAGTGTGAAATAATTATTATACTCTTTTGGGTGAAGCCCTAAACCAAGTTTCTGTTTCTTTAAAATTCCCATGTCACTTCTCATAGAAACTTGCTCAGACTTGTCCAGTATAGTGTATGCTAGGTGACTGCCACCTTCTACCCAACATGGGATTACAGGTTGAATGTATGGAGCTGCAAAGTAACCCAGTGTTCTAGATCAGTGTAATCTATTATTTTCATTTCATTTTCCTTTAATTTACAGTTAACTTTAAATTGCCACAATATGCCTGTAGCTTGTATCTAAACACCCCGTGCTGCAGCAAAAGATTACTCATGTTACAAAAAGATTACTCATGTTACAATCTGAATTCACACCAACTATTTTGTTTCCAATTATTCTCAGTTATTTGCCACATCAGAAAGCGAGAAGGAGGCATTAATTAAGTAAAATATAATTAACAGAAAGTAGCTCCGACACCACCACGTTTATTTCAGTGAGCAGGGTATGAATAGCAGGGAACAAGTAGCAATGACACAACAGGAGAAGGAGAGTTTATATAATATGTTCTTAAGCGACAACAGCATCCAATATGTTTATAGATTGAAAAATTTGCAAAGAGGCACACTGGCAGAATTTGCTCTCAATGATTCTGGTTAGAAACCACAGCCAGCCAGTGACCAAATAAGTGGGGGAATGGCTTGGTTTAGAAATGCAGCCTAGTGACAGTCCATTTAATATCATGAGTACTACTGTCTTCTCAACACCGAATCTAAATCTTTTGTAAGAATTATGCCATAGCTGAGGTCCTGTACATGAAAATGGAGCCCCCAGAGCCTTATGAGGCTAAGGAACCACTGTCCCTATCTTCCCCAGCTCTAGTCTCTAGTACTAGAGACAGGGTTAAGGTTATAGTTGATTTATGTTACAGTTGCACCTAGAAGCCCTGTTACTGCAGCCCCATGTGACATATGCTGTATAAGCACATAACCAGATGCAATACCAGAAGAGTGGTCAGTCTTATCTTTTTAGACTGTAATATGGTAGGAGGTGAAACAGAGGCACCGAGATGTGAAATGACTTGCTCAAGGTCACACACTCAATAATGAAGCCAGAAACAGCCCCAAGGTCTCCTGAGTCCCAGTCTACTACCCACTCCATTAGACCATTCTGTCTCTCTTAAGGTGTAAGGAAAATAACAATTACAGATTAGAATCAATGACTTTACTGACCTAACAGGTAATTATTATTTTTCAGAATTATTTTAGTGACTAATGCTTTCTAAAGTGATTAGCAATTTGAAGTGCTCAGCTTGAGATTCCATGAAGAGTCCTGAACTTCTGGGCACTTTCCCTTTTGAAGAAAAAAAAATACAAACTCCAGATCCTTTTAAGGTATTGGGCACCCATGGGTGGCGGGTGAACGAGCCTTTGGGGGAGACTAGCCCCCGTCCCATCCCCCTCTGCCCGAGGCTCTGACCCTCCCCCTCCTGTTTCTGTCCTCCTCCCCTGCCGGAGACCAGAGCACACACCCCTGCGCGCCCTCAGCCCCGGAGCAGCTTGGCCCCAGTGCCTCTAGCCCCAGAGCACTGGGCAGGCGACGCGGCCAGAGCGCCCCCAGCCCCAATGCACTGGGTGGGCAGCATGGCCGGAGCACCCTCAACTCCAATGCCTCCAACTCCAGCTCCAGAGTGCTGGGTGGGCGGCACAATGTGGCCCCAGCCCCTATGCCCGCAGCATCGGGCCTTGCAAGCACCAGCCCCAGCCTGCCTGCTCCAGCCTCTCAGCCACAGAAGAGTGGGAAGAGACCTGGAATAAGGCAGGAGAGGGTCTGCGGGTGGAGTGTGGGCAGGGCCACACCAGGCTGTTTGGGGAGGCACAGCCTCCCCTGGCCTATGATCCCCACAGCCCATGTGGGCACCCAAAAATCACTAGTCACTTTTTAAAATCTTGCCCAAAATCTCTTTGTCTCAGTAAAAGGTTGAGCAGCAAATTACATAAATTAGTTCTATATGGTGTAAACAATGTTTCCCTTTATCAATTTTAAGTTTGTTGCCTTTTCATTTCAGTGTCCCTTTCTCCTCATATTGCAAGAAGCAAACAGGAAGATTCACCTTTCTACCACTCACTTTTATACATGTTCCATCATGTCATGTTTTATTAGACTCCTCTCCAACCTAATCCCAATTTCTCTTCACAATGAAATAGTTCCATGTTTCTAATCAGGTTAATTTGCCCTCCATTGGACCTTTTCTAGTTCTGCTTTATGCCTTTTGAGATAGAGAGGAGTTTGTGGTAAACATCTGTCCCAGATCTGGACCTGTGCGTACAAAATCCGGGTGCTTACTGTGAACCTCCCCTAAGCTTATACCCAGCTTGGATCTTATCTCGCTGCCACCAGCCGAAGTTTTCCAGGGTTTCGGCCCCTCGGGTTCCCCAAACCTTTCCTTGGGGGACCCCTCCAAGACCCAGACCCCTGGGTCTCCTTAGCTCATCCCCAGCTCCCCCGCCCTTTTCCCGGGGTGAGCCTGGGCGATGCTATACTTAACTCCGTGAATGCAAAACCAAGAGAGATATTTACCTCCCTCGAGGCTATCATTCAAACCTAGTCACAGCTAACACACCAGGAGATTCACCTCTCCCTTGTCTCGTAGCAGTAACTAGAGAAAAACCTCAAACACAAGAGAACAGAGTTGATTCTTTCTCTCTTTCCCCGTAGCCTGTTCCCGCCCTGGGGACAATAGGAAAGTTAAACACAGAGCTTAGTGTTTCCCCTCCCCCCTGTCTTTCCTTTCTCCTTAACAAGAGAAAAACTCAAACAGGTTTTAAAAAGAAAGCTTTATATAAAAAAGAAAGAAAAAAGACATAAACATATTCTCTGTAACAAGATGACAATACAGGGCTATTGCTTATAAGAAAAATATGAATAAACAGTCTGAGTCAAAAAGATATCCAATTTGAAACATTCCAGCAAGTTACACACATGTAAATACACCCAAAACAACATAAAAGCCTATATTGTTTTTCTACCTGTACTTACAAGTTGGACACAGAAGATTAGAAGAAGAAAGCTTGTTTACTCACGAAGCCGGAGGAAAACCGAACCAAAAAGAACCGCCGATTTTCCAGTTCCCTCCCAGACTTTAAAAAAAATCCAGGTCTCTGATTGGTCGTCTGGTCAGGTGTTTCGTTCCCCCTTTTGTCACCCTTTACAGGTAAAAGAAAATTAACCCTTACCTATCTACTTATGACAGAGTTGAACACTGTAATGCAGGTGAGGGTGTACCATCAGTTTCCATATTATGGATATTGTCTTAATACAGCACATTGATGTAAGCTAGCATCTCAATTGCTTTTTGGACTGTTGGTGTGCACTGGGAAGTGGTTTTCACCGAGCTATTCACAGTGATGACCATGTCTTTTTCCCAGAGTTGTTACAGCTAATTTCAAGCCCCTCAATAAGTATGATTAGTTCAAATTGTTTTTTCAATGTGAATTACTTTCACTTGTCTACATTGGATTTCATCTGCCATTGTTTTACAAATTGCCTAGTTTGGTTTGGCCCTTGAACATTCCACACAATCATCTCTTTATTAATCTACTCTAAGTAATTTTGCCTAACCTGAAAACTGCAGCACCTTGCTGTTGACATACTTTCCCAGATCATTAGCACAAGTCCTAGTACAAGTCCTTAGGGCATCCAGCTATTAATTTATTTCCCATGGTGATAATAGTCCATATTTATTTCTCTTAAACAGTGCCTAATCCACGCTGGAACTTTGTGACTATTTAGTTCTCAAGTGGCTTTGCCAAATAAGCATGACATGGCACTTTCATTCTCAGCCCCTATTTTCAGTTCTAGCAACTTCTAACTTTATCTTCTGGGCTGAAATTTCTCATGCTTGTTCTCAACATAGTGATAAACGTTTCTTGAAGAAAAAAATCTAAAGAAAATCCATTCATACATTTTGAGTTACCCAAGGGTAGAAGATCTTTGAGACATTAAAAGATTTATTTATTAATGGTCAAGTGCCAATACTGGCTCAAAACCTGGGCTGGATATGGGCAGTTTTGTTTTGAAGCAAGAAAGCAAGAAAGCAAGAAAGACCACTGCTACTTTGTGTTAAAAGTTGCTGGGTTCTGGATAACATGATTTTTCTTTTGACACATTTTAAACACTGTTGATACTTTTTCTGCTAATGATCCACTGATGCTTTATAAGCTGAATTAATGATGCTATCCACTTTTAAGCCACATCTACACTACACAGTTTTGCTGACATAAGGCAGATTGCGTTGACTTAACTATGGAGGTATACACATTGCAATGCTCCTCCCACTGCTTTAACTCACCGGCTACGCCAACATAACAAAACCACCTCAACGAGAGGCATAGCACTTAAGGTGACATAGTTAAAGCAATGCAGTGTCAGTGTGAACACTACATTTCTTACCTTCCCCTAAGTGGCCTCCAGGAGGTATCGCACAATGCCCACCAACTGTGACCACTCTAGTCACAGTTTTGAACTCCACTGCCCTGCAGCCAGGTACACAGGTACACGTCCCTCCCCTGTTAATGCCCCGAGAAGTTTGGAATTGCTCTTCCTATTTGCTTGGTGTGGAGAGCTCACATAGTTACTGCCTAGCTGAGCAGGTCGGCTCCATGCAGCAAACACACTTCTGCCTGGAGTACATGTAGGTGGTGAATCTCCTGGGTCTGTGGGGAGAGGCGGCGGTGCAGTCACAGCTCCCCAGCCGCAGGAGCATGCTTGGGGCATGGAGGAAGAGGGCTCCGATAGGGACAAGCAGCAGTGCCATGTAAAAATCAAAAAGTTGCCGCAGGCATAGCAGAAGGCAAGGGAGGCAAATAGTCGCCTGTGGTGCATAGCTGCAGAAATGCTGCTTCTACAAGGAAGCGGCTGGGTCAGGGTGGTGCTGGTGCATAGCCTCCACATTGTGCTCCTCTTATAGCCTTGTGTTCATAACACACAGCACAACAGTGAAAAGCAGTGCAGGACCCATGCTTTCTGGCACAGATGGCTGGTTTACAGGTTACCAGAGCAGCTGCAAATCTGCTGGAAATCTCATAGGATGCCCATGGAATGATGGGATTGAGAAACCTGCATCATCTGATACTGAATCTGCCTCCATGAGGCATTTCAAACCCTTCCCAAAACACCCTGCAGCCAGTTGCACAGCAAGATAACTACCCATGGTGCACTACTCTCTGTGTCGATCCAAGAACTGCTGCTGTGGATGCCCTCTGCCGACACAAGGAGCATAGTATGGACATGTAACAGTGGCTTAATTACAGCAGTGGCTGTATGTCGACATAACTTAAGTTGACTTAACTTTGTAGTGTAGACATAGCCTTAGACTGCATATGTCCCTTCCTCATCTTGTACATTTATAAGCATCGAGACATCTGTTTGATGTCGCAGATAATTATTTTGCTGTGTAACCATGTACACTTCAAAACATTAATTAAAGCTATCGTAAATTGATCCAGATAGAATTTGGTACTGCAATTTTGACCACGAGCCTTTCTTCAGAAATATACTATAAAAGAAGAATCTTTGTTTTAGACCATTCCCAGGCAGAGCTGCATAGATGAAAGTCACTGTCAACTTAAATATTTTTATCGTCAGGTAAAGAGGTGGCTGAGGAGCATACAAAGTGCTAAGAGGCTTTTGCAAATTATTAAGTGCTAAAGCAAGGTTGAAATATTTGATAAAGAGAAGCCATTCACCAAGGTCATATACCAAAAGGAATGAAGGGTGGGTATGACATTTCTTGGACTGTGAGTCACCCTGTTTCCACCTAGCTCCAGAGTGAGGGAGTCTTGCTTGTAGGATCTGAGTGTTAGTTCCCCAACACAACCAGCCTTTCAGCCACTCAAGCACTCTCCTCTGGGTTACATCAGTCCTGTCTTTGCTTGCAGGTTAAGGGCAGATGCACACACACCCTCCTACAAGTCCTCTCAAAATACCCCCATACCGAATCCAGCCACTGGTCACTGGATATCCACAGAAACCCCAGATCCTCTGTTCCCAAAGGAACAGCGTACATAGTTTACCAGTTTTACCTTAGATCACTGCTCCTGTATCACACAGAGCACTTGAGTTGAATTATAGAAGAAGCAGAAATCTGAGAAAGAACAGAAATTCAAATAAAAACCAATGTTAGAAATTGGAACAAATGGTTGTATGTAAAACATGATCATATCACACATTCTAATGCTTAAACTTAACTAACACGTTATCTTCCTGTCCAAAGAAGCCTGTCTCACCCAAAGTTCTCTCCAGTGTTTTCAACTGAACCTGGCTGAGACCACTTTTCTTGTGAAGCATGCTCACTGTCACTTTACTTCCTAGGTGAAGGATGCTGGAATCTCTCTTTTTATACCAGAACAGATCTTTGATGTTTACCTCAAGATACAGTCACCCCCGCCCCCGCTCTCTGCTGTTTTTCCTCAACTCTCTGCCAGCTGTTCATTAGCATTTGACGTAGAATGCTAATAGACTCCTGTTGTATGACATACAAAACACAAGGGTCCACCCCATAGATAAGTGTCTGAAGGAGTTTGTCTCAGGAGACACGCTTCCTCTGAGTGACTGTTTTTAACTACAGACCTATAGAACATAATGTTTAGTGTATACATACCTAGGTCCTCACATATTCTCTGTACATGCATCTCACAATGTTTTTCATTAGACCTTCCATGACACACTTTGGTGAGCCCAGGGGATCCTTGTACTTCTGTATGCCTCAATGCCCTGCCAATGGTCATACAGAGGTTTTGGGTCAGAGTGGGTCTTGTGGTTAACACTCATGAGCAGGAGTAAAGAAATCAGCGGTCTGTTCCCAGCTTTGTCGTTGAGTTGTTGTGTGACCATTGGCAAGTCACAGGCAATCACATTTTCAGAAATGCAGACTAATTATCTACCTCAGTTTTTGAGATATCAAATTTGAAACACCTTGTTCCTGATTTTCACAGTGCTGAGGACCCACAGTTCTCACTGACTTCCCTGGGAGCTGCCTGCCCTCAGCCCCTCTGAAAATCAACCACAAAATGTCTTAAGTCAGGTACATACTTAGTGAACACTTCTGAAAAGTGTGCCCTCAAGCTTGCTGCCTCAGTTTCCTTACTTCTCCCCAATGGTGAGGAAAGGATTCACTCTGTAATGTTTGTGAAGCACAGCAGCCTTTGAATGGAAAGCACTAGAAAAGTGGAAAATATTATTTCAATACCATGAGAGTGATCATTCCTTTTACAGTATGGGAAAAGTTTGAACAAAATCAAAACAGCACAACAAAAGATGTTGATGTTCAAAGGCCAAATGAATATGGAGTCCATATGAGGCCAGGGTGTTTTGCTTTCACCGCAGCACAGTGGCTATTTCATTGATTGCCAGCAATTTTCTTGGGGAAGCCTGGCTCTTGCTGGAGGACTAATCATCAGCGATACTCTTCTTTGTAGAGATTTGTTTTTCTCCTCTACTTTGAGACGATGGCAGACCTGTTGGAGTGGTCCTCAGTCTTGAACCCTGCTGGGTTTGATATCTTAGTAAAGATTTTAGCTGGTGGGACTGAACACTGCTTTATAAACTATTATGGCTTCAGACTCTCCTGGAGCTCATTTGATTAAGCTGCAACAAGACAACAAACACTGGAAAGGAGCATTGAAATGACTGCAGCCAAACTGCAGGCCACTTTGGTAGCCGATTGCTTACAGCTCAGAGCTCAAAGGGCTGCAGCCTGCTCACCATGCTGCAATCTTTTCTCTTCACAGAATCAGCTCTCCTTAGCCAGCTCTGCAGCCTCTTCTCCTCCAGCATGCCCCTCCCTGGCCTGCCTCTTGAGCTCCTGCCTAATCTTGCATCTGTGCACATCTGGCCAGGGCTGGGACTAATCATTCACAAAGAGACCAACTGAGCTCTGTAGCCCAGCCCATGTTATCAATTTCACTAATTGTTTCCTTTGTAATTCTTTATTTCTATCATCACAGCACACAGAGACCAAACAGGATAGGGCCCCATTGTGCTACACAGACATATAGAGAATACACAGATCAATGACAGTTCCTGCTTTAGGTTTCTTTTGCATTCTTTGAAAAGCTCAGATTGACAGAGTCATATCTGTAAATTCTCATAGGGCAGGGGTCCCCAAAGCAGTGCCTGTGGGTGCCATGGTGTCCACCGGGGTGTCTAAGTGTGCCCGCGTACTGGCCGGCAGACAAGTATCCACCAAAATGCTGCCAACGAGCAGTGTCATCCAAAGGCATCACCACTGAAATGCTGCTGATTTTGGGCGGCAACGCCTATGGATGATGCTGCTTGTCAGTGGTATTTTGGCGGCGACACCTATTGACGTTGCTGCTTGTCGGCAGCATTTCAGCAGATGCTCATCCGCCGCCATGGTCCTCTGTGGCTCGTCCTCTGGCACCCACCAGATGTAAAAGTTTGGGGACCACTGCCATAGGGTATGTCCACACTGTGCAAAAAATAAACAAAAAGGCAGCAGCGAGTCTCAGAACCTGGGTCAACTTTGTTACACCCACCCCTTAAGTCCAGGGTAACAACTTACACTCAGGGGATTCATGCTATGGGGCTAAAAATAGCAGTGTAGACTTTTCCATTCAGGCTGGGTCCCGGGTTCTGAAACATGGCAAGTAGGAAGGTCTCAGAGCCTGGGCTGACTGCTATTTTTAGCCTTGTCAGCTGACCCAGGCTCTTGAAACTCACTGCTGCGGGGGGTTTTGTTTGGGTTTGGGTCTGCAGCATAGATGTACCCACAGACACTAACTAGATACTGTCAGGAATATATTATAGAGTTCATATCACAGTAAGGTTATATTTGTATTACTATGAACTTGTGTCCAGCACTGTGACTGGAGAGTCATGAGAAAACATGACCCAAAACACTGCAAATATAAAAAAATCCAGGTTTGAAAACTAGTTCAGACACAGAAAAAAAAAATGCAAGACCAAAACAACAGTCACATTAGAAAATGGTTAATCGGCTACAGGTTAAACAAGAATGAAGGAAGATTTCAGACACCCTCACACAGGAGTTCTGAATTGGGGATAAATGAGAGTCTAATCAGATCTTGTTTTATTTGACCATTAAAATGGCCAACTCTAGTCTATTATTGTTTTTCTTAGAAGTCCTTTGGCTTTTGTTTTGTTTTGTTTTTTTGTTTTAATGTGAAATGCTTTTAATCAAATGAAAAGATTAAAAGTTAGACAAATCTTTTCACAGTGCCTGAATGGTCTGAGCTCACCAGGCACAAAAAGATTGTAAAACAAAAACAGCAGAGTTTAAACTTGAATAATAAAATCAGTGACGTGCGTAATACTGAGGAAAGGCAAATACTCTCAGCAAGCATGTAAAACAAAGGCGAGACCATTTTCAAAATTATAGAGGGGAAATAATACCAAGGTGCTCTACACGTAGTGTCACTTGCAATTTCTTAGGGTACCTCTACACTGCAATTAGACACCTATGGGTGGCCTGTCCCAGCTGACTCAGGCTTGGGCTAAGGGGCTGTTAAATTGCGACATAGACGTTCAGGGGCTGCAGCTTGAGCTCTGGGACCCTCCTGCCACATGGGGTCCTATAGTCTGGGCTCCAGCCTGAGCCCAAAAGTCTACACTACAATTAAATAGCCCCTCTGCCCAAGCCTAAGTCAACTGACAGAAGCCAGCCATGGGTTTTTAATTGCAACATAGACATACCCTCAGAGACAAGTCATAGGCATTGGGATTGGGTCACCTAAGTGATCTTACTCTTTTTACATTTATACCTAATAGAAGAATAATAATAAATGTTTGGAAATATCAGTGTGCTCTTAGAACTGCTATCACAAACCTGATCACCTCTTTCTTTCCTACCCACCTCACTCACTTTTGCTATACAGGGCAAGAACAAGTATTAAAAGATACAAATATAATATACTGTGCTGCAAGGATTGTTTTCTTCTGGGCACATTGCACCTGCAGCCTCTCCCAAGGGCAGATAAGAAAATAAGCTATAATTATATATATTGATATAATTTAAGAGCAAGTTATATAAAATTGCCATGCTAAGCCTGCTCATTAACTAGCTGAAATGCCCTCTCTGGGATGCCTTTTTCCTTTCTTTTAAGAAATCCCAGGAGTCAGTTCTTTGCGTGTTTGTTATTTTACTTCATTTCTAAGTCTCTCAGCCACACAAAAAGCATTGTTCATATGCCAAGATGGATCTCAATATGTTTGCTCTAAATTATTACTAGATTGCCAGACCCTGTTTTCAAAACCAATGGATTTCTAAAGTAATTAGCAAGCTTCAAAATGTAGTAAAGACTGTATCTATTCAACTGTATAGTTCTGCAATACCTAATTAGGAAGAGTTAGCCTGCATAAAATACCCATGTCAATGAAGGGTTATCTGACTAGTTCTTTTTTAATGACTGTTAGCATCAAATTAATAAGGAAAACTATACATTTAATGAAAGACTCTATTTAAAGTGTACTAATGGTAATAATGAATCACAATATACAAAAGACCGAGATGCTTCCAAAGAAGTAACTGTCTATCTTTGAAGCACCCACATGCAATTTCTCACTGAAACACATTGCAAGACATAATGAGAATGATGTATTTCGTAAAGATCTGTCATACCTAAGACACTCAAATGCAGGCCATTATTCGGTTAATTTAACTTCTTTGTATCTATACTCAACTTTTTAAATTAAAGTTTTCGTTTTTCACTTATTTTTACACATAGGATTACTTTATAGCTAAAAAATAGCATTACTTGCTATATTTTGGGCACACTGACTGATATGCAGAACCTCTGGTAAAGGCCAGGTGGTGTACTTGGAATTATCTCTGTTCTTTCTTTGTAGGAAATCCCAGACACAAGCTGCCCTCAGAAGAATGACTGAAAAGCCTTTTCGTTTTCATTTAAGGAATAGAAGCAGAAGAGAAAGTAAGATGATCACCAGGAAAGGAGACTGACATAATTTAGTTCCCTAGAGACAAAGATAATAATCATTCTGCTTTTTTAGTAGTACTTAAATCCAACCCTAAAAGCACTTACATTAAACCTATCTTTCCCAGCTAAACTCACTGCAATGAATATGGCTATTATAGAGAGGAGATTTCAGTTCACAACTCAGAACTCTATTGATGTCTGAGGCGTTTACATTTCCTCCAGCTACATAGAGGACTGGGGCATAGACACGCTGGCTTAGCAGTCACAGCTGAACTGCTTACATCTCTGCAACTCCTGGTGTGACCTGAGCACTGCCCGGCCACAAATGGCCTCCACCTTCTGGGGGGTCCATCTTAATGTCCTGTGAGGAAAGATATACCCTCAAAATTCTGTGGAGGATTGGTCACAGGTACATTTTTCCAGTTTCAGATAGAGGCTGTGCTTCCACAGTCTTTCCGAGATGGAACAAACGTGGTAAAAATGCCACTCCATGTTCTCTGAATATGGTGAAAACTCTGGCAGACTGTACATGATCTAGACACTCCAAAATGACAGGCATGGCATAGTGGCTTCAGACTGGTTTAAGGCCCAGATAATTTATGCAGTGGTGTAGCATCCCATGCTTCTTAACAAAAAGGACCAGAACCCCTGATGGGGAGGTGGAGCATTGGATGAAGCCTTGGCCAGTTTTCTCTGGATGTACACACAAAGGGTTGCCAGTTCTGGCTTGGACATTACATAGATTTGTCCATAAGGAGCCTTCACCCTGGCTTGCAGGACTATGGGGCAGTCATAATCCCAGTGTGAGGTAGCGTGTCCACATTTTTCTTTTAATAAATGTCCAAATAATCCTGATACTTATCAGGGAGATGGGGGCTCAGGCTGGGAGCCGTTCCTTCTGGCTAGCCTTCATCATCAGGAGTTCCCCAATAGGTGCTGTCACCTCCATATGGCTGCAGGGACAGGGCTGACAGTATGCAGGCAGATCCTTTGGCAATGTTTATAGTGGAAGATGATTCTTTTCTCTCTCTGGGAGATGCAAGCCAAGTGACAGTGAGAATAAGAGGGAAGCATGGGGAATGAATCATACTGAATTGATGCAGCTCCCGATGTCCCTGGAGTACAGTTTCTAGGGGTACTGTTTCCTGTGTCACTGGCCCTGAGGACAGGAGAGACCCCATCAGTCGTCTCCACAAGAATTGACATAAACTTTAACCAGAAGATTTGTAGGGTTTTGGCAGCTTCAGCATCTACGAAATTATCGGTAGCCCCAGAACTGATCAAGGGAGTGGGGAATCGACCTGGCCCCATCTGTGGTATGTAACCCTATCTGTACTTGGAAATGTGGAGAGGACTCGCATGTCCCCGATCAGGTTCCCCTTGAATTTTAAGCATAGTCCCCTGGGGATGCCCAGCCTGAGCCTCCATACAGCCTGGGTTTGCTTGTTTCCCAGTTCCTCACTGGTGGCAATGTGAGGCAGTTCACTGTGGTTAAGAGGTGAGGGCATGTCCTGGTGCTCTGCAATAAAAGCATCAATTATTGCACCATTGACATTTCTTCTCTTCTAGGGGAAAGCTTCGGTGGCCCAGAAAAACCTGCACTGGTTTGTGGTTGGGCCCAGGGTTTCTGGCATTGCATGTGGATGAGGCAGCAGCATGGTCCCCTGCTTATCCTTTTACACAGCCAATTGTCAGTACAGAGAGAGAGAGAGGTCAATAAAAGCATGCAAGCTGGTCATGGTCTCATTGCAGGCTAGCTCATCCTTTATGTCCTCACTCAGTCCACACCAAAACTGGTGCAGTTCAGCTGCTTCATTCCAATCAACGTCAAGCATGAGTTACCAGAACTGAGCAGCGCAGGAGGCAGTGGGCTGAGTGAGCATGATGCGGGCCATCAGAAATAGTGGAAACAAATTGCAGGAAGGCATTCTAGTCAGTTTACACCGAGCTGTCCTGCTCCAGTAGGGGGAGGTCTAATCCAGCACTTCTCCAGCTAACGAGTCCCACTCTGGCCTGGTCAATAGGTTACACTCAATGGCAGAGCAAGAAAAGGAGATGACACTGGTTCAGGAACCCTCTGAACATCTGACCGCTCCCATCAGAAAGTTCAGGTGGCAGTACTCCGGGGCCCTCTTCAGAAGGCAGTGGCCCAGCCCAAGCCTGGACCACAGTCTTCTCTTTCTGGGACTACGCTAGCTACTCACAGAGTGTCTGGTTTTCTGCTACATGCTGCACCACTTGAGCCCATAGAAAATGGTTCTCAGTTTGGAGTTGAGTGACCCATTCCTGCAGATCTGGTACCCCTGGGTCCAGGGGGTGGTGGCAGACCCATCCCTTTCAGATGCCTGCTAAGGGGCTTCCTCTGACGGGGTCAAAAGGGTCTGAGCAAACTGAGGGTCCAGGGAATAGGCAGTCTTGCCTGACGGTCATAGCTGGGTTGGTGTCATCAAGTCCAGGATGGTCACAGCGTAGTAGTCAGAACACCAGGATCAGCACAATCACTAGAGC
Organism: Chelonoidis abingdonii; assembly: GCF_003597395.2. Classification (NCBI taxonomy): domain Eukaryota; kingdom Metazoa; phylum Chordata; order Testudines; family Testudinidae; genus Chelonoidis; species Chelonoidis abingdonii. The sequence goes on from NC_133778.1 coordinate 61,949,582, forward strand.
CAGGATCAATAGGCAAGAGTCAGGGTCAGAGGCCAGAGATCATAAATTGTTACCAGGCTGGAAACAGGAGGCAAAAATCAGGGTCAGAAAGTGGAGATCAGCAAGCAAGGTGCAGTCTGGAGTCACTGCAAACCAGAAGTCTGTGTAGTTGCCTAAGCAACTTCCTGGGCTACATTTCAGGATTAAATAGAGAGCCTGGGTCAATCAGAAGGCCAGAGAGTGCTGTCTCTTTACACTTAGAGCAATACTTCCTGCGGTGTCTAATCTCCATACTGTTCTTTGGCCACAGCTTGACAAGTCATATGACAGGATGACAAGTCTAGGGTATTTCAACATGCATACTAGCAATGCCATAGATGCCAAAGTCCCAAAACACATCTCCTCACTTGCTCTCTAGGACTGTCACAGGTCATCTCTGGTCCAGTTCATGCAGCCAGTCAGACCCTGGACCTGGTCTTCAGCCTAGATGTCAAGATTGAGACCATCACAACCCAGGCAATGTCTTGGAAAGATCATTTAAGGCAGTGAACCTAGACTCTAGACCCTCCAGCTCCCAGGCTACAAGAAAGACCCATGACCCTGATTTGTTGGAGACCACAAAGACTCATAGATGCCAACAAATTCCAAAGCCTGATAAAGGACAGCAGCACTCCATCCCCAGGATGCTCAAGCACGGGCTTGGAAACACTGAAATTGCAAGCCAGACCAAGTTTACTATGCAATGTAGACATAGCCTCTGTTACATCCTCCCAGCCCATTCCAAGCAAATTTTATTCAGAGAAAGTGTCTGTCTCATTCCTGGGACCAGACATGCTGAGGAGCCAGTAGCAGCAACACATCTGCAGAGAGATGTGCACCACTTCTCTTCTGCAATTGGAAAACTGTTGTAGAACTACTTCATAGTAATCTTTAAAAACTCCTAAGAGCTAATTTAAAATAATGCACTTAGATGAGGCAGTGATGGCAGAGAGAAGATGGAGGGGAATTGGCACAGAGGGTTGATTTTAAACCAGGAAACAAGAGGCTACTTTTACATTTTGCCCCTGGCCCTGTGAATCCCAAGGGCAGGCCTATAAAGTGATAAACTGGAAGCATGACTGAGCAAGGAGAAAGATATCCTCCCTTCATCTCAAGGTAGGTTTTGAGTGCTACCTGATGTCAGCTGACAAGCTTGTTAGCAACAGACAGCCAGGCTGACAGACCCAAAGCCATGTGCCCCAGCTGTTTCCCGCTCTGCTGATGTTATCATGCTGGCTGATCTTGGTATATTTTGTTGTTTTTTAAATTCTGAATTAATTCATCCATATTTAAATATTCAGGTATGTTTTCTAAAGTGGGTGGGTGGACACTGAGCATCTGGAGCTTGTGTGGAGCAGACTGCATGTCAAAGGAATGGAAAGTTATGGGAGCTAGTGGGCAGCACTGCTAGAAAATGATCATTGGAAAAGCAAATTCCTTTCAACTACATACTCAAAAAACTGTAATTATGTATTACTTACTTAGCAACACCAATATAATTAATTTGCAGCACTTTAGCTACCCAGTACCTTGGTTACTGTAACTGTAATTTAAATTTAATTGCAGCCTAATTTAATTTACAATAGGTGACCTACTTAGAGATTCTCTGATACAGAGAAAGTGAGTATGTGCATGTACAAAATTTACAATCCCTGAAGCAGAAAGATGGCTTTCTGGGCTCTCCTGACTCCACAGCCAAATGTATGTGAAGGTAAATGGACAGGAGACAGCATTGCTTAAGGCAGGTTGCATTCATTCAGTATTTGTAAGACGCAGTTCAGGTCACTTTTCACTCTCTTACAAAAGATAGTTCTACCAAAACACTGTGCAAACTATATCCCCATTTAAGCAGACTGATATGCAACAGAGACCACTCACATGTATAGCAGTCCCCCATTTCGCAGCTTGAATGTATAGAAACTCCCCATCCAGAATCGTGATGTGTTTCAGGGGCTTTTGTGTCACTGAAGAAGATTAACCTCTCCCCAAGAAATATTTATCTTTCTTCAACTTATCCACCATTGCATCAACCAGTTGACAGCCTGATAAATTCTGATCTGCCTGGAAAGAGTAAGATCCTTATGATAGTTGGAAAAATCCTTCATACGTAGCAGACAAGAACCAAACAGATCAGACAACAATGGCCACCACAGTGGGGGCAGAACCATGCCTTGAGGACAAACAACTTCTCTGGAGTTATTTTTAACAAGTTCTAGAGGGGCTGCAGCTGCGGCAGCCTGCAAGTTAGACCCAGATCCTTTGCTGTCAAGGATCTATTGATGGAGGAAATTGTTAAAGTCTTCATAGAGGAAGGCTAATGTGCTTTGTGGGATGAGACGTGGGTGATTTTAGAGACTGTGCTAGGAGTGATGAATGGATTTTATGCTGGGACTCTTGATTATGGACTGTTTTTAACTATCTGCTGGTAATAAACCATGTTGAAAGACTAGGTGCCAAGTATGCATGGAGTTATTTTTTTACCTGAGAGGGGAAACTGTGAGGCAGGCATGCCTATCATGCTGTGGCCCGCTGTAGGAAAGCACTCCCAGCAAGCTAACACAGGTCCTGTGATGGAAAGGTAGTTTTCCAAATAGTTAGCTTCTCTCTCAGCACATGCTCAGTGTAATCCATTCGGTGCATGAATAGGCACATGGGCCTTAGTATCCCGAACTGGAGAAGCAAACTTTTTCAAATAATGCTTTAATTTTTTTCCCTCAGAGGCAGGTGGGTGCCATACACTCTGTTGGGGCAATACTGAAGCATTAGACCCTAGTATGATAACCTGAGCTTTGGTTTGATCTCTATTCTATCTGTGACCAAAAAAAAAAAAAATTACCAGAATATTTCAGCTCTAAGAAAAGGTATTTTCCCCCCTGGGGACTTATGTCATCAAATAGTCCCAAATTTGGATCAATGACCATATCCTCCATCCCGATGAAGCACACCAAATTTCAAGGCAATCTGTTAACCATGTAGATTTTAGAGCACTTAGAACACTCAACCTTTAAACAGAAAGCTGATCTTAACCTTAACGACAGAAAAGCTACCTGTCCCTCTGCTATAATACTCCACAGTGTATGTAGTTAGAGTTGCCAGATTTTTCTAAGTACATAATGCAAGAACTCTGTAGAAACTAAATACTGGTACATGGAAAGACTCCTTTAGGTCTTCTGAAAGAGAGCTCACAATAATTTCATCTGCAATTACTAGAAAATCCTTTTAGTAAAATCCGCTGAGACAACGGTACAATGTGCTACATTCTGTGTGCTGAATGCAGGCATGAATTTGTGTTTGAGGTAGAACCTCTCTTTTTGTATGTGAATGTGTGTCTGTTGCTTTCAGTTTTAATAGTAGTTTGATGGATCAACACTTTCATCCAAAATAGCTACATTACGTATTATTACAAAGAATAAGAGACTGCTCCCCGAGTGTATTCTTGAGCGAGCCTAGACAAACTTTGTAAACTCTATTCATTATTTTAATTGAGAGTTAAGCTACTGACTGATGTTTTATCTCGAATAGGGCTGGCCAAAAAGCAATTTCATCTTGTGAAATTTTTTGAGGTTTCACAATTTGTTTCCAATGCAGAATAAAAATGAGACCTTTAGAAGTATCATGAAAAAGCCCACCCACCCCAGAACAGGTAACTAGGACCCCCATTCTTGATGTGAGAGACCCACGTTCAAGTCCATGGTCTCTCTGTTTGAAGCAAGAACTTGAACCTGGGTCCCCTACACCCCACCTGAGTGCCCCTAACAACCAGGATATTCTGGGGCATATGCTCACATTTTCCAGTTGAAAATACGTTATCATGAAACATTTTGGTTTCCATGAAAAAAGCTTCACTGAAAATTTTTCAACTAGCTTTAATCTCAAACTATTTTTAAACATGGGTTATCTGAATGCTGAAAAGGCCTCAATTCAGTAAAGTACTTAAGCACAAATTTAAAATTAAAACTGTGCAGAAAGCTAAAGTACTTTGTTGAATTAGTAAGAATGGATTTCAAGAGTTCTGAGTTCAATTCCCAGCTCTGCAACAGATTTCTTTAATAAATTACTTCTGATCAGCTTTTTAGAAGTGCTCAGTAGCCTGACACACCATCATTCATAATAGGAGTGACTCATTTGAGCACTTCTGAAAATCTGGCCACTTCGCTGAGCTTCCTAAACAGAGCTGGGTTCTTTGGCAAACTTGCTCCCAGTTGCAGGCACTGAACTCTTTTGAAAATCTAGCCTATAATCTGACTGTGCCTCCGTTCCAAGTTTGTAAAATGGAGATTCTACTTCCTTTCTCCCTACCTTTCTCAGGGGGACCTGATTTTGATCAGTGCCTCTATGCAGTACTGAAATTCCAAATATTAATAAATGATACTTATATCTAAGAAAGGTCCACACGTTCCCAAATTTGAAGGGACTCTGGATCCAAACTCATTCCTATGGTTTTAGCTCTAGCTTGCACCCAAAACTGGAAAGGGTGTATTTTCCAGTTGCAGTTCAGATGTGGCCAGAAAGCTCACTGAAACCCAGGATCACCTGGATTTACAGTATTTAGAGCCAAAACCTTGAGATAACACCTCACCAGATTTCAACTCCATTAATCTTCATTCCAGACCCTATCCTGGTTCAGTCTCAAATGTGAACTCCACACCCTGCCCCTAAACCTGATCTGGATCCTAATCTTCACACTAGCTATTAATGTGGGTTGGCCTATCACTCCCCAACACTGTATTGTTGCATATTATATAGGATTTCCATTTTAATCTTCCCATTATAGAAGTCACCTGTGCACTCACAATAGCATGGAAGTTTGGCAACTACTTTTGAATGCTGTGTCCTCCACAAACCCATGTATACAGCAGAGATCAGAGAGAATACATACAAAACGTATCATAGAGCTTTTGCATGAAAAGCCAGACTCCGATACTTTCCTGAATTATAATGACACCAACTGCTCTTTATCTGTTTCATTGATCCTGTGACAGGTTCAGATTTCTAAAGCCATTTGCAGGAGGATGATTTCAATAGTCAATATTTTCAGACATCAAAGAAAGATTTACCTGCTCTCCTTCTCCCTTTGCCCTATGTCACAGGGTGAGCTGGACCTGTAAGAGGGGTCCAGGTTCCATCTCTGACCTGTACCTGATTTCCCCCAGATCAAAGGAATTCTGGGACTTATAGTGGCAGTGCAATTAGAATTGTAGGCTCAGAGCAAGGCTTGCTGGAAAGGAAGGAAATAGAATAAAAACCAAGCCTCTTTCTCACTTGATCAAAGCAGTGAGTGAATAAACTAAATCAGAGCTATTCTTAGCCATAAGTTGCCAAGTATTTTTTTTCATCTTAGAACAGATATTTTGCTCTTCTAAAAATAAATTTTTGCTCATCTCCAGTTACTTTGTGATGTTTCCTCTTAGTAGTGAAGAGGTAAATTAACCACATGAATGTGGAGTAAGAGAGCAAAGAATCAAGAGTAGCACCACATAAATTTAAGCACTCTTAGAGCACTTCATGCTCTTTGCATGTATGTTTCCATGTAATCTGGTGGTACTATTCCAACAGGGAATAATGTCTAACCCTAGGGAGTAGCCGGTCTTCCTTTTACTCCCTGTATTTCTTTTCTTTAAAGAGCACACTTGTTTTCCGCCAGTTTTTCAATGGCAAATTTACTCTCGTCAGCAGTGCGCACTGTAGGGAGGTGATTGTTTGTTCAAAAGAGTGCTGTTAATACAGAATGGCAGGATAATAGAATCCCAGCCATAATTCTCTGTTATTTGGAGTGAACTGGTGATTTTGGAGATTTACATTTTGTTTCCTAAAGTGAGATCAGTGCTGCATAGAATCAGCCCACTGAAAATAAATGACATCTCTTGTTTTGCACACCTCACTGTCAGGTGACTGAGGATTGACTGCAATTTTGTTCTGGCAGTCCGTTACCCAGGCTTTAAAGAAGAAAAGAAAGCAGGTGGTCATTTTAACGGATGAAACACTGGCCTTTCATCTGTGGGATAGCTGAAGATTAACCTGCCCTCCCAACTGAAAGGCTGTTTGGTGGTCTCAGATGCAGTGACTGACTTCTCTTAACTGTAGAATAAAATGGTCCCATTTAGTCCCCTCTGAGTTCAGGCAGGCCATGGTTTGCTTGTATATTTCATATAAGATACAGAGTTGGGATCCTGGCTTAGGATACAAGTGATAATGAATTTAGTGGTTTCCTTCTCTTCCATCCCAATTTGTGCACATCACAGAATCACTGTTACAAGTTGGCATGATTAACAATCTCTGCTCTCAAGGGGAGACCCATCCTGGAAGAGCAGGGATGTCACAGGTCAGAATAAAATTAGACATTAAAATTGCTTTAAAAAAATCGATAGGGTGCTAAGACAAGTGCACTGTTCCCAGCATAGCAATTCCAGAAAGCAATCATGTTGTGCACTGCTCCCTGTGAGGGTCTATTTTCCCCTTCCGAGAGAAAAAACAAAACAAGCCAAAAAACAAAAGAAAAAAATAAAGCATATGCTTTAGACTAGGTAATCATGCAATTTGTTTTGTTTTGGAATAGGAAATTTAATCAACAATTCTTTGGCTATCCCTTTTTGGTTTAATTATAGCTGGTGCACTAGCTACATCCCAGATGCGTAACCATGATTACACTCACATACCACTCAGAAGGTAAAGAGCAACTTCCATCTATCTTCAATACATTCATATTAGGCTGTTTTAGTGCACTAAATGTAAGTGCATCGTCTGCCACCTCGTGGAGGCTACAAGCAAAACTCACCTTGATTAGCCAGACAGTATTTAAAGCTCAGGCCTTTGTGTAATAGATTGTGTCTCCCTCACTAAAGAGGTGAAGAAGGCTAAAGAAGTCAAGTCAAATACATGAAAGCAAGTAGCTCACATGAGAATATAGTCTGCTGGCTTTCCCTCCCCAGTTCTAACAGTTAATAGAAGTTGGAGAGTTTGGGAAACTTCCCTCATCAGTGAGCTTGCCCAAAATGCTAATGTTTTCCTCTTTCATTATGGCCAGAGTGAGCCCAGGCCTGGCAAAAAGAGTCATTGGAGAGTATAAAAATCAAAATTAATGCATTGAATGCCAAACAGATATTATATTATATCTGTCTAATCAAGCCAGTAGATGCCTGAGCAGTCAGCCAAGAGTTATGAGAAGAATGGGCTGAGATGAGATAGAGAGGCATAGACATACCACATACAGTATGTCCCAGGGAGCCCCATCCTTCACTATTAGGCATATTTTATATTTATAGTGCAGTAGTGCCTAAAAGTTACACCATTTCAGCTCCTGTTTTCTAAGCCTTAATAGGCAGCAGGTTTAAAACAAATAAAAGGAAGTTCTTCTTCACACAGTGCACAGTCAGCTTGTGGAACTCCTTGCCTGAGGAGGTTGTGAAGGTTAGGACTATAACAGCATTTAAAAGTAAACTGGATAAATTCATGGAGGTTAAGTCCATTAATGGTTATTAGCCAGGATGGGGTAAGGAATGGTATCCTTAGCCTCTGTTTGTCAGAGGGTGGAGATGGATGGCAGGAGAGAGATCACTAGATCATTACCTTTTAGGTTCACTCCCTCTGAGGCACCTGGCATTGGCCACTGTTGGTAGACAGGATACTGGGCTAGATGGACCTTTGGTCTGACCCAGTACGGCCCTTCTTATGTTCTTATGTTATGTTCTAGGCCTAGGACAAACACACGCTGCCTCCACTCACCACCTACATAGGATCAGCTACAATGTGCATTGCTCCCACATAGCTGGAACAGTCTCTGCTGTCACAGCAGGAAGCAAAGCTGGTCCATGCCTTGATTCAGGGAAGCACTCCATTTGGTTCCAGGCTGAGAAGAAAACATAAGTGTCCTTGGCAGTTAGTATAAAAAAGCTTGATGACTTACTGCCAGGGAACAGTAAAAGAAATAACCAAATATAAACAGAGAAAACTCAAGGCCTTTATTCCATCAGGAGAAAAATAACCTTTTAGTTCTATGGCACTTGGACTCTTCCTCCACTGGTAGGACCAATTAAGCTCCCTGCAGGGCCAAGGCACCAGAGTGTAGCAACCCAAGACTCCCAATCTCAAATAGCCTCTATTCCTCCACAACATGGAAGAATCTTATACACAGTTGCCTCCACCTTTTATGGAAGTTTTTAGCCACAACTAGGCACCTTCCCTTCAGAATTGGGAGATAGGACTGTTTCTGCTGCGTAGGGCTGGTCCCAGCGTAATCTGCTTCCCCACACCAGGCCAGCACAAGGAGAAATCACATACAGCTCCATCTCAATGGCCAGTACCAACCCACAGTGCACATTGAGACCAACATCCTGCTAACACAAAATGTTTAGTCACATGCAGGTGATCTGCAAAGGGGGAAAAAAATGCCCTTGAGTTACCAGAATCCTGTTATGAGAGAAAAGAAGCACAATAAGGAGAACAGTGGGAAGAAGGCCTGAGGGGTCAAGTTGTTCCCTCCAGTGGAGATACCTGAAGAAGGGGGCTGAGGGGACAGAAAACTGCACTTGGTTCACCTCACTGACTTGCAGAGAACTTGGACACTCTTCTCCTGCACAGGTGAATCTAGGCTTCAATCTCTTTCACCTTCCAGGGAGGACGTTGTAGCAAATGCAGTGGCCCAGAATCAGCACCCTGAATTCCCCTGGGTTGTAGGGTAGGTAGCCTGAGGGGCATTTGCTGTTGCAGTTTACAGAAGTGGGTAGTTGGCTAGAGATTCAGCTACCTCTTCGGTCTGGGTTCTTATAGACCTCAGTCCTACAATGCGTTCTACATAGGCAGATCCCTGTACCCATTTGAAACCCACTGTAAGGATGTAGGGTCCATCCACAGCACCTGACTGCAGAATCAGTGACTTAGTGGTTCCCCGTAGCAGGGGAACAGAAAAGTCTGAGAGCTAAAGAATTCAGGAAAACTGACTAAATAAAAAGCAGACTCCTAAAGCCTCCATTCAGCTTTTGTAGCTCACTTGGCTATTCAGTGCTTAACTGCTCATCCCTGTCTAATAAAAACAAAAACAAAACAATCTGAGAAGGTATAGTATATTCTTTGTCATGTCCCATAATCAGTTGCCATCAGTTCTGAATGCAACTGAAATCAAAGACTAAATTGTAATAAGAGAGCCTGCAGCCCTATGTCTGTGTATCATTTATCTCAGCCCAACGTGTGCTCAGAGTCTCTGGGAAGATTCTACAGGTTGCACCAAGGTGCTAGCATTTGCAGCCCTCTTATCTTCATACTTTTGAATGTTTCCCAGGGGATCTTTTCTAAGTTGTATGGTCAGTTTTTGGAAGGAAGCAATAGTTGTGTTCAGCTTCCATATATGGTGAAAAATTGCTTCCTTTACTTATTGTGCCGAGATGGGCAGGAAAATACTTACGCTTGTCTTCCAAGGATACGATCATTATCTGCCTTAAGTAAAAGTGGCACAGAAAGTGCCTGAATATTTTAAAGCGGAAGCCTACACGTTGCCATCACATGCTACTGAAACAGTCTCATCTCTCCCTGTTTATTTTTGAATGTCCCTCCTGCAAATGCCAAAAAGACTGGAGTGGATTGTTATTAATTTGCTACTCTACCCAGAGTACAGCCAAAAATGGTAGCAGCTATCTCACCTTGGGATGGGACTGGTGGGGTGGAATGGCTGGCTCAGCCAGTATCCCTACAGAGGCTCTGGTAAAGTGCAGGCTGGAGAGCAAGTTTCTATGCCCTTTAGCAGGATGCAGCATGCATCTTCCCCTTACATCCTCCAACCAAGCCCTGCTACGTGGGGCGGCAGAAGGCAGATCCATGGAAGTGCTGGACATGCATGGCACCTCCGTTCCCAAACCTGACTGTGGCCAGCCCCTGACCAGAGATGCAAACGGAGTGAGGAGAAACCTGGCATCCTCTCTGTTTTGTACATTCACACAGAGCCACCAAAACCAGGCCCGGTGTGATTTACTGGAGAGCCAGTGCAGACATATGCAGATACAGTCAGATATATAAAGCGCTTGCTAAATTCTAGATTTGGACACAGAGACAGCTGGGAGCTTGGTAATGGCATATAGAGCTCATTGGTTTAAATCCATTCCAAGGCATTTGTGACTGAAAGTTATACCTAGTTTGCCAGCAATACAAGGTGCAGCTCAGAGAATCTCCTGAAAAGCCATTTCTACAACCATACCTACAAGAAATGAGCTAGCAATTATAGTTATTTCTACTGAGATATAGAACAACAAATTCTTTATTTTGCCATGCTTTGTTTGTATCCTCTTATTGATGGTTCTCTTGTACTTCTTCCCCCTACACTTCCCTATTGTTCTACTATCTTGCCCCAGACCCCCCCCCCCTTTATTCTGTCACGTCTAGAATTACACTGTCAGCACTCTGAGGCAGAGACCAAATTTTCTTATCTGTATTGTGAAGTGACTAGTATATTTCCAGCATAAATAGCAAGAGAAAGAAGACTGATTAATTCAAAGCACATTGTAGAATGCATAAAGGTTAGCCTGAGTGCCTATATGTTCAAGGACAGTAACTTATGGCAAGGTTACTCGAGGACCTTTAAGGACCAAAAGATAAATGAGCTTGGGGTCCTGATCACCTAAGCAAATAGAATTTAGGCTCCAGCTGCCCATCAGTAGTAAATAAGTACTTAAGTGAAAGCAGCAGTTTGTCATGGAGTGAGTGGCCATTTTTCAAAGGTGTTATACTATTTGGCTTTCAGAGTCAGAAAGAATCAGTAAAGGCATCAAATATGTATCCTACTATACCTGAGAGGTCTTTGGATGGGGTTTAATTTCTGTTAGATGAGGGGAGAACTGACAGTTTTTCCCCTATTGGGGTGATATGATCTCTCTCAGCTGTGAGACAGCTCTTGTGACCAGAAAAGTGACCAGCTGTAGGACTGCTCCATCCTTGATTAGGCTCCATGAGATGGAAACTGGGTGGAGCAGCAAAAGATGCCAGAAGAGAAAGATGGGATGGAATGTGTGGAAACTACATGATCATATCCCTGCTTCAGAAGCACTCCCTAACCATGGCCAGTTTTTTCTCTTTATACTCTTTCAAAACCATCAGACCAGATCCATCACAAGTAGACTCTGGACTTCCTCTGAGAGACAAAAGTACAATGCCAATACCTTACCATCTGTATACTGCATTCAGAATTTTTAGACTAGATTCATAAAATAACCTTAAGAGACAAATCTGTACACAGTTGCCAAGTACTTGCAGCTTCAGACGAAGGCAACTAGTGTCCATAACAAGTCACAGTACAAACACCACCACAAATCTGTGCAAAGCTATAAACACTATTATAAACAAACTCTAAAAAGTTTTTATCACGTCTCATGAATATGTTTAACAATTAAATTATTGGATGAGACTCAGACTAACTGAATCTGGCTGAGGGTTTAGAATGGGGAGCTTAAAAAAAATCACACTTCTCTTATCAGAGCAAATCTCTTTTTTAAAAGGGCTTGTGTCAGACTGATAAATGAGAATTAGACCTGTTAGAAGCTTAAATGTTCTATTCGGTTCTTAAGCCTATTCTTCAGGAAACTAATATCTCCCCAGACCCGGTGGTGTGAATTTTCCTACCACCCTTTCTTAATTACACATGCACTGACAGAAAGAGAATTGTGTGATTCCAGCCTCCAGATTACATTATCTGACAAACATGACAGAGAAGGCTCAATCTTAAAATGGAACAGATTCTGGTTAGACTAAACAGTAGTGGTACAAGGTTATAGTCACAGAGCAAGAAAACTATTAATGGACTGTTACTGCAATCAGTTATGAGGGCAATACTTTATAAGTTGAAGCAGGTCAAAATTTTTGTTTGAAAGTGTATTTCAGTGGAAAAAAATGACTTTTTCTAAACAAAATTTTCTGAGAATGTCAGTTTCATTGGAAATTTTCCATTTGTTTTTCAATGAGTAACTGATAAACTGACAAATGATTTTTTTTGTTCAGTTTTCAGTTTTACATTTCCTCCTTTTTTTCTATTTTGCCAATGAAGAAAGAAAAAAAGGGGGGGAGGGCAAAAATCTCAAAAATGATTTTTTGTTTGTTTCTTTTCAAAAGTCCAACATGCTTCACATTCTGGTTCTGGATTTTCATTAAAATTTTCTGCAGAAGTTTTTTCCTCAAAAATTCAGAACTGTTTTTAAAATTTTTCATGAAAAACTGTTGTCATTTTTCAACTGATTCTATTGTACATTGGTCCTACACTAACATTTTTATCAATGACAGGAAGAAAACATATTATCATCACTGATAAAAGTTTACAGAGGAGACAAAAACTGGGGGAGTGGTAAGTAATGACGAGAACAGGTCACTGATTCAGAGTGATCTGGATTGTTTGGTAAACTGGATGCAAGCAAAGAATGTGTGTTTTAATATGGCTTAATACAGGGGTCAGCAACCTTTCAGAGGTGGTGTGCCGAGTCTTCATTTATTCACTCTAATTTAAGTTTTTGCGTGCCAGTAATACATTAACGTTTTTAGAAGGTCTCTTTCTGTAAGTTTATACTATATAACTAAACTATTGTTGTATGTAAAGTAAATAAGGTTTTTAAAATGTTTAAGAAGCTTCATTTAAAATTAAATTAAAATGGAGAGCCCCCCAGACCGGTGGCCAGCACCCAGGCAGTATGAGTGCCACTGAAAACCAGCTTGCATGCCGCCTTTGGCACACATGCCATAGGTTGCCTGCCCCCGGCTTAATATATATATGTAGGAACAAATAATTTAGGCCATACTTACAGGATGAAGGACTATATCCTAGGATGCAGTAACTCCTAAAAAGACTTGAGGGTTGTGGTAGATAATCAGCTGAACATGAGCTCCCAGTGCAATGCTGTGGCCAAAAGAATTAATGAGATCCTCTGATGCATAAACAGGGGAATCTTAAGTAGGAGCAGAGAGGTTATATTACCTCTGCATTTGGCACTGGTGTGACTGCCACTGGAATAGCATTTCCAGTTCTGGTGCCCACAAATCAAAAAGGATATTGATAAATTGGAGAGGGTTCAGAGAAGAGCCATGAGAATGATTAAAGGATTAGAAAACAAGCTGTATAATGATAGACACATAGAGCTCAATCTAGCTATCTTAATAAAGAAAGGCTTAGTCTGTAAGTATCTACATGGGGAATAACTATTTAATAATGGAGGGGAAAGCAAAAAAAAAAAAAGCATAACATGATCCAGTGGCTGGAATTGAAGCAAGACAAATTCAGAGTGGAAATAAAGCATATATGTTTAATGGTGAGAGTAATTAACCATTGGAACATTTACCAAGGGTGGTGGAGGAGCCTCCATAACTGACCATTTTTAAACCAAGATTGAATATTTTTCTAAATATTAATTATTTTGGGGAAGTTTTTTAAGACAGAAAAATCATACTTGTCTAATATTGGAGTCTCTGTATTTACAAATTTTTCTTAAAAGCCATATATACACTTATTTTCTTTTATTCAATAAATAAAAAATACCTCTGTGTATGAATTTTTCAAAATCAATACTAAACTTTTTTTTAAAAGCCATGAAAAAAAGTAATCTATTTCTCTTTGGGAATTATTACCAAGCAAGTTGATGCCCAGCTGGATACCGGTAAAGCTTTTCAATGCAATAAATAGTGCTGATATAATTTCACTGACATATAGATCAGGATAAAATAGCTAGTTCATAGCCCAGTTGCTTGAAATACATTCAAGTATGAGCAGCTATGAGAAGTGGGAAATAAAACACAGAGTTTATAAAATTTCTTGCTACTATATCTAGTTCAGTAAAAGAAGAGTTGATTGCAAACATACAATGAGGTTTTAAAGCAGAGAAAAGACTGTTATCTTACACAAAGTCCAACATGTAAAAGGAGAAAATAACCATTTTAATAAGGTATAATTATTGACTAGACTCAATATAATAGCCTGGCAAAAATCATTTTCTAAAATTAGAAGAATGTACTATTTATTAAACATGTCACCCAAGCATCAAAATATTAAGGTAAGTAAGAGGTAGTCTAGTATATAAAATGGTATATAAAAAAGAGCATCGCAAGCAACTTCCTTGCAGTGTGATTAATCAAAGCCAATTGTACTTGAAGTCCTGTGCATAGATTGCCATTGTTGGTGTCCTCCTGCTCATCCTCATTGCTAGCACATGTAAGAACTGAAGTTGCCATTTCCCCATAAGGTGTGAGGAAAGTGTCCATGAATGGTAATCCATGTCAACTTCTAATGGCCTCTGTTTTTGTAGGAGAGCTCTCTCTCTCACTTTATAGCACCTCAAAGGTTTCCAAGACTGGAGATCTTAAAGCAGAAAGTGGTTCCTTAGCCATTGACAGGCCTCTGAATTTGTTTACTGTTGCAATCACATCCAATGTGAAATTATTCTTGCCTACTTTCTCTTCAGAGCAATGTTAAGTGATGTGCTCCTTGAACACACTTGACTGACAAATACTTTGGCAAAAAGAGAGAAGGATCAGATGTAACACCAACAATACCCCGGTCATCGGTAGGCAGGATTGAACCTGGGGGCCTCTGGAGCTTAGGGCATGAGCTAATTTGTCTTGCTTCAATTCCAGCCCTGTGGCTCTTAGCTAGGGTGTAGCCGTCTCATTAATCTCTAAGTGGTCTCCGTGCCACTAGAGGGGGACAGAGCACTACCGCTAGGAGGTTGTGGGTTACACAGGTACTAAGCATATAATATCAATGGAGACAAAAGCAAGCAGACTTTATCGTCAGTACCAAACTTGCTGGGCGGTGAATACTTACCCTAGGGTCTTACACTATACCCACAGAAATTAATGGAAAGACTGACTTCAATGGGCATTGGATCAGGCCTTAAGTGAAGATGAAGCTTTTCCTCCCTGACTCCCAACAGCCCACCTCGCTCATCCTCAGAAACATGCCTGGTCTCCCATCATTGTCAATTTTTTCTTCCAAAAGGGGAATCTCATTTTTGATCAATTTCCTGTAGCTAGCATTTTGAAATACTAGCCATAACCCAGAGTCCTTTGCATTGAATACAACGATGCTTCAAAGGAAACATCCATCACAGAACATTTTGGAGTACATTTGAGACTGAAGTTGTTTGTTGCACATTGCAGAACAGAAACCAGGAGACACATTTTGGAGAGGAAACCCAGAATGAACAAACTCTAGAACGAGACACCAGCTCAGAGATGCCCTGTTGGTGAGGGACCATGATGAGACTTTTATTTTCTAGCAATGCCCCTTAAGTGGTAGGTGACTGCCTCCTTTCTACGTGAAAGGCGTCCCCCTATGAAGATGGAGAAGCTGAATCCTTATATATTTGGCAGATCATTTCCATCCTTTTGGCTTCTTGGAGCTGCTGGAGCTTTGTTTTTACCAAGTGACGTTGTTGGAAACAGATGGGGCAGGAACACTGAAAGGGAAGGGATAAGCAAGTCTCTGTATTCCCACTAATACAACTACGCCCCTTAATCTGTGTGTTACAACTGTGGTAAGAGGGGCCTACTTTCCAAAGGGTTTACATCATAAAACTTTGGGCAATAGGTTCAAAAGCACCTGTGTCTCTTAGGAGCATAAGTCCCACTGAATACGTTAACCTTCCTATTTTAAACATAAATTTATAAACCCCTCAGTTAATATTCCCTTTTTCACAAACAAAACCGTATGGTAGGAAGGAATTTGGATTCCCTAACTTCATGCTACCTGATTTACAATGATGTGCTAGGGACAATGTCATTGGTGTAGATTGTATTCAACAAGTTTAACGTAAGATAGCAGCAGAGGTTGTGCAGTTTTGTGTCAAGATCTGACAACACTAGATCAGGCTCTTTACCAAGCTTTTCTGAAGAAAGAATAAAAGGGAAGAGGTGGGGGAATTAGAAGGCAATAGCAGACTTCGCTAGCTATCAGAACTGTGTGTAGCTGGTTTGCCTCCAACCTTCGAAGCTGAGGATTATGATAAAAAAAATCGCATTAAATTGCTCTGTCTTTTGGCATCACTGCAACTTCTAGAAAAACTAAACTAAGGCACAAATAAGAGGCAAATCTTTGAGTAAGTCTAATAACAAGTCTAGTCTGCTTAGCAGCCATGCCACTCCCTTAGTCTGTTAATTAGAGACATCACATTCCCCACACACTCCACAGCAGCACCTTCCAGCAAACTGGCTGCTTTACACTGGTTCTGGTAATGGGATGCAGGTATCCTGTCTTACTCTTTCCCTTCATCTCCTGAGGGATTTAGTTTGGATCTTAGGCCTGGTCTACACTACGTGTTTAAACCAAATTTAGTAGCGTGAAACCGATTTAACCCTGCACCCGTGCACACAATAAGGCCCTTTATATCGATATAAAGGGCTCTTTAAACCGATTTCTGTACTCCTTCCCAATGAGAGGAGTAGCGCTGAAATCGGTATTGCCATATCGGATTAGGGTTAGTGTGGCCGCAAATCGACAGTATTGGCCTCTGGGCAGTATCCACAGTGCACCATTGTGACCTCTCTGAAAGCCATCTGAACTCGGATGCACTGGCCAGGTAGACAGGAAAAGCCCCGCGAACTTTTGAATTTCATTTCCTGTTTGGCCAGCGTGGAGAGCTCACCAGCACAGGTGACCACGCAGAGCTCATCAGCACAGGTAACAATGCAGTCTCCTGAGAATCGAAAAAGAGCTCCAGCATGGACCGCACGGGAGGTACTGGATCTGATCGCTATATGGGGAGAGGATTCGTGCTAACAGAACTCCGTTCCAAAAGACGAAATGAAAAAACATTTGAAAAAATTTCCAGGCCATGATGAGAGAGAAGGCCACACCAGGGACTCAGTGCAGTGCCGTGTGAAAGTTAAGGAGCTCAGACAAGCCTACCAGAAAACCAAAGAAGCAAACGGAAGGTCCGGGCAGGGCCGAAAAACATGCCGCTTCTACGCTGAGCTGCATGCAATTCTAGGGGGTCCGCCACCACTACCCCACCCCTGTCCGTGGATTCCGAGGTGGGGGTAATGGTAATCTCAGCCATGGCTGAGGATTCTGCGGATGGGGGAAGATGAGGAGGAGGAAGAAGGAGGATGAGCTTGCAGAGAGCACACAGCACTCCGTTCTCCCCAACAGCCAGGAGCTTTTTCTCACCCTGACGGAATTACCCTCCCAGCCCTCCCAAGCCACTAGCCCAGACAATGAAGCCATGGAAGGACCTCTGGTGAGTGTACCTTTGTAAATATAAAACATGGTTTAAAAGCAAGTGTTTTTTAATGATTAATTTGCCCTGAGGACTTGGGATGCATTCGCGCCAGTACAGTTATTGGAAAGTCTGTTAACATGTCTGGGGATGGAGCGGAAATCCTCCAGGGACATCTCCATGAAGCTCTCCTGGAGGTACTCCAAAAGCCTTTGCAGAAGGTTTCTGGGCAGGGCAGCCTTATTCCGTCCTCCATGGTAGGACACTTGACCACGCCATGCATGTAGCAAGTAATCTGGTATCATTGCATGACAAAGCCTAGCTGCGTATGGTCCCGGTGTGATTGCTGGCATTCAAGCAACATCCGTTCTTTATCTCGCTGTGTTATCCTCAGGAGAGTGATATCGTTCATGGTAACCTGGTTGAAATTCAGGAATTTAATTAAGGGGACAGAGATGGCCATTCCTACTGGGCTGTTTGCCTGTTGCTTAAAAGAAATCCTTCCTTGCAGGTAGCCAAGCAGGGGGGGGGGGGGGATTGGCGCTGAGCTTTTTTCGCGTTTGGCTAGCAGGGATCTTCCTGCTACCAGCCATGCGGTGGGGGGGAAGGGGTGTTTAGCAGTGATCTTCCATGATACCAGCCACGCGGTGGGGGGAGGGGTAAAGCGATCATCCCAGAGAATTGGATGGGGGGGGGGGGTTTCTGCTGCTGCATGTTAACAGGAAAGAAGCAGCACTGAACGGGCTTTGCTTGGTATTTGGGAAAGGAGGGCACTGTGTATATGAAGGCTGCAGAAGCCGAAAGACAATGGCTTACCATGGCCGCATGCAAGCTGAATTCTGCTGCCCGGACCTGCGTCTGTGAGATCTCTAACACCAGAGCCGCAGGCACTCAATATTAAGATGCAAAATGCGACCTTGTAGTGAAATCACATGTGCTATGTAAGGTGAATAGTGTTGTTCACCGTGAAAGAGTATAAGCATTGTTCTGTAAAATGTATCTTTTTAAATACTTCTCTCCCTTTTTCCCTCCCTCATGCAGCTGCAAATTTTTCAAGCCTCCCTACTCCATCCCGAAGGCTATCTCAGATAAGGCGGCGGAAAAAAAGACGCGAGACGAAATGTTCTCGGAAATCATGGAAGTGACCCGCAATGAAAGAGCTCATCTGAATGAGTGGAAGGACGTGGTATCAAATTACAGGAAAGATGCCAGTGAACGTGAGGACAGGAGGGACCAACGTGAGGATGGGGAACGTGAGAGAGGAGGACGCTCGAGATGAGAGAGGTGGCGGCAGGAAGATCAGAGGTGTAGGCAGGAAGATCAGCGGTGGCGGGATGCAACGCTGGGGCTGCTGTGATCAAACTGACATCCTCCGACGTCTGGTGGAGCTTCAGGAAACAGCAGCAGGGTCACAGAGTGCGCTGCAGCCCCTGTGTAACCACCCTCACCCCTCACCATGTTCCATATCTCCTCACCCAGACGTGTAAGAACGCGTGGGGAAGGCTTCGTGCACCCGCCCACTCCACCCCCGTGGACAGCCCAACCAAAAGGCTGTCATTACTTTGAAATTTTTTTAGTGGCCTTTTCCTTCCCTCCTATCCTCCTCCCAACCACACCCGGGCTACCTTGTCAGTTCTCTCCCTCTTTTTATAATGATTAATTAATAAAGAATACATGATTTTTAAACGATAGTGACTTTATTTCCTTAAGCAAGCTGTAATCGAAGGGGGGGTGGTTGCTTACAGGGAATGAGTCAATCAAGGGGGGGGTTCATCAAGGGGAAACAAACACAACAGTCACACCGTACCCTGGCCGTGATGAAACGGTTTTCAAAGCTTCTCTGATGCGCACCGCTTCCTGGTGTGCTCTTCTAATCGCCCTGGTGTCTGGCTGCGCGTAATCAGCGGCCAGGTGATTTGCCTCAGCCTCCCACCCCCGCCATAAAGGTCTCCCCCTTACTCTCACAGAGATTGTGGAGCACACAGCAAGCAGCAATAACAATGGGGACATTGGTTTGGCTGAGGTCTGAGCGAGTCAGTAATGTGCGCCAGCGCGCCTTTAAAACGGCCAAATGCACATTCTACCACCATTCTGCACTTGCTCAGCCTGTAGTTGAACAGCTCCTGACTACTGTCCAGGCTGCCTGTGTATGGCTTCATGAGCCATGGCATCAAGGGGTAGGCTGGGTCCCCCAGGATAACTACAGGCATTTCAACATCCCCAACTGTTATTTTCTGGTCTGGGAAGTAATTCCCTTGCTGCAGCCGTTTAAACAGAGTAGTGTTCCTGAAGACGCGAGCGTCATGAACCCTTCCTGGCATCCCACGTGGATGTTGGTGAAACGTCCCTTGTGATCCACCAGTGCTTGCAGCACCATTGAAAAGTACCCCTTGCGGTTTACGTACTGGGTGCCCTGGTGCTCCGGTGCCAAGATAGGGATATGGGTTCCATCTATCGCCCCACCACAGTTAGGGAATCCCATTGCAGCAAAGCCATCCACTATGACCTGCACATTTCCCAGAGTCACAACCTTTCGTAGCAGCAGCTTAATGATTGCTTTGGCTACTTGCATCACAGCAGCCCCCACAGTAGATTTTCCCACTCCAAATTGATTCCCGACTGACCGGTAGCTGTCTGGCATTGCAAGCTTCCAGAGAGCTTTTGCCACTCGCTTCTCAACTGTGAGGGCTGCTCTCATCTTGGTATTCTGGCTTTTCAGGGCAGGGGAAAGCAAGTCACAAAGTTCCATGAAAGTGCCCTTACACATGTGAAAGTTTCGCAGCCACTGCGAATCGTCCCAAACCTGCAAAACCATGTGGTCCCACCAGTCTGTGCTTGTTTCCCAGGCCCAAAATCGGCGTTCAGTGACTAGAACCTGCCCCATTACCAGCAGGATCTCCAAAGCGCAGAGGCCCACAGTTTGAGAGAATTCTGTGTCCATGTCCTCATCACTCTCATTGCCTCGCTGCTGTAGCTGCCTCCTCCTCGCCTGGCTTTGCAGGTCCTGGTTCAGCATAGACTGCATGAGAATGCACGAGGTGTTTACAATGTCCACGATTGCGGTCTTGATCTAAGCAGGGTCCATGCTTGCTGTGCTATGGTGTTTGCACAGTTCACCCTGGAAAAAAGGCGTGAAACGGTTGTTTGCTGCTTTCACGGAGGGTGGGGTGAGGCCGTACCCAGAACCACCCATGACAATGTTTTTTGCCCCATCAGGCACTGGGCTCTCAACCCAGCATTCCAAGGGGTGGGGGAGACTGCGGGAACTATAGGAAATAGACGCTAGCCTCGGTACATGGACGCACACCGCCGAATTAATGTGCTTAGTGTGGCCGTGTGCACTCAACTTTATACAATCTGTTTTACAAAACCGGTTTATGTAAAATTGGAATAATCCCATAGTGTAAACATACCCTTAGTTTCGTAAGCAGACATTGTCTTCTGGGTAACTGGCAACTCAGGGAACCATGAGGGTCCCATTTTGGGTTCCCCTGGGTTATGCCACCCACCACATTCATCTATGCTATTGTTATGGGAGACCTCACCAGGTGGCTCTGTTGGACAGTGTTCTGAATTCTTTTTCTTAGTGTGCAAGCAAGTTCAAACTCTTGGGAAGATAAAACTATGTTGTTGTTAGACTGGGGCTGTGCAACACTGTGGAGGCAGCTTCAGGAGAGACGGATCTGTATGAGCAGTAGAAATGTTTGCTGTATATTTGGGCTACGATGAGAGTCAATTCTTCAGGTAGAGTCATTGGGAACTGAGCATTGGTGTTGGGCTGAGATTTCACTTTCACCTAGATAGTTAGATACCTTCACATCCCAGGATAACATAGCTTCCATAAGAGTCCACTGCTCTGTCCTTTCCATGTACAACTGCATCAAACCCCTTGTCACCTCTTCTTTGAAGGTTACTGAATATGCAGAGCAGGAATTTGTATAAATTACTGTGTACACTGTTAGGTTAATTTATTCTGGAAAACAGCCAAATGATGCCATAGACTGATTGTATGGCTCCACCCTCTCCTTGCCCAGCTAAAAAAAAGCATGTGGATGACTAAAGATGTAGAGTTCATACTGAGGTGCTACCTGGAGGGCGAGAGAATATGATGCCATGTTGCCCCCACACACACCTCATCTTTTCACCTCATCTATTGGAAACAGTAGAGGGGATGTCAGGAATTAGTATGGGAATTAGGACAGAAAAGAAAAGCAAAATTTGTCAGATTTCTTCATCAGATCCTGGTTATGTTTTGAGATGATTAAAATTAATCACTCACTTATATTTACTTCTCAGATCATGCCTGAAAACAGTTTGAAGACCTCTGCTTTAATCTGTGGGGTGGGCCACTATAGGGGAGTGCACAGTAACATTTGTGGGGGGTGCGACTGGGGCCCAGCGAAGCCTCCACAGGGGGTGGGAAGGAAGCACTGCTCAGCTCCACTCCTGGCCCCGGCCCTGATCGCCAGCCCCACGCCCGGGGTCCCGGCTGCTGGCCCTATGCCTGGGGATACGCTCCTGTCTCAACCCCCGTCTTTGACCTCCTTACCCCTGTTCATGTCCCTCCTCCTCCCGGAGCTGCGTGCCCACTCCCAGCACCATGGGGGAGATGCAGACAGAGATAAGAGAAGGTGTGATGTAAAAAGTTTGGGGACCACTGGTTTAATGAGACAGAAGGTTATACTGACATGATGTTGATTAATATAGTTTATTTTAATAATTAAAATATGAGATTAGGTAGGACCAGAACAAATGAAAAAGAAATTAAAGCAGCTGAACATCACTTACATATAATGAAAACATCTTAAATAATGTCGGACTGGGAAGCATTATTGAAATGCTCAACTCTAGAAATGAAAATTCTAAGCCAAATTAATTCCTTCTCAGATGTAGACTGACAAGGAAAAAGGGCTTTTAGGGTCCCTTTGTCCTTCTCTGGCTTTTTTACTCTGTGTGAAGGGGATGCAGTGTTTAAGTCCATCCCTATTCAAGAAAGCACTAAAGCATGTGCACATGGTTAAGTGCCCTTCCTAAATATGGATAGTTCCTGAATTGGGGCCAAAGTCAATACACTGTTGTCAAGGGTTTTTCCCCACTTTGAACTTTAGCGTCCAAAAAGTGGGGACCTGAATGATCACTTTTAAGCTTAATTCATAGAATCATAGAATCAAAAGGTTGGAAGGGACCTCATGAGGTCATCTAGTCCAACCCCCTGCTAAAGGCAGGACCATTTTCCCTAAATAATCCCAGCCAGGGTGCGGTCTAGCCGGACTTTAAATAGCTCTAAAGATGGAGATTCTACCACCTCCCTAGGTAACCCATTCCAATACTTCACCACTCTCCTA
>NC_133778.1:61977811-62042585 GCF_003597395.2 Chelonoidis abingdonii
CAGAAAGATTGGGAACACCTGGGTGTACGTCTGGTCCCTCTTAGCCCCAAGAGCAAACAACGAACAAAACAAACAACACAAACAAAGACTTCCTTCCACCAAGATTTGAAAGTATCTTGTCCCCCCATTGGTCCTCTGGTCAAGTATCAGCCAGGTTCAATGAGCTTCTTAACCCTTTACAGGTAAAAGAGACATTAACCCTTAACCATCTGTTTATGACAATTGCTATTTGTAATCAAAAAGTATGAAGTCTGTGTTAAGGCTGTACATGAACTAAGCCACCCTCTCAATCATTTGAGGGTTTTCACGGAACAATGGCAGAGTCATTAGCTCTGAGGAGTCTGGCTTGACCTCCTACTGAGCAGTTCGAACCGTTTTTTGATAAGCAAGGCCAAAATCCCAGGGACTGACTGTACAAATGAATTCTGGCTGGACAAAAAGGGAGTAGGCAGTTGTTGGGGAGCTGTTCAGAGAAACAAGATTGACACAGGCACCTGCTGGAGTGTCTGAAGAAGCTAGGCCTGACTAGGTCACTATCACAGGATGGTGGAGCTTTAGGAAGGCATGCCTGTAGACTTGTCTTCAAGTCTCTTTTTCTCTAAATGCTTTATTTCTGCTCATAAAATTAACAATACTTGGTTTTAAGAAGTCTGTCTGCTCAGATCCCCAAAGGAAAAAACTGCAGATGCCTGAACTCGGTCAGATCTGCTGGGTAAATAGTCAATACAAAGGATACGTAGCCTAGGGCCTAGTCTAAAAGTGGGGAGAATTGCAAAAATCCACACTGGGACAGGTAAAAGCACAAGGCCAAATATCTGAGGGGTGTGCTCAAAGAGACCTGACTGAGGGTAGAGCTGCAGCTAGCCCAGTAATCATGGCACCAAGTCTGAATTTGCCCCTGTGCTACTTTATAGGCCTTTTATTTATACATTATGAACAAGTTTAGTGAGCATAACTGTTCCAAAAAAAAAATTATAATGAGGCTAGATAAACAGAACAGCGAATCAAATTGGATTTGTCAGTACAATTACAAAACTACATCTCAGTGCTTTCAGCTGAATCACTATTGCAGATTAAAATATTAATATTTGTTTAGATGATGGTTTTACTACAGAGAATACTGAATAAGAGTATTGCAGGTGTTTACAGTCAGCATCCATGAGTAGTAGGCTTGATTCTCTACTGCCTGGCTCCTTTTGCACTCATGTACAGGAGTGACTGAACAGGGGAGGCCAGGAAGCCATGGTCCTCCCACTTTTTACCAGCTGTAAGGGTGAGTGTCATAAACAGATAGCTAAGGGTTAATGTTTCTTTTACCTGTAAAGGGTTAACAAAGGGAACCAAACACCTGACCAGAGGACCAATCAGGAAACAAGATTTTTCAAATCTCAAGGAAGGGAAGTTTTGGGTGTGTGTTCTTTGTCTCGTCTCGGTTGCTCTCTAGTCTCTGAGGGGATCACTCTATCTCCAGGCTTTCTAATCTTCTGTTTTCACAGTGTGGTTACAAATGGTAGAAAGACAACTAGGCTTATATTGTTTTTTGTATTTTACAGGTGTGTAGTTTGCTGAATGTTTTAAATTGTATTTCATTTGTGGATTTAAGGCTGTATTCATTCGTTTTCTTTTAAGCCATAACCCTGTTTTGTCACCTTATACAGAGACCATTTTATGTCTTTTTCTTTCATTTTATATAAAGCTTTCTTTTTTAAACTTGTTGATTTTTTCTAGTTTGGGCAAGGAGATTGATCTGCAGCTCAACCCCCCCAAGGGGGGAAATTGGTGGAGGAATTGAAACAGGGTGCATCTTCAAGAATACATCCAGGGAGGAAGTACGAGGAAGACAAGGGGATGGGGGTTGTCCCTTTGTTGTAGACTCAGCGGCATCTGAGTCTGGGGTCCCCCAGGGAAGGTTTTGGAGACCAGAGTGAGCTAGGCACAGGAATTCCTGGCTGGTGGCAGCGCTATCAGATCTAAGCTGGTAATTAAGCTTGGAGGTTTCATGCTACCATCTCATTTTCTGAACTCTAAGGTTCAGATCTGAGTAGGAAAGCTATGACAGTGAGTGCCAGGGAAAGGGGGCAGAGAGGAGCTAGGAGGGGGCAGGGCTTTAGGGGGAAGAGGTGGTGCGAGGGCAAGGGAGAAGGGGCAGGATCTCAGGGGCGGTGTGGCACAGAGGCGAGGCCATAGTTAAGGCACCTTGTAGCCCCCATATACTTTTAGGGTGCTTCCACCACTTCTGGTCATGTACACCTGTGAAAATGAATGTAAAAGATGTGCTTCACTTCAGAAGTTACGAATCTGATCCAGGAATCACTGGGTAAAATTCTTTGGCCTGTGTTATGCAGGAGTCAGACTAGACGGTCATAATGGTCACTTCTAGTTTTAAAAATAATCGGTGAAAATCCTACCAAACAAGAATAGTAGCATTTTTACGTCAACTGCGCATAGGGTAGATAGCAGTGGAGAATCAGGTATTTTGGTGGTTTTCATTTTTGTTGGTTGTTACTGCTGTGTGGTGGGTTTTTTCCCCCCATCTTCCCATTAAAGACCTGACTGGAGTGATTAGATTTACACTGGTGTCAGTGACAGCAGAATTCAACCCAAAATAGCAATGTGTGGTTTAGAGAACCTAGTTCTATCAAAATTCAATTCCATTCTTCTAACTGTTGGGGTCAAATTTACCCTTGAACACTTGCACATTGACCTCAATAAGCAGCCTCCCCTTAACATTGCTGAGTGCAGAATTTAACGCTTTGTGTTTAAATATCCAAAATGAACTTTTAAAGCTTGAGCCACTGCCAAGATTACAGTAGCAGCAATGCAATCCTTTCCCTCCTTAATAGAAAGTACAAAAATCAAAGTATCTCAAATAATCTTGTTCTGCACACTATATGCAAAGCATCTGCAAACATGTTGAATATTAATGCTGAATAGTAATGGCCTGTACAAAACAAATAGAATTAAGCTTTTTCAGGTTGGGTATTTCCAACTAAGAAAATTGCCCAATAACTCTTCTGCAACATGTACAATTTGCATAACCAAGAGATGGCAGCACTCCATCAACCATTTACTTGCTGCATTCATTTGAAATGTAATTATGTGCCTGTAGGCACTATACCTCAAGTATGAACAATACTATGAGGACTGAAAAAAATGTATTATCATAACAAATGGAACTAGGCCAAACCCTTTAAAAGCATCTTTTCCCCTTACAAAGACCTGTGATGCAGAAATTCATTCACCAGCACATTAATTATTTATTATCTCTGCCTGCCCTAAGAATAGGGCTATATGGGGAGGCCAAGTAGCCTTCATGACACCAGAATATAAACAATATACATTTTCAAAACACATGTCCAAGATTAAATGTGATTTAACTCCACTTTCATAATGACATAATATTTACATATGAAATACCGTATTTGTATCTTGGTACTCAGAATGCTAGAGCAGCCCACAACTGTTTCATAGTAACAGGGGATTTTGATCCCTGGAAATTATCTGGAAGATCTGTGCACATTATTTAGTACCTAATTCTGTCAGGTGCTGGGCACTGGTTGAGTGTCTTCCAACAGGCTGAGTTTGAAAATAGTTAAGAGTGCTCAGTTTCTTGAAGAGGCATTCAGTACCTCACAGGATGAGGCATTTTCCAGGTGCCTTTGTTAACGATGATAGCGAAAAGATTTCCCCATTGTGGATCCCATTATCTTTCTATAAAAGTCTAGAGAATCTATAGAAAAGCCCATAAAATCTGTTTAAAAGAGAAAGAAAACAGTTCAGAGTCATCCTCCCCAGTAGCAGGGCAGGGATGTCAATTAAGAAAAGAATATAATGGGGCCAATAACAGGAGAGAAAGTGAAAGTCAGACAGAAGTTGAGAGGGAAAGGAGTGTTAAGAAATCAAATGTTCTTTTTGTTAATCAGTTGGTTTGTTATTACGCACTGTATGACACTAGTAAGAGAGCTGGAAACAAGAACCTATGCAGAACATGAAACACAGCTAAAGTAACCATTTTAACCTATTTTTTCCTCCCCTTAAAGATTTATTTTCTAGTGGCAGCACTCAAAGAGAACATAAATTTGGTTTATAATCTAGAAGAAAGCTCAGAGAAGAACGGCACAAACACTGCCCACATTTGCGTGGTAAAACACAGTTACAGTCATCATTAGTGTTGGCTGTTATTATTTATTGTAAAGAAATTATCCAGCCTGTTTAACCCTTGTTTCAATTTGGGAATCTTTCTAACCTGATCCTGGTTCTGCCTGGTTATTTGTTAGTAGTTGCAGAATAGTATAAGCAAAAAATTTCAGCTAATAGGCAGTTCATGAACTCTTCAGTTTAATAATTTGCTATTTGCTAAGAGAGAGAGAGAGAATACAAGCATGTGTGTGTGAGAGAAAGAGAGACTGGTGATCTAAATCACATGGTATTGTTTCCATTTTCTAACTGAATGACTGAAAGTGGTTCAGCAGGAGAATAATAAATAACTAATGATGAGAATAGAGTATAGCCAAGATCAAATGCACTTACAGTCTGAATTGCTAAAATTAATGAAACTTTTTGGATTCACAAACATTTTCACAAATGACAATCAACAGAATACTTGTGAACAAAGAGTAACATGACCCTTACAAGTTGGTAGAATGAACTCAACACACTCATTTATGAAAATATTTGCTACTTTCTTTCTGTATTATTCCACAAGCTCTGATCATGGTTGCTGCCAACAAGACCTGATTATCCTCTCAGCCGATATTGGGTATGAGTGGAAGACTATACAGCAAACAAGAGCAGTAGAGCATAAATGCCTCCTAATGACTATTTGCATCTGGCATGAAACCTGAAGAAGCCAATATCTACTGTGGAACTATTTGATCTTAACAAGCTAGTTTTGCTTGAGTTACAATAAAAGTGTGCTGAGTCCTGTCTGAAACCCATGTTACTATATCTATAGTCACAAGAAGCTGTTTATATACTGTAAATATATTGGTGGTTGCTGACCCGAAAAAACCTATTATAACAACAAGCCTATAATAACCATGCCTGATACAAAGGGCCCACTTTCTCTTCATATTATCCACTCTCCATGCTATTAAGATACAGGGACAGGTTGCTGGTGAACAGGAGGTTAACTGCAGCTCAGCCACTCCCTTCCCATGCACAGCTCAAAGGAAAGGGTAGGTGAGTAGCTGCATGGGAGACAGGGGTCAGAATGCCTTTGAGAAGGTTTGACTCCACAACAGTGGCTCATTAGGATTGGGTTGAATACTAAAATCAGGATTTTTTTTTGGTTTACCTTTTGATTTTGTTATTTTGTTTGATATTTTATATCTCTCTCTTTTTTATAAACACAGACCCTTGAGGCAAAGCCTGTATACAACTGGGGGTTTTATGCTCGGTTATTCCACTAGCTAAAGAAATTCAAGAGTTGCTGTACAGTCAGCAAGAATCAAATAATTTTCAGCAGAGTTACTATATTTCTGTCCATTTGACCGCTGCACAAATAATGTCTCCTCAGTTATGGTGAAAAGAAACTGTTAATGATTCAGGCTTGAGTCTGCATGCACTCTGCAATGTATCACTCCCAGTGCCGCCTCTGCTTCCTCATCACATCAATGGTCTTGGGTCTGAAAGGCAGGCTTAGTAGACAAATTCGTTAGAGACCAGAGGAGAATGCACTGGTCATGATATTCATATCCTTTTTACCTCAATGCAACCCTGCTGATGTTTTGACATTGAAATCAAGAGGTTGCACTAGCATAAGTGAGAGCTGATTTGACCCATTTTCTTTTGGGCTTTACAAATATTTTCAGATTCTAGAAGTAGAAGAACGGCTCCTGTTCACTTCTCTACATCTATTGCGCACCCCAGTACAGGTTCGTGCTCTACTTCAGAAGTCTACCTTGGTATGTTAGAACTCTGTTTCCCTGGAATGTCAATGTGCATTACTCCTGAGTTAAGTGTGTGCCATTCTCTGTACTCCATCACAAAGCCCATGAGACTCTGGCATATGGATTGCTTGCAGGATCAGGCCCAAATTCAGGGGATCACTGTGATTAGAGGCTCCAATTCAAAATCTGAACCTAGTGTAGTTAAAGGATTACGGGCCTTGAACTTTTCCCAGGTTCAACTCTGTGTGGTTCCGTCAAAACCTGTGTCAAGTCCAAACCCACAGAGCTCTGTGTCAGACATATACAAATCTTTGTGGTGCTTATAATCCCTCTTCTAAATAACAGTTTATCATTTCTGTTCAAAGCACTTCACAACTGTTATCTGATTGCTCATAACAGACTTGCAAAGGAAGCCAGTATTTTCTGACTTCAGAAAGGCTGGCTGAAGAGGGAGTCAGAAGTGAGATTGAAACACATTATGTTTCAGGAGGTTCCATCAGAAACATAGTCTATATCTTATCTAAGATATTCATTATTTCTTGCATCTTTACTTTATTCCCACTTTTAAAATAAACATCTGGCCTCAATTCTTTTTTCCCTTGAACCAGTTTGACTCCAGTGTCACTACTGATTTCACTGATGTTACTTCTGATTTACTGATTACACTAGCATGAGAGGAGAATCAGACCATCTGCTGGAACATGTCTGGATTTAAACTTTATTTCTGAAAGTGTGACCTTGCTCCTCAATCTATTTTTTTAAAACTTTCCCAGCAATAATAGTTTTTCTGTTAAAGACGTATGTATACTACCCACTTCCTCATGTATCCCTGATATTTTTAATTATGCCAACAATGAGTTTCTTCAGATGATAGGCAGGGGGTGGTATTTCTGAGAACTTTTGCTAACAACGCATTTTAAAAGCTTTATTTTGCTGCCATTGTCAAGGAAACAAGAAAAGTTAGAAAGAAAAGTCATTACAAGTAGTCTTTGACCCTGAAGACAAATGTACAATGTTGGCATAGCTACTAGAATGATGAGTTATTTTATATTACCTTGTAGAAAAAAAATTAATAAAACATCCTGTATATATAAAAATAGTGACTATTAAATGTGTGGCTAATGCAAGTGAATCTCATTCTTTTTATTAGAAATAAGTGATGACAACACAGTTTTCAGCAGAAAGGACTTACAAATATGTAAGCATGCACTGCTGATCTGCGTAAACAACACATATCAAACCATTCACAGTAAGAACCAGGGGGGTCAAAAAAGTTAGACATGCAATTGCATGTGCAAAGTATGCACTTAGTTGTGCACCTAATTTGCTCAGTCATTTTCCACGGTTGTGCAAGCAAAAAAGATAATTGTGCCCATACATGACTAGATAGACACATTTGTATTTTCTGTGCCCAATTCCACTGAGCATGCAAGTTAGGCATGTAATTACATACCTGTGTTTGTGCATTTATTAATTTTGCCCTAAATGTTCAGCATGGATTTGAAACAGGAAATGCTGTTCATTATCTGTAGATTACTTTTCCAAGTAGTTTGTGTTCTCACCTGATTTCCTGAATTACTGTATATACTTGTTCATAAGCCGATTTTTTTTTTTTTAGTTAAAAAAGGGAAGCATCAGAGAAGGGGGTCAGCTTATGAACAGGTATAGAGAGGGAGAGGTAGGACACAGACCCTCCCCCTCAAAAGCGGAGGCAAGGAGAGGCAGCACAGCCAGAAGGGAAGAGGCAAGGTCAGAGTCTCTCCGCTTCTGGCCACACTGCTCTCTCCCCATCCTCCGAAGCAGCTGCATCTCCGGGGCTGGCAGGCTGCAGCCACACCGCTCGGCCCCGCCTGATGGAGCAGGCTGTGGCCAGGCCTTTCAGCCCTGCCCACCACAGCAGGCTGCAGCCGGGCCTCCTGGTCTGGCCTGCCAGAGCAGGCTGCAGCCGTGCCACCCAGCCTGCTAGAGCAGCTCTGGCCAGACCAAAGACATCCTCCACTGGCCTGCCCCAGATAAGGTGGGAAGGGATGGGATGGGGAGAGTGTGGGTGTCCTGGGCTAGGGATGGGGTCATGTTGGGGTGGTCACAGGGGTTCCTCCTCTGATGCCCTGCTTCTCCCCCGGCCACAAAAATTTCCCCACCAGTTGCTGTCCCAGCCCGTCAGGATAAGCAGCTGGCAGGTCAGGACACTTTATTTACTCAGGTTTACCTCCATGCCTGCGGATGCTTGCGATAAACAAACTGTCTCGGCCCACCAGTGGCTTATCCTGATGGCCCGGGAGCCAAAGTTTGCCGACCCCTGGGTCACTTAAGAATGGGTCATAAAAATTTTCCATATTTTCTTATCCATCTTGGGGAGTGGGAGTGGCTTATAAACGAACTGGCTTATGATCGAGTATATACGGTAAGTGGAATCAGGCCTGATCAATGAATAAGAAACCTCCAAGGAAAACCCAAGTGCTAGTGATTCAGTATATGTCACTTGTTCTTTTGAACCATAAAATAGACACAATCCAGTTTCAAGATGAGAGCACTGTATTGGAATACGTAGCCTTTTGCTTACTGAATTATAAACAGTGTATTGCTGTTGCCCACCATTTCTGCAGCAGGTGAGGAACGGTACTGAGAAGATGTTTGTTCAAAAGAAAAAAAATGAATTCGGTACAGAACATTTAAAAAAGCCTGTGCATTAAGATCATAGTGATGATTGTTGTGTTCCATTATGTGCATGCTCCCATTTCAGCGAACTGAAAATTCCAATTAATCAAGTCAGTTAAAAGGAATTGTAGGTAACCATTTCATAGCATCCACTTTACAAAAGAGAGAAATCATATCTAGTCAGATGCCTCAAAGTCACTTAACATTCATGCTGGAAAGCACTGGGCTAATATTACCAGAAATAAATGTTGGCCTGAAATCTTCCGCATGTCTAAAATTATAGCAAGAAGGACCACTTGCTATAGTGAGAGCCACTCACCTCCTTTTGCTTTTTCCTGAAGTGCAAGGCTCTAATGGCCTCTTTCTCCTCCTGGGTGCACAAATTAACTCTGCTGCATGTAATAAACTCCAGTGTTACCTGATGGGATACTGATGACATTGTATATATTTGCTAAGCTGAAATACTCCAAACAACTGAACAATTTCTCCTACATGCAGCTTGCTAGGTACATTACTCTGAATCTAATTCTTTCCATCTACAGAATCAGAATTTCCATTTATTAGTTGTTCAATATCTTCAGCGGATGACAAATTAATTGGAACACTTGAGAATGTGTATTACAAAGAACTGACAAAGGTATGCTTCTTTAATTATGATGAATTGAACAGAAATGTTTGTTTTTTTTTAAAAAGCCCAATTTTGTTGCTCAAAGCCCAGACAAAATTAAAGAGTATTCCGGGGGGCAGTGCATGTGCAATCTTTTTATTTTCTAGATTAGTAATGCAATTTCTCCTCAGTTTTGCTCTGCCCAGCATGCACTGCACAAGTGATGTCAGCAGCCCCAGTGATCATGTAGCTGGTCCAGAGAATCTATTCATGAAGAAAAGCCAATTCTATTTTTATTCAACAGTCAGCAACATTCTGAAGTTTTCAGTATTCATATTTTATATTTTTAGTCTTATTTTTTACCCTATAGAAAAATGTAGACAGCCACTAAATGATCAGTGTAATACCCAAGCCAACCTGAAAGCTTGATGGGTAAATATAGGACAAAGCTTCTTCAATTCTATCTTGGAAAAGGCACACCAGACAACTCATTTCTTCCTCTCTCTTTCTAAGGTGACTGTTCTAAAACTCTTTTAAAGCTATTCCTATTTCTAGCTAATTTTCTTCCTCAAATTCTTTAGTTTCCCTCTGCACTTCTGCTTTAGAATTCTTTCCCACCCCAGCGCACAAACAGCCCTGCTACTCTGTTGAGCAGCTGTTTACTGAGTTCAACCCTAGCATGTCTGTTTTTGTAACATGCTCCAATGATGGGTATAAGGATGTTTTAAACATTTCGTCACACAAATTCCTTAGGGGTTGACTTCACTGATTATAACAAACAAACATACATCAACTGGAAAACAAGTTGTTAGTGACTTTTTCCCCCTAACTAGGTGGTTACACTAGCTCTTTTGTGAAGCATATAGATTGTACCATTTGGTCCTGGATCAGAGGAGGACTGTTTCATGGAAAGCGAGGGTGTTTTAGGATTAGGCAGTTTAATAATAGGCAAATCTCCCTTTCCAGGGTCTAAATGGTTGTGAAATTTAAAGGAGGGTTGAAGTTTCTAAACAATTTACTGTTTTGGGACTCTCATGTGCATTTATCATATAGTGCACTCCTAGCATACTGAGATGAGATATGTGGAGTTGTCCTCAGTGATCTTTTGTCAGCAGGGATTGGAAGTCTCACAGGCTATTCTCTCAAAATTTTGGTCCAAACATGCAGAAATTGTGGGAGTTCAATCGAATTTTTCATCTAGTCCTTATGAGATTTGCACCATCTTGGCTACACCCAGATTAGTTATGGAAAACAGGTCTCTTTAGGGCTGGATCCAACGACCATAATAAAAACTGTAGGGACACGTTTGAAACTAGGAATTTGAAGCTGGCCCCTAAGATTCAAGGTTTGAGCCTATCTGAATCCTATCGATGTACCTTTCAGAATACAGAGTCTGAGCAAATGTATACAATACAGGTTTAATTTAAGAACAGAAATAGAATTTATTAAGATTTTGTTTAAGATTCACTAGAGAAAAAGACATTTTGCTTAGGAAAATATTTAAAATGCCCACAGCAGAGAGGCAGGACAACATCAGAGGTTTTGGATCCAAATTTTGGATTCCAAACCCACCCAGAATTCAGGGTGCTCAGATTTAAGTGTTAGTTTGAAACCACCTATAAATACAGGGCTTGAGTCTCTTCTCACTAATTCTTGTTTTACACTATTTGGCTTTAATTGAGTTCCTCCTGATTTACCCCCAATTTAAAGGCCTGACCAATTTAAAGGCTTGAAACCGAAGGAGTTTCAAGTCAATGGGACTATTCACATGCTTAAAGTTAAGCACATGTTTAAGTGCTTTACTAGATCAGGGTCTATATGAGCAGAGGATCAGGCCTGATAGATCTAGTTGTGTATGACGATGGGTTAGGTTTCTCAAATTTGAGCTGTGTGAATTCTTTTAACTGAAAACCATTTCAATACAAACTCACAAATTTGGGTTCACCAAAAAGTTCATCTGGGAGTCTGAGACAAGCTCTGAGTAAGCCTGGGTCAAATTACAAGTGATCATCAGACAATTTATCCTCCCACCGAGAAATCTTGTAAAACTCAATGGTTTAGACCAGCAACCAAAGAAAACTTGACTATTGTGGATGAATTCCACTTTTAGTTCTAAGGTTTGTTCAAGCCCAAAACTCAAAGTGAAACCCAAGAGGTGGAAACTTATATGAACCAAAACTAGATTTGTCCAAACCAACTGTGAACAGAAAACATAACTCTCACACTGCTCTTTTTATAATTAGCACCCGTAACGCTACTCTATAGCAGAAAAGTATGGCTCATTGGGTTCCTAAACTGAGCCATTCCAAGACAAAGGAAAGTTGGAAAGGGGACTGTGTAATGAGGAGCTGACTGCCTAACATCACTATTTCAGAAATTAAAAATATCCCTATGGTCACTTGCAGAATGAATTCACAAGCTCCTGGAAGATGCTCAGCTGCAGAATTACACTTCCAAGTATTGATATCCCACTCCTCTCTCTTGGCTCTATATCTTGGTTATCTAGTGTGACATTATTGACATAAACTGTGACCATATAGATCATTGTTGCAACCACGGTCCTATGGCTGCACCAGCTCTTGTACAGAGGAAGCCAAGTGGGGTGTCTATGGAAAGGTTGTAGTTTGCTGGTTAGGATTAAGTTGTCTGAATGTATGTATTATTTTTGTATCTGAAGTTATGAATATTGGCTATGTACTCATTTGATTCTAAGTAGCCTGGGTGAAGCATTTGGTCAGCTTCTTGAGAAAGGACTATTCTCAGTAAGTGCCCAATCAAGAAACACATAACTGACAATGGACTTTGGGATCCGCCAATCCATATCTAAGCTGTCCTGGGAACATTCAAACTAACATGTAAACAATGGCGTCAGCCTGCAAAAAGCTGAATCATTCAGACATATGACTTGCCCAGGTGGCTACAGACTCCATCTCATTGCTGTGATTTTGCACAGGAGAACAAAGGGGTATCCACCCACAAGAGAAAGAATATAAAAGCCCCTGGAAACTCCTCCATTTTGTCTTCAGCTGGCTCAGAAGACAGCCTCTCCACCCCAAAGAGATGCCTGAAAAAAACTGGAAAAAAGGACAGTAACTACGGGGATGTGAGTGATTGCTGAACCCAGACTAAGAAGGAGTCTAGTCTGTGAAAGAAGCTTATTGGAACATCTCTGAAGATGAGATTTACCTGCATTTAGTTTCCTACTGTATTAGGCTTAGACTTGTGTGTCTTTGTTTTATTTTGCTTGGTAATTTACTTTGTTCTGTCTGTTATTACTTGGAACCACTTAAATCCTACTTTTTATCACTTTTTGCTTATTAACTAACCCTGAGCAAGAATACCTGGGGGAGCAAACAGCTGTGCATACCTCTTTATCTGTGTTATAGAGGGCAAACAATGTATGAGTTTACCCTGTATAAGCTTTATACAGAGTAAAATGGATTTATTGGGAACTGGATGTCTGGGTGCTAGAGACAGGAGCACTTCCTAAGCTGTTTTCAGTTAAGTCTGCAATTTGGGGGGAGGACATGGTTCAGACCTGGGTCTGTGTTTGTAGCAGGCTAGCGTGTCTGGGTCAACAAGACAGGGTACTGAAGTCCCAAGGTGCCAGGGAAAATGGGCTCAAATATAGTCTCAGCACATCAGGTGGCAGTCCCAAGGGGGTTTCTGTGACCCAACCTGTCACATCTAGAAAAGGTAAACCTGTCTTTAAGTCTGGTGCAACTGACTGCTACTTAAATGCTGCATTATGCTCATCAGTTAAATGTCTTTGTGCCTCAACTTTCAAAGGTTACAGCATCTGTGTAGCCAATGCCATCTAAAATGAATATCCATAATGATCCTTTTTAAATGTTCCCCACACACACTTCCTTTCTCCCCTATGACAGGAGGTCCTTGAATGGTCCCTTGAAATATGTGTTAATACTTATAGTAAACAATCGGTTCCACTTCGTATTTCGTTGTGACTCTGGGTACATTTCGCAGACCTGAAGAAAAGCTTTGTGTAAGCTGGAAATCTTGTCTCTCTCACCAACCAAAGTTGGTCCAATAAAAGATGTTACCTCATCCACCTTGTCTTTTAAAAAGAGAATATATTGCGGTCTCTTTTCAGTACTTCCATACAGGAAACCATTGCCCACAAGCACTTACAGTACATGCTTGCATTTCTGTCTGGTATCAGAGTCAGTCCCACCACACTGAAACCTCTGCGCTGCTACTGAATGCTGAGAGAGAGCACAGTGGGACGTGTCTCTGTGAACAGAGTCTCACATCAGTTACTGTTGATCGTAATAAACACTTCTTCCCCTGGTTAACCAAACACACACTGAGCCATGTGGCTCACTTTCTGTGTCATTTAGCACTTCACAGATAAACTAAACATCCTGCTGTACCCTGAGTGGTGACTCAGTTCTTCCTAAATACTTAATTGAAGTTTGTTTACTGCCGAGCACTGTGCTCCAAGGGGGAGGAAGAGAGGTCTGACTCTTCTGTCTGCTCAAAGATCCCCAAACTTTGTCAACTCTTATTTATTGTTTTTTACTTTATATAAACAAAATTAAGCTGTGGAGAGTCTATTAACAAAAGGCCTACACAGCACAACCCACGGCAATGCGCAAGGTATGACTTAATCTTCCAGGAAAATCAATTTTACTTCGAATAAATTAGCAAAGAATGGGGATTACTCAGGGGAATTAGTCTGAGAAGTATGATAGAAAAATATAGATTTTTTTTCAGCACTGGAGTATGGTGCTGTAGTGCATATTCAGTGTGGTATAATTATACAGAGAGTTCTTAAAGCAATTCCAGGTTTGTTTCCCCTGAGGCTCCTTAGATCCAAGTATTTCTACTGAAGATAAGAAAACCAATATGAGAAACTAACACCTGTTACATTAAAAAAGAAAAAACAAGCATCTTGAATAAGTGTCTATGGTCTCAAGGAGCCACCAAAACCCCACTGAGAAATCATAGAAATGTAGGACTGGATAGGACATTGATCAGTCATCTAGTCCAGTCCCTTTAAGTATTATAGACCACCCTTGCCAGGTGTTTGTCTAACCTTTTCTTAAAAACATCCAATTACAGAGATTCCAGAACCTCCCTAGATAATTTGTTCCAGGTCTCAACTTTGTTGGAATACTTTGTGTCTCTTTCTTGTTTTGGTAAGGGAGAGTCTGACCTTGTGCTCCTGTTTTCCATATCTGTGGCAGGTCCTTCTGTGAGGACCATATGTGGAGGAGTGTAGAAGGGTGAAACTATGCTAATACAAGAGAGGTTAATAAATGCCTTGTGTACAGCTGCAATGAACTTTATTCACAGATGGTAGGGCTTTGTTTCGGAAAGGGAGCCATTGTAAAGAAACCAAAGAAAACTAATTCTGCTCTCAGTTTCATCTATGCAATTTTTTTTTAAAATTTGTAACTGACATTAGAATTTGAAGAGACAATGTGGACCAATCAAGATATTACCTCACCCACCTTGTCTCTCTAATATCAAGGGACCAACACAGCTACAAAATTGCATATAGCAGATTTTGGAGCATTTTCCTTTGGGGAATTATATCAATATCCACCCCCAGAGTTTGGAGGAAGCACAAAGGCTCCACACCAACTGTTTGCACACCTGTGCCACCCAGCATACAGGATCAGGGATTCAATTTTTACCTCTGTATTATGTTTCTGTACACTTGATACTCAGATAGGAACTGAAATCTATGGATTTTATCCCCAGTGTAAGCAGATGGAGTTCTTTCTGCTCCATCACTAGCTGCCAGCAGCAGGACTGAGAACAGAACTGCACAAAGCTAGCAGTTTTTGGAATTCACTTGCAATCCCACGTTTTAGCATTTATACGGAGCTTTTAATCCTCAAAGAACTTTACCAAAATTAACTAATTAACCCTAACAACCCTCCACTATTGAGGCAATTCTTATACCTGTTCTACATATGGTCAAATTACAGAGGTTAAGTGACACACCGATCTCTGCAGAGAGAGTTAGTATCTGAGCAGAAACTGCTGTTCAGAGATTCTTGGGGCTGACTCCTACTCTCAGACCACACTTCTCTTGTGTTTTCTAGAGGTCGACCCGAACCAGA
The DNA here is from genome assembly GCF_003597395.2 of Chelonoidis abingdonii. Lineage (NCBI taxonomy): Eukaryota > Metazoa > Chordata > Testudines > Testudinidae > Chelonoidis > Chelonoidis abingdonii. The sequence goes on from NC_133778.1 coordinate 61,993,060, forward strand.
ACCCACCTCTGAACACTTCCTTAAGTTTGGATCTGGCTTCAAACTGCTTGGCTGTCTCTCTGTAAAGGATGGAAGCAAAACTTCCTATCTGAACATGGGGAATAATTTAGATCCAGATTCAGACCTGAGCTTTGCAACTCAGCCCATCTCTAATATTTTCATAAGTGTTTGTGAATTTGATTCTGAGTGAAATGTTGCTCTTATTGGAGAGAGCTCAGCTTTTTCTAGCTAACAACCCTTATATTCCCTATCTTTGCTAAAATAGTAAATTTGTAATTTTTCCCCAAGACAAACATTCATCTTTTTTACAGAGAACTTTACAATTTTCCAACAAAATGATACCATTTTAATCTGTAGATAATACATTTTGGCCCTGTCCATGCAAGGGCTTTTTGTACCTGTGTAGCTACACCTGTATAAGTGAACTGTGCCAGTGTAAATTAAGCTACAAAGATACGGCTTGCCCTGCTTTGAAGCCCTCTTTATACTTATGCCCCATATCTACACTGGGGCTTTGCACTGGCTCAGCAGCAGTGATGTAGCTAAAGTAGAAAAAATACCTTGCAAGTTTTTAATCAAAAGATGTACTAAAACATTGAGCTGAGACTACAAATCATTTCATGTGATTGTATGTGGGGGCATGGAGGCGTAAGGTTTCATTTGGCTGGTGATTAACATTTGTTCCATATACCTACAGCTATGAGCAGAGCTGGCAGCTGTGTACTGCTGTACTCTCACTGACTGTCAGACCCATGGTTGTCCCAGTTGCATTTCAACACATTTCCCCTTTCCCCCCCTCAACCTCTATACCCCTATTCTTTGCTGTAGGAAATAACAACTCAGACAACAGTAATGTCTCTTTTCCTTATTGGTAAATAGTGCAAGCACAGCTGCTGTGATGATGATGATAAGGCAGAGATCTGTTCTCAAGTGGAAAAAACAGAATGGCAGTTTACATATTGGCTAGAAAACAATCAAAAGAACCTGCAGTCCAAAGCAGCAATCCTGTTTCTATCTCACTTCATTGTCTTAATGGGATTCTTATTCTTATTCTATATTTAGAGACATGGGAAACTGTGCTAACCACACTACTCATTGTTTCTTAACCTCAAACAGCTTATATCAACTGCTGTCCTTTAAGGACACTGAATATAGAGTCTAACCAAGCTAGCTAAACAAGATTTTGGAAAATAAAAATTAAAATTTTCTTCTTAATGGAAGGGGGAGGATGACTCCTCCTTCTGCTCACCTCTCTACAGAAAAGGGGAGAAAAGGATGGGCTGAACTAATCTTTGCTTTTATATATAAGTTTCTGGACTTTTTTGTAAAAACCCACAGTAGATTTTAGCTCATTGCAGTGTGTCTGTTAGCTTTTTCCATCATTCATCCTGACCAACAAATGGATATAAAGATCTCTGCAATTTCCCTTCCCAGTGGTTGGGAAGGGAAATGAGGAGAGATCAGAGTGCCATACAATAAATACCTGAGATTTTCCTCTTGTTTACAACATTTAGGCCTGGTCTACACTACAGGGTTAGGTCAAATTTAGCCACGTTAGATTGATTTAAAAATGAATGCGTCTACACAACCAACCCAGTTCCATCGACCTAAAGGGCTCTTAAAATAACTGTTGTACTCCCCAGCGAGGGGACCAGTGCTAAAATCGACATTTCTGGATCAAATTTGGGGTAGTGCAGATGCAAATCGACGGTATTGGCCTCCAGGAGCTATCGCAGAGTGCTCCATTGTGACCGCTCTGGACAGCACTTTGAACTCCGATGCACTAGCCAGGTGCACAGGAAAAGCCCCAGGAACTTTTGAATTTCATTTCCTGTTTGGTCAGCGTGGCGAACTCAGCAGCACACGTGACCATGCAGTACCCCTCAGAATCGCAGAGCATAGAACGTTTCTACGCTCCCCCATCATCTCCGTCCCTGAGGTTATCACAGATTAGAAGGCGAAAAAAATCGCACTTGCGATGACATGATTTCCAAGCTCATGCAGTCCTCCCGCACTGACAGGGCCCAGCTTAAAGCATGGAGGCATTCAGTGGCAGAGGCCAGGAAAGAATTAAGTGAGCGCGAAGAGTGGAGGCTGGATGTGATGCTGAGGCTAATGGGGGAGCAAACAGACATGATGAAGCATCTTTGGGGGAGCAAACAGACATGATGTAGCATTTGTTGGAGCTGCAGGAAAGCCAACAAGATACAGACCCCTGTTGCATCCACTGTGTAACCGCCTACCCTCCTCCCTGTGTCCCATAGCCTCCTTACCCAGATGCCCAAGAATGCGAGGGTGGGGGAGGAGGTTCTGGGCACCCAGCCACTCCACTCCAGGGGATGCCTCAAGCAACAGAAGGCTGTCATTCAAACAGTTTGATTTTTAGTGAGGCTACAATAAGCAATGTGGCATTGTCCTTCCCTCCTCGCCCAACCCACCCAGGCTACCCTGTCCATTATCTCATTTTTTTTACTTAATAAAGAAAGGATGCATGGTTTCAAAACAATAGTTACTTTATTTCAAAGGGAGGAGGGTGGTTGGCTTACAGGGAATTAAAATCAACAAAGGGGGTGGGTTTGCATCAAGGAGAAACACACACAACTGTCACACCAAAGCTTGACCAATCATGAAACTGGTTTTCGAAGCCTCTCTGATGTGCAGTGCACCTTGCTGTGCTCTTCTAATTGCCCTGGTGTCTGGCTGCTCAAAATCAGATACCAGGCAATTTGCCTCAACCTCCCACCTCGCCATAAACATCTCCCCCTTACTCTCACAGATATTATGGAGCACTCAGCAAGCAGCAATAACAATGGGAATGTTGGTCGTGCTGAGGTCTGACCAACAGCACCAGCGAATTTTTAAACGTCCAAAGGCACATACTACCACCGTTCTGCAGTTGCTCAGTCTATAGTTGAACTGCTCCTTACTACTGTCCAGGCTTCATGAACAGATTCCCTGAAGCTCGTCGCTGGGGAGCAGAGTTGCAGGGGAAGTGATGGAGCCGTACACCACGCACTGAAGGTTGCTAGGAGCCGGGAAGGGAAGACGTTCCCAGAACCCCCGGCCAAGCTACATGTCCGACGAGGACGGTTACCAGTTCTACTGCACCGTCTGCTGCCAGCAGCACCCAGGAGCACCAGTACGGATCCCCCAATCTCGTCATTGGGGAGCAGGAGAGCAGAGTTGCAGTGGGAATGGTGGATGACAACGATTAGCAGTCCTACTGCATCATCTACTGCGAAGGCAAGGAGCTGCTGCCGTGTAGCAATGCCAGCTGCTGCAGGTGCTTCTATGTCAAATGCTTGGAGGTCCAGGTAGGGCAAGGTACCTCGGCCAAGGCAAAAAAGCAAGAGCCTTGGAGCTGTTACATGTGTCAACCACAGAAGTGCTATGGGGTGTTACAGTGCCGACCGGACTGGAATGTACGGCTGCAAGACTTCTTCACCAGTGACAAAGGACAGGAATAGGATGCACCTAAAATCTAAAAAGGCCCACACATGTCCCAGAGTCCCTACCCTTGATAACAGAGCGTCAATGATTGCATTGGCTACTTGGATCACAGCAGCCTCCACAGTAGACTTTCCCACAACAGTAGCGGTGATGGTGAGCTGAGTGGGCTCCACGCTTGCCATGGTATGGCATCTGCACGGGTACCTCAGGAAAAAAGGCGCCAAATGATTGTCTGCCATTGCTTTCATGGAGGGAGGGGCAACTGATGACATGTACCTAAAACCGCCCGCAACAATATTTTTGCCCCATCAGGCATTGGGAGCTTAACCCAGAATTCCAACAGGCCATGGAGACTGCGGGAACTGTGGGATGGCTACTCACAGTGCACCACTCCGTAAGTCGATGCTAGCCATGGTGGTGAGGACACACTCTGCCGACTTAATGCACTTAATGTGGACATACGCAATCGACTGTATAAAACAGATTTCTAAAAACTGACTTCTATAAAATCGACCTAATTTCGTGGTGTAAACATACCCTTATACTATATCTATTTGAGCAGGCAATGATAAGGGAAAAACATGGCAAAGAAGGTTTATTCTGTTTAGGGCTTGACTTTGCTAGAAAATGCTATGATGTTGAAGAACAATTGTGAAGAGTCAAGTTAGCTGAAGCAATGTTGATAGTGAGTGATTGATCACTGTGAGTGACGGGACATTGACAAGTTGTGTTCAGCATCATCTCAGCTCATTGTGCTTTAACCTTAACTAGCCAACATTGTCGTGTTCAATATCGTATCAGCTGACTTAACCCTTCACCACTGAGTACAGGATATTTTTTTTTTTTTAGTGAAGACAGACCCTTCCAGTTACATGAGTCACAGATTCAGTGCTCTTCATCCCAAAAACCTATACTGGGCAACATTTCTCAACAGATGGAGACTGAAGCTCTCCATGCAAAAATGAACTCTCAATTACCACTAGCTAAAAAATTGGTCCATTTGATTATATTGTACATTCTGAGATCATCTCTGTACTAAACTTCTGGCTTTTGCCTACGCTATAGTGGACTTTCAACATAGATGGGGCTCATAATCCTAAATTCTCTAAAATTTTAAAACACACAATTTGCATGGATAGTCTTTGCCTCTTTCCCTGGTAATTTATTCTTTAATCACATAATCCTGACTGTACCATTCCTCCAATAATTATCCACCTTCTCCTGGTGTTTGTAACCATTAAGGTCTCTCGACATTTTGTCCTGGACAGCGTCATAGGAACCAAATTTTCATCCCACTTGACCAGTGGAGAAGGGTTGCCGTCAGAGACCCAGGTATGGCTTCCTGTTATTGAGCCACCTGGCCCTGGTGCCTAGTAAGAGCTGTAGAAACCACCTTGTGGCAACTTCTGCCACAGGCAACAGGTCTGTCAGAGTGGTCCTCTTCCAGTGGAGGATTTCTTTTATAAATGGAGACACTGAGACAAAGAGAGGTTGACCCAAGGTTGCTCAGTTCACCAAAGACCAGGCTAGCCATAGACTCCAGGTCTTCCAGTACCCTGCCCTGTCATCTGATTGTTCTACATGTATTCATATTGAGCTGAGGAGGAAATAGTTTATCCACTATAGCACCCAGCAGTGCAAGTGGGAATTCTGAGGTAAAATTCCCATTGAATTGTTGATATCCAGGAAGAGGGAAGTGGGAGTGGAGAAGCACAGATCCCCAAGCAGAAGGGTACAGTGCAGTGAGAGACCCCCCAACACCACCACCACCCTCCTGTTTCAATCTACTTTAACCATTGCTCATGTCTCATATGCATTTCATGATTGATGAGTCCCAGGCTTAGTCAGTGGTAACGATGAAAACAAATTGCTGTCTGGGAGAAACACCAGAGGCTGGCCTCCTTCCTCAACAGCTGCTGCATCTTGACAGAACACTAGGAGTTCAATCACCTTCAAAAATCAGGACTTCAGTAGGATTTTTATACACTGGAATTATCCCCATTTCCTCCTCCTTTCCTCCCCCCTCCGAGTCTCTCTTTCTCTCAGGCGGTGGCACTGCAGCACCATTTGTGGCCATCTATGCAGATCCCTTTGTCAGACTTTACAGTGTTTCTTAACAAATTATTATAAGAATGTTCACCCCCTGCCCGTTCTTCCCCTTCTGACTGATTCAACTGGTTCTCAGGGGCTGCAGTATTGTCATTGGTTTGTTATTGGTTGTTCCAGACAAAAGTATTTCCAAAGGGGAGGGACGTATTAGTCATTTCTTAAATGTGATGTCTGTCTCTGATTTCCCTATTCTTACTCTCAGAATTTTTGTTTAGGCTTTATTTCTTCCAGTCAGAAAAGCCAGAATGTGCTTTGAGAAAGAATTTATCATGTTCAAATTTAATGAGAGGATAAAATGTTTGCAACTTCTTTGTTTATACAAAAAAAATATCAAGAAATGAGCAATGCAGTTTAGTGGCAACATCACTTACTTAGGTGTGATAGCTGGGTTAGCACCTCATGCACTCCTTACGTCAGCAAAAATTCCCAGTAGGCCTTTAGGCATGTAAAGCCCCTAAACCCGACTAAAGTTTGAATGTTCCTGCATTGTATGCCTCCTATGTAACATGAATACAGGCCACAACACTTCCTGCCCCTCAGAACTTTGTCAATACAATGTTAAACTAATTTAAATTAATGTCAATCCAAATCCCTCACTAAAATCATTTTTTAAAAACAGTTTTGAAAATCATTAGAATCCATCCCTTTCTATATTAAGAGATAGAGATTCAGTGACATACTGACAGCTAGGTACAGAAGATAAATATAATGCTGATTTACTCAACTTGCAATCCCATTGATTTCAGTCAGGCCCTCCATGTTTTTAAGGCTGGTATGCAAAGAAGTAATTAAAGTTGTAGTTCTACCAAAAGATTATTTATCTTTTCTTCCTGTTGTGCCTGTTAAAGCAGCATTCTTATTCAAAGCTAACAAAAAAATACCAAATGGGAAAAAGCAACTGAGGTCTTTTAAAAAACAAAAATAAAAAATTCTTTGCCATGAAGGCTGAAAGCAGTCTGACACTGTTAAATATATTTTACAAATAGGGGTATGTGCCTGGTAGATTGACTATCCTAATAAATAATTAATTACTAATACTCTACATTTATATAGTTCTTTACATCTTCAAAGTGCTATGCAAATATGAACTAATTGATATTGCCTGAAAACCAGTCCTGTCTGTCTAATATTACGTATGCATTCACAGGATAACAAATTATTAACTAAAAGGAACAATTTCTTTGGGATATCATCATAATAAATTATACACTTTTTTAAAGATATTCTTTCACCCATCTGATTAATGATTGGATTGGGGCAGATTAATTTACTTATGGGTTGTGGAAACTTAATAGGTGGATACTTAATAGAAGCCTGATAGAATTGTCAGAGGTAATTGATGCTTTAAAGGGCATGAAATCTGGAAAAGCACTCAGTCGGGGTAGATTCACAATGGCCTTTTTCAAATCACAAAGGGATATAGGCTCTTTGTATTCTTTAGACAAGTTTAATGAATTGTATAACATAGGAATACTCTCTGCTTCCTAAACCATGAGAGGCAAAAGTTGAGCTAATATATCATACCAATAAGGAACTTCTTCGTTAACTTTAGATGTTGTGTAAACAAGTTCCCCTTTTCAAACAGGTTTCTGGTGATTCTAAATCATTTTTTAAAAATTGACTTTTTAATTGCAATTTTTGCACAGAACAGTAAAAAATGTTAGGGAAAGACAGAGATTTGACAGCTCTTAAGTCTCTTGTCCAACCAATAAATAATTATATGGAACTTGAGACTCATATTTCTATTTGTTCTTTTTCTCTGCTTAAACACTGAAATGATAAAAAATGTTTGCATTAAACAAACAAAAGCCAGGGAAGTAATCTTAATCATTTTTAGTTTCAATGATGAACGCAGAGGGTACATTACAAAATCTTTGCACAAGGAGCCAGTCCTGTTAGTTTAAGATATGCACAGGAATTGGGCATATATATTTGAGGGGAAGAATTCAAGGTGGAGAGAATCAAGTCATTCAGTTTACCACAAAAGACTAGCAGTTTCGTCTGTAAAATGCTTGGCTAGATCTGTGAGAGAGAACATACTTTCTTTTAAAGTCAGTTTTTCTGTTCCTGATCCCTCTCTCTGTTACTTACTACCATGAAGTTCCGTCTGCTGCATTCACACTGCCTGTCTTCACATTAGCTCTCGTACCAGCCAATAAGTAAAAACTATTGTAATGTTGTCTGGTTTGTAAATGAAAGGAATAATAATAGAAAGTCTGAGCCTGACAGCCAGCAATCCATGGTGATTACAAAGAAGAAGAGCTGGATTTTTTTTGCTGTGTTTTGTTATTGTTATTAAGGTCAATGTCATCCATCAAGACCTAAAGTTATTTCTGACATGGTTTCAAAGGTCAATTGGTCATGTTCAGTGACAACAGAAATCCATGGAAAAGTGTACCTGAAATCTAGGGAATGCTCCCTTTCACTCACTATTGTCCTGACCTTACTCATATTTCAATGCCAGAAAACAACAAAGAGAGGCATTTTAAAACACCGATTAAATTAAAGTGAGCATGAAGAAGAAACGGCGAGCAGCTCAATTACTTATAGACTGGAGCCAGGGAAATTCCCTCTCTTAGCTGTCGGTTCCTTTATTCAAAATAGCCAGTTTTCAGCCAGTGACTATATTTCATCAGTCTCTGGGTTAATCAGTGGTACAGTTTCAACATATAGGCCTGATGCGGCCACAAATGAAGACAAAACTCCCAATGAGTTGAATTGGAGCAGGTCCGATACTATGACTCCCTTGGACTGTAGCTTCAGGATTTTGTGCACCTCCCCTGACTCCATATTTCACAAATAAAACACTCCCAGTCAGCTGAAATCCTGGGGATTCACCCAACACACACACACACACAGCAAAAAAGTGCTGAAATCCACAAAATATGAAGGGGCAGATGTTGAATCCAGCATGCAGGTAGATACTGGGGAGATGCACAAGGGAAATGAAAGCAGCAAAGAATCCTGTGGCACCTTATAGACTAACAGACATTTTGGAGCATGAGCTTTCGTGGGTGAACACACACTTCATCGGATGCAACATGAATGAAACATTCGTCGGATGCAAAATGAAATTCCACCTACAACCCCTGCTGGGTATTGGCTGCGCAGACATGCAGCTGCAGTAGCCGCTGCAGCCCTAGTGCATGTCCTCCTGTCTTTTGCCCAGCAGGAGAAGGGAGCAGTGCTCCCTAGTGCACCAGTAGGAAGATAGCTCCTGGAGAGGTGAGTTCTGTACCATACAGGGCATGTGAACTTTCTACAAAGTGCCCCTAAATCTTTCTCCCCAGACCCTTGCACACAAGACCCGTACTGGATGAGTTTGTTCCTATATCTTGTGCTATTAACAAAAGAGCCACTCTGGGAATGAGTTTTGTGGGTGTGTTTGTGGAGAACATAAACAAGGTAACATCTCAGATAGTTAAGAACTATATATTGACCACATCTACTGAGTTGATGTAATGGGTGCCACATTCTAGATGTTTCCAAACCTGGGGCCATGCAATATTTCTGATATATGAAATATTAGCAGGCACCTCATCTCAATTTATAGTAGGAAATAAACATTGAGTCTAGCTGTCCAGTGACTGTACTACCTGCCTATTATTAACCATGTTGATCATGATAGCACATAAAGGCCCGCCAACAACAGGGCTCATTGTGCTAGGCAGAGGACAAACAGAGGAGGAGATGGTCCCTGCCCTGAAGAGCTATGGGCAGGGACATAACACACAAGCAGAGTCAACAATGTGCTGGCAGCAAACAGCATGTTAGTTCCATAAATATGTTTGATTGTGGGTTTTGCTTTGTTTTTGGGAGGGAGGGTGAGTTCTTTCCATTTAACTTATCCCTCCTGAAAAGGGAAGGGCAAGAAGATACTGAAGGAAAGGGGACTCGCGTGGCAGGACAGGGGAGACAAGGGTAAGAAGGGCAGGTGCAGAGTGAAGCTGAAGTAAAGGGACAGAGAGGCAAAGGCTTGGAGCAAACAGCCAATCTGCACTGGGTAGAGAAAGCCCTTTCAAAAGTAGAAAGTTTTCCACATACCCAGAGACCTGAAGGTGTGGATTAGATAGTTTCAATCATTTCTAGTCAATTTAGTTCATCTAATTTGGTAATAGTTTACTTTACAGGCTACAAATTTCATGTGAGTGCTCACTGCTTTCATGGTAACTGTTCCTCATTTAACTGCAATGGCAGTACCAGAGAATGCAATGGAAATTAGATGGTAAATAATTACAAAATAAACAGTCACTTTTGTCTTCTCTAATGATGTAGCTTCATAATATTTGTCAAGTAAAACCCATTAGTTAGTTACTACACATGATCTTAGCCAAAAGGCCGAGAAGCGATGGCCCAAACAGATCCCATGAATGAAATCGCATATTTAATATTTGCCCAATATATAAACAGTAAAATGCTACCTCTAATTTTTAGTAAAGTTTATTATGTAAAAATGAAAAGCACACACTGAAACGTGAATTCTGCTGATAAGGTTAGAGCAGTGATTTTCAGCCAGGGGTCTGCAGATCCTTGGGGGTCCTTAGATTATGTGTCAGATTTCCAAAGGAGTCCACTCCTCGATTTGGAATTTTTTACGGGTCCACAAATTAAAAAAAAGGTTTAAAAGCACTGGTTTAGAGTATAATGATCAAGGATACAATAGTGTTATATATACAGATTTGCCCACTCGAGATGAATAGAAAATCGATTTGTTCAACATGCAACAAGGAATTCACGTTCAATTAAGCAAATGGAATAATGAGTGTTTTCACTTACACAGAGTCAGAGATGAATCTATTGTCACAGTTATAGTGCTAGTCTGCACCTCTGTGCCTTTGTGGTCTCTGAGGTCATGTCTACACTACAGTATAACACCCTTGGCTGGCCCACGTCAGCTGACTCTGTCTGTGAGGCTCTAAAATTGCAATGTAGATACTCGGACTGGAGCCCAAACATCTATACTGACATTTTATAGCCCCACAGCCCGAGCTAGCTGACATGGGCAAGCCAAGGGTGTTTTACTGTAATGCAGACATATCCTGAGTGCACCCACTAAGGTATGGGGTCTCAAACCTTTTTGGGGGGGCGGAGAGAAATTCCATAATTCACCCCCTCTTAAGGGAGTGTCTACAGAAACATTTAGTTTGTGGCAAACCCATGAACCCCTTTGAGTCAACTCTGTTGATGGGAATAGATATGCACCTGTATAACTGAGGGCAGAATTGGACTAATAGCTAAAATCAGAGTTATTTTTGGTTGGTCTGCTTCATTGCAGTATGAGATCTGTGGGAAACATTTATTTTTAATCTTGTCAAAATGTGGCCATCACAAGCCTATAGAAAAGTCTTCTATGTTAGACTATTAACAATTATTCAAGGCCTTACCCTCTGAATATGCTGAGAAGGGTACAACGTGAGGAAAAACACTGAAAACCTGAGAGCAGAATTTGGCCCTGTGTGACCTCAGCATCTTGCTTTCATATTGAAAGAGCTACATTGATTGTCTGTCAACATCAAATTGATTTTAAAATTGCCTTAAAGACTTAAGACGGTGCATACCTTTGTGACTTGTCTGTTAATCTGAGTTGCTGACTCTACCTGAGATCATCTGACCCTGATCTATTGGAGACACAGAGTGGGTGATCTTTTATTGGCCTAACTTCTGTTGGTGAGAAAGACAAGCATCTGGTCTATTGATCATTCAAAAAAAATGTGGATTAAACAGTATGTGTCTGCAGACCCAAAGTAAACTACTGGCTGCGGTTACAAATGCTGAGTTAACAGACTCATTTCAATTTCATGATCTATTATTCCACACAAACATATCCTCTCTGGCAAAGGGCTTGTCTACAACACAGAAACACAGCTGTATTGTGGTTTACTAGAAAGCATCATGGAATGTATTTGTATAAATAAGCCTTTACACCCTATTAGGGTGAATTGTTTTGCACTGATGATAATATAAGCTGTATTAACTCTGCTAAAACTTGCAAAGGTATGACAGTTTGATTCTAGTTTAATAGTAAAAACTATTCCACACCTATTCCATTCCAAAACAGAAAAATAGAGATTTTGAAAAATAACCACATAGAATCCCTTACAGTATTCTGCCTGCATTTAGTTTATGAATTATACAAATGGAAGATATAGTAAATTGGAAATAGGACTGAAGCTTCACTAAGGCGGTAGCAATTTTGATAATGGTTCAGTAAAAATCCAGAATTCCCAGGGGCTTAAATATTAGTGGTTTACAACCATTATAAACTGTATCTTGACCTGAACACTATAATCACATGGTATTTATTAACATTCTAGGCAAAAGGGTAATTTACAGAAAGTGGCAATAGGAATAAGGCCTGGTCTACACTGGGGGGCGTGGCCAGAATCGATCTAAGTTATGCAATTTCAGCTACATGAATAACGTAGCTGAAGTCGACGTACTTAGATCGACTTACTGTGGTGTCTTCACCGCAGTGAGTCAACTGCTGCTGCTCTCCCATCGACTCTGCTTGCGCCTTTCATAGTGGTGGAGTACAGGAGTCAATGGGAGAGCGCTTGGGGATTGATTTATCACGTCTAGATCCCCACTGGGTCAATCGCTGCCCGCCGATTCGCCGGGTAGTGTAGACATACCCTTAGAGGCATGAACTGACTTCTGTATCAGAAAGACTGAAAAGGTTAGGACTGTTTTATTTAGAGAGGAGATGGGAACATTAAAAAAATGGAAAAAAGAAGGTAAATTCAGTGCTCCTGTTTACCTCCTTTCATACTTTCAGAGCAAGGGAACATTCAATGAAACTGAAATACATTTAAAACTGATAAAATAATTTTTTTTCCACAATAATCAAGCAATCTTTGGAACTCATTACCACAAGATGTCAGTGAGTGCAAGAGCTTATCAGAATCCAGGAAAGGATTAGGCATTTGTAGGATAATGAACATCCACAATTATATTAGATAGGCTAAAAATGTAAGAGAGATATTGACCCTCATGTTTTGGGTCATCTGCCTCCCCCTAACTGCCAAAGGCTGGGAAGATGCTTCACCTATGGAAAAGTCCCATAACTGTCCCATATTGGGATTTCTGCACCTTCTTCTGAAGAATCTGGTACTGATCATTATCAAAGACAGTATAGTGAACTAGATGGATTGCTGGTCTGATCTGGTATGATTTTTCTATGAACAGCCTTTTAAAAAAAAAACAAAAAACAAAAAAACAGCCCAGATCATATGACAATGGAGAAAATGCCCCCTTAAAATTATTTTAAAACTATTTACAGTGAAATGTTATTCCAAGGTGCTAAACCAACTGAGTTACTATACCGCTTTCTTTGTCTGTTTACTTGTAAACAAGACCAACACTTTGACAATAAGGACAAATGTAGACCTAGCTTGCAATTAAAAAAAAGCTGTCAATGCTTCACAACTGTTGTTTTTATTACCCAACTCCTCTCCCCCATCCCCCCACCGCCCCCCAAAAAAACACTATTTCATTTGTAGCCAGGTAAATCATCAAATTGCTTTATTTCCAAAGAGAACTTCTACATTTTAAAAAAGCCTTTGTATGCAATATATTCCACAGTGCTTAGCCTCATTAGTTTTGCTCCAGTATGCATGTGTTCTTTACCAGCATCCTTATTTTGTACAGAGGTATCCTTTAAGGAAATTGAATGCTACAAGGTCTATATATCAATGTTATGAAGATGTATTTTTCATGAAATCTGTAAATAAGGTCAACAAGATAGGGATATTCCAGAAGACAGATCCCTTAATAGTTTTTAAGGAACAGCCTGTTTCCCTGTAAAAAGTCAATTTACTTTTGACCCATGCCTATTAAGCGGCATACTTGGTATAAGATGAAGCAAAGTATAATTCCAGCACTTTTCATGGCTTTTGGTAAATATGATTAGGCTGATGTATGCGAGTGTAGCTACCCATAGCTAAAGTAGTAAGGTAATGAGGACTTGGGATGAAAATGAAAAGCAGCTCAGAACTTCCTTCAGGACTGTGGGACCAATCACTAACTTCAAAAGGAGTAGGATTGGACTTTGTTTCACAGTTTCTTTTTCTGCCTGTCCCCTGTCACCAGCTAATCAAAGCCTATTATTGCAAAAATTATTGAACTTAGGTTAAAAGGTCCAGATGCTCTCCAGGTCAGCTGTGACTGAAAATCGTTATACCTTGATGACTATTCAGTGGCTTGTGAGAAATAAATTAGTGGGCTGAGTGCAGTTCCTAGTGAACATCTGTCCACCGTATAAAAATCACCACCATAATTGGAGTGACAGGGAAGGAGAAAAGGTGAAAGAGAGGAGAGACAAAAATGGAGTGAGGAGGAAAATACAGGTGTAGAAATACAGGGAACCAAGTGAACCAATCAAAAGCAGTTTAAAAAAAAGAGAATGGATCATAATAGTTAACCATCTAATAGTTTTTTTCATCTCTAATCCCATCATACTGCCAGGACAGGATATTATCCTCCAACAGAGAACAGATCAGATATTCAAACTGATATTATACTTGGTTTTAGCTAAAGAACAGAGAATGAAGAAAGAAGGAAAAATGAACTCACATGGACAAGAGTAAGCAGAATTGAACAAAATGCCTGCAAGAAGATTGGAGAAAGGAGAAGAGAAGCAAGAGATGGACAGCAATAAGGACACAATTGCACACACAAAAACTCCCACCCATCTCTGTGGGACTTATGTGTGCATGACGGCTACATAGTCCAACTGGTGAGAGCTAGAAAGACAAGGTTGACAAAAAATAGATTAGGATTAACGAAAAGAAAGGGTTGTATTTCACTTATTGAATTGTCATGGTGCTGGACAGTTAGTGCACAGCAACTTGAGAAGTTGGTTATTTCTTTTAAGAGAGAAATGAGTGGCCAGCAGACATTGGATCCATAAATTATTCTAATCCACTTTCATTTACAAGCGTGCAGTTTCTGAAGATAGGCTTTGAGCAGAGGTCGTTTTAGCAGTAAAAGCAGCACAGTTGTCATCAACTCCGGTTTGGTGACTCTCAGCTTTCCTTTCTACCAACACAGTCCAAAATCTTTATCCCTCTCTTCTTTAAAACTCCACATATATTTCTTTCTTGCAAGGTTTTAATTCAGGACTCAGAGTCTTTGTAACCCTAACTAAAAAACCATTAAACTCCTTTTGTTCTTATGCTCAGCCACATGTTCTCCAGGATCATTCAGGTGGGGAACCCACCTGCTGGGTCTTGGAGCCAGCTTGACTAAGATTTCCTTACAACACCAAAGGAACTAAATAATCACTTTGTCACTTTGATGGCACCTATTTTACTGCAAAGGGACCCTCTTAGAGACAGCTCCTAATCGCTTAATTGCTGTGCAGCAAAGACCACTTGCTTTTCACTTCTGACTAGCACGGCAATGGATACAACCCCATTTGGGGAAGATTTGTATGTGAGTTGGAGATGTTTTATGAAATGAATCTGACACTTATTGCTTTGGCAACAATATTTTATATCTAGTTATACTGCTGGCTAGTTCTGGTCCATCAACACCAGCCAGAACTAATCAGGACTGTAGCCTGGGCTCAATGTCCAAATCCTTGTGTAGGAGGAAGCCAGAAGAAGAAAAATTAACATTTCTGCTACCATAACCAATAGTCCTCCAGAAGTAGGAACCCACACACTAAATGGTGGTGTGTGATACCATCTGTGCACTTCACAAGATCCAAACAGGATGCTCGTTTAAAACTGTTCACCCATCTCTTATCCCCCACAATTATGCTCCACTGCTCAGCTTTTCATCCACATGCAGAGCCGGCTCCAGGCCCCAGCGTGCCAAGCGCGTGCTTGGGGCGGCATGCCGCAGGGGGCACTCTGCCGGTTGCCGGGAGGGCAGCAGGCGGCTCCTGTGGACCTCCTGCAGGCGTGCCTGCGGAGGGTCCGCTGGTTCCACGGCTCCAATGGAGCATCCGCAGGCACGCCTGCGGGAGGTCCATCGGAACCGCGGGACTGGCGAGCGACAGAGCGCCCCCCACAACGTGCCGCCGTGCTTGGGGCAGCGAAATGGCTAGAGCAGGCCCTGTCCATATGTATCTATGCATCTACCCTATCATACACTTTAGCCCTACGTATTGTCTAACAGAGTCACTCACCTGCACAGTGCCTAGCAGAGAATCTGGCAAGGGACTGAGATTGCCATCACTATATAAATTATATATAAGGGTCACTGATACACCAGGTGTTTATGGAGTTTTCAATCTATGTTTTTGCCTTTCTCTGTTACTAAAGCCTCTCTCTTGACTGGAACAATGCAGCCATCATTTCTTCCTCCACAATCCAAGAAGGCCATAAAAGTGCTATTGCAAGTGCACTACTTGAAGTCACTCTCCCGGACACTTTCTGCTTTTTAGCATCCTGGCATGTGTTCACACACATTCTCACTGCACTACAACATATGCTTATTAGGGGAATATTGAAATCTGTCTCCATTCAGGACACCTCTGTCTGGAAAATATAAACTGCAGTGTAAAGCCTTGAGTGGCAATGGTTTCCATCTGGCAGTATCTCTAGTTTCCATCATCCGCTGGAAGAGATCAGACACAGAATTATGACCATGATGAATAAGATGATGACAATTTACTAATATTATTCCTCCTCATTGATTGGCTATCAATATCAGAGGCATGTTAGAAAAACAAATTTATTCATGTGTACAAGTAAACTGTATCTCCATGAAGTCCATGTAACAATAGAGGCAGCATGTTCCATTGGACAGAATCAGGAATCGTTGGTACGATTCCCAGCTTTGCCATTCATTTTCTGTGAGAATTTTGCCAAACCAGGTTTCCCCAGGTGTAAAATTGGTATTAACCATTTGTAAAGCACACAGAGAGCTGCCTGTGAGAATTGCTAAGTAGCATTATTATTACAACAAGCTATTTGTCACAAACATGACTTGTTATTTCAAGTGACAAGCCCCTGAACTACACTGAAATGGTTTGACACAAAGTTGTGAGGGAGCAACAGAAGCCAAAAGGAAATCTCAAACAAAGCTTAATGTCTAATTGAGTTTAATGGCATTTTAGCATTTTATCTGTAATCCAACGTAGTAAAATAAGTCTCTAAAATGTGCACACATTTTTGCTTTCTAACAAAGTTTTACCCTGATGGTAGGTCAGTCTTTGTTGGCAGCCTGCACAAAGTTTACTAATGTATTTATTGGAGTGGTTCCAGTTTAAAAAAAAAGAATTTGGTTTATATCACTTCTCTCTAAAAATCTCACACAATGGGCTAAATCAGATTCAGTAGTAAATCCTGAAATACTATAAGGAGTCCAAATGGTTGTGGATTCTTCCCATCTGTCATGGGTTGCAACTAGAATACTATACTAGCAAAGTGATATTACTTTCAAACTAAAAATAAATCATCAAGCCAAGTCTGTGTCTCTAATCCTGTGTGTGTTGTCCTACCAGTGACCTTTCCCTGGTCAGTACAAATTATACTCTTTAGGGAATACATAGAAACTCACTCTTCTTGCCAGCTTGTTTCTGTTCTGCTTGTGAACCAAGGCAGCCAGCTACATCATACTGAACCGACCATGTAAATGTACAGCATTGTTGGCTGTTGTGCCGCTCTCCATTATGATATGGCCCAGCTACTGTCGTACTCATATCTCTGAACTTGTGTACCAGTGATCTGTAAAGACTGACACTGGTTTGGTGTAATGGTAAAAAAAGAAGTGGGTAAACTAACCTAAACTAGACTCCATACTGCTGAATTGGGTAAGTGCCATCTGTGTTTACCTCCCCATACGCTAGTGGTGGGAGCTCAAGACTGCCCTGAGCTCTGTGTGGTTGCAAGGGGGTGGGGGGAAGGTAGGGAGCCTCTTTACAGACATGCACAAAGATGATTTGAGCTGGACTAACATCTCACCCCTTGCATAACACTCCTAACAGGAATAGGGCTCACATCAAGTCCCTTGCTGGAACGTATGCTCCTTTCAGCAGCAAGAACTAAATGAGTCTGCATACATGATGCTCCATTTCAGAGGAGTGACAAAGTCTACTCCATGGCAGATTTCCTCATCCTCCCATCAAATCCTGCCATGTACAAGGCAGGCAGGATCAGAGCTGCTTCTCTGTTCACCATCCTGTGCTAGGCAAAGCGAGATTCAGGCTAACCCATTATAAACATGATTTACAATGGAGATGCTGGTACAGCCTTATTGACAGGAATGTTATGATTAGTATCAGATAATACAAATACCTATAATGGCTCATAAGTTGAAATGGTCTGTTTAGCACATAGAAAACACATTTGGAGAAGAGTGCGATAAACAAACTCGTCAACCAATAAGAAAAAACTGCTTCATTTGTATTTTAGAGAAATCTAATCAGTGATTCAGAACAGGAGAGTAAATCACACATACTCAGTAGAGTGGGCTGTCAAGCAAAGTGTTATTCATGACAGACTGTTTCATATCACATTAAATTACAAAAATATGAATAGCTTTTATTTATTTATGGTCTGATCTTCAGAGACTGTAAACACCCATGATTCCTATTGACTTCAACTGGTACAAAAGCACATCTGAAATATGCCAAGGATGCCCACATTGGAAGTACCCAAAATAACAGGCTATTTTTTAAAAAATTAGCTTATATGACTGGCTCAAGGTCCCACAAGACATCTGTGGCAGAGTCTGGAAGAAGACTTGGGTCTCCCAGTCCCACGCTTGAACCATGCTTCTTCTGAAAATGCCAATTTGCATGCACAAATCTGCAGCTTTCCTATAGAAACAGGTGCCCATGGAGTTTTGTGAGTGAAAATTTAAAAAGTTGACAATTAAATTCTCACTGTTCATATAATCTACTTTCTTCAAAGCAAAGAACCATAACGTCTCATCAGTTTCATAGAAGTTTATAGTAACCAATAGGTGCACAAGTGAATAATGTTTTGTTTACTCCAAAAGTCATGAGAAAGAACTCTGATAAAATGTAATCAGATTGCATCGCTAATTTACTAATTTACTATCTATGTAATCAAAGTAACTTTAGGAGTTAGCTCTGTTTAGTATACTCATCCTGAAAATGGCACTGTTCAAATCAGGAACATGAGAATCAATCTTCAGAATTCAGATCCAGTTCCCATTTTCAAACATACCAAATTTCATGGTTTTAGTTCAGCCTCAAAGAGAGGGGCTATATGTAAAGGTTGGGTCTAGATTTGGGTTGAGATTTTAACTTCCCCAGATTTTAAGTGGCTGAGTTCAGACTCACATCTGTCAGAGACATTACAGATTTTCAGAGGCAGACAATAAGCCTGGAGAGGGGACATTTGAAAATTGTTTGTTATAACTTCTAAACAAAGAAACACGTTCCCGTCTTAATAATAATAATAAAAATAAAATACACTTATACCACAAAGTATTTTTTAAATATATGTCCATGGTTTGAAGGAAAAAGAAAAATAATCATACATTTTTAAACAGAAAAAAATAAATCAGCTGAACTATAAGCATTGAGAAAGATGAGGATTTTAACACACACACTCCTGGAAGTATAAGAATGGGATTCATGTGGCAGGCCCCAACCGTTTGCAGACATGAAAAGAATTACCTTTGAAGTGTAAAGATCAAAAAACATTTTTTCAGGTAATAAGATCTCTCTCAGATGGATTTCAGTAATAGGAACTTGCTTTTCTATAGAGAAGTAATAAAAAAGAGGAGCAGAACACAATAAAACTACAGCTAAGTCATTCACCCTTGGATACTCAGCATAAGGGCTCACAAAGTTATGAATGAAGTTTACAGTGGTTAATGTAGCATTTGCACATAATGGAGAAATGTGTAGGAATCGTATTGATGAGGCTTGAAATAACTTGGGGATTGTGGTGACATCGTAACAAACCCCAAGAGCAAGGCTTAAGCTGTCTGTGGCATCACAGAACTCAGAGATGCACCAACACACTTTTTCAGAATGTCTGTTTTTCAAGGAGTCTCGGGGGCTGTGGGTGGAGGAGAAAAAGAGAAAATAAATTCTATCCCACTTCTCTCTCTTTTCCATGCTTTCGCATGAAAGGCCTGCTGCTTTTCTTCCTTCACTGCTTCTTTTTAAAGGCTCCCTAGCTTTCTTGAGCTCTTTCCTCCTTCCAATGACATCAGCAAACCAAATATTAGCATAGCCTTTGGTTCCAGTACAGATTCACATTAGTCATTCCATTTTAACTTTTGTTTTTAATAGCGCCTTTGATCCCAACATCTGAAAGCGCTTTACAACAACAAGGGCGCCTCACACCATGCCTGTCAGGTAGAGTAAGCATTCGTATAAACACTTGATAGAAGCACAGACGCAAGTTCACTAAGTGGCAAAACTGGGACTAGAAACCTGTGCTTCTGACAACCAGTTCCCTGCTCTAGCCACTGAACAACATACTCTCCCATTGTTATTTCTAAGGCTCTCCTGCACTCCCAATTTATACTTTTGATTGATGAGACTAAATTCAAAGTGATGCCCCACTGAGTGAAGTAATATTGAAAGTTGGGAGAACTGTAAGAATGTAGTGAAAAAACTAACTGATTTATGCAATGTCACACTGGCAACGGGGGACACCTCAACCCCTTGAATCATTTTTGTTTAACATATTAGCAACAGGCTGATTCCATTGAAATAAATCCACCCCTTACAGGGTCTATACACAGCCAGAAATATATTGGATGTTTCCTGCAGTTCATTTAAGACCCTGATTCTGCTCCCATTGAAGTCAGTGGTGTAGGATCAGGCCCTGACCCACAGATTTACCCAGTTCAGCTGCAGAATCAGATAGCCAGTGAAATTTTTGCTTTTTACTCAATTTTACAGCTAAGCTGAGCTGACAAAAACACCAAGAAATCAAGTGATTTACTCGGGGTTACACAATGAGTCAGTAGCACAAGACCAGATTAAAACTCAGGATACTCCCTGGCTCCAACAGTTCTCTTCCTAGTAGTTCACACAAGCACCAGCTGTTTGCCCTACTCACATGAACAGAATTTAGGGAAGTCTGGGGAGAATTTCATTTAAGTACAAATTCAGCTGGCACCAGGCTTTCTGCTGTCAAACGTTCAACTGGATTTTAAAGGACTTTACATCAATTTCTAGAATGGGGCCCACTCGTGTTGCCCCTTTTAACCTACAGCTGTCTCTTTTTCTCTTTCAGTTATCTAAGAAGCAGAAAAGGTCTTTGGAATTTCTGATTTAATATGTCTTCTATGAATGAAAGAGAGAAACGAGTTTAACCACAGAACATTTGCTCTTTTACTGACTGCAGCCCTGGAAGACTGTGTTTGCAGCCATTCTGCATAGGCACCAGCTGAAGAATCAATCTCTCTGGCTAGGAAGGCATGACATGGAGGAGACCTAATCAAGCCAAGTTACAAGAGTTGGTATTTCAAATAATTATCGCAGAAATAAACAGAACTTCACAAAGGAGCTGCAGAGCTTAAGCAGACTCCTGAGGAATCCCCCAGCATAAGGGGAATCCCAGATGCCACAGAGCAAACATCCCCCTTCCAACAGAGAGGGCCTGAGTAGGAAAAAGAGGATGTGATCAGTTTGCCACTGCTCTAGGGAGATTTCAGCTGCTTAAACAGCTCTTTCAGGCCTTTGGCAGCTGGACTTAATTTAGTGCAGCTCTCAGGCTGCTCTAACTTGTACTGGGGACAACATTGGTCTCAAGATAAAAGGAACACAAGGAAATGTAAATCCCCCTTTGCCTCCCAACACAAGTTTTGTACCAGACCTGGAAATCTAGGCCTATATCGTTCTCTATCTACATAAATTACAAGATTGTGCACTATGCAAGTTAAGAGCAATTCCAAGGACTAGTGTTGTAAAGAATTTTACCGAAAATATTGACTTCCTGTCTTAATGGAGGATACAGGTAAGAAAATTAAGCCCATTTTTAATAGAATAAGTCACCAAATTGATCTTGTTTTAGAAATAAGGCAATTTTGTGAGTATTTATGTAATGCTGAATTCTATTCAGTGCTAATATTTTGGGACATCTGAATAATAAAAAGTGGCATTTAGTTTAACAAACAAAAAAAAGCCATGCCCACTCTTAGTATGAAACATGAGTAAGAGTGATGGAAATAACTAGTCATGTTGTGTTACATCACAGCAGTAATATATTTTTGCTAACACAACTTGCCTGGGTGCTGAAAGGAATGTTTTATTCTCAAACAGTTCAGTTCTCAAACTATTTGTATAGCCGAAACACAGCATTCCAAGCAGGGGAACAAGTTGCCTCTTAAAGAATAGCAAATCAATGATGCAACATGAGTTTTCTGAGTAATGGACAGCTGCCTAGCACAAGATCTAACAGGATCTCAAACACCTCAAGTCTTAATCATGTGAAACTTTCAGGCAAAATGGCAGTGGAAACAAAATGATTATTTACTTGTTAACTGAGTGAATCTGTTATGAAGTCAATGATTTTACCTGCTGTGAGCATATAGGAATATGGAAGAATATATATATTAGTAATTTTCCCCCAAAGATAGCAAAGTAAAATAAATTATGCCTCACAATACCCTGGTAAGCTAGGTAAGTATTAGTCCCATTTTATAGATAGAGAAATCAAAGTACAGAGAGATTATGTTACTAGCCCAAGGTCACACAGGAAGACTGTGGCATGGCCAGGAATGGAGTAAGTCTGGTGATGTCAAAGAGTTCTCACTTAGAGTTTACCTAGTGGCCTGCTCAGCCCTACAAACAATTCTTGAAGAAAACTGAAATCGAATGTTTAAAAAGAGATATTAAACTCAAAGAAGAGACAGGAAATTCACAATTAATTTTGACACTAGATAATCCTTAATTTTCCTTAATATTTAACTCAGAGCTTTGTGAAAAGCTTTGTGAAAAGCCATGCATTGAGGTTCCAGGCAAGCTCCAGCTATGAATTTCCTGGCTTCTGTCCATTTGTTTCACTACATCTTAAATATTAATGTTATTATATTTTTTCCATTGTGGGACTGAAAGGATTTATTGACTCAAGAGACCAGAATATGTCCAAACTCTCAGGAAATACATACTGTTCGGTAATTAGGCAATTTTCTTTGTAGCTTTGTAAGGGCTAGAATAGCACAGCTCCTTTCCTAAGCAGAGTCTGTTATGTAGAGAGGAGGTGGAACACACACAGACCCTGCAGAAGAACATACAGCATAAGTGGAAGAATTCCGACTAAGGAAAAAAAAAATCTTTGTAGAAGTTAAGAGTTT
Source organism: Chelonoidis abingdonii (assembly GCF_003597395.2). Classification (NCBI taxonomy): domain Eukaryota; kingdom Metazoa; phylum Chordata; order Testudines; family Testudinidae; genus Chelonoidis; species Chelonoidis abingdonii. Next base: position 62,015,857 of record NC_133778.1, read on the forward strand.
GCTCCAAATCCTGCCTGGCAGTTTGTTTGTTCTTTTTATCATGAAGGTTGTATTGAAATTCTCTCCTCACTTGCATGTAACTGCCATTTGCATTAACTAGGAGCCCAAACAATACAAGCTTACTAAGAACGTGTCACTAAGTATAAGAAATCTTATACATTTTATACTTATTTAAAGTTTACACAGCTTGATCCAAATTTTTGCTGCCCAATGCATATAGCGACATGCCAAGAAAACTCATAGGTGTGAAGATGATGCCTCACACAGCCTACAGGCCTGGAGTTGTGCAGTGTAATGGTGCACACAAATGTATACACTTCACATTCTGACCCAACAATGGGAAGTATGCAACCTCCATCCTTGCAAGATTATTGATGCTGGAAGAGCGATGTCGGTCAGTCTGTCCCCCATAAAGTCTGGGTGTCTAGAAGTAAATTTTACAAATTATTTCGTCACCCCAATGAACAACTTTCTCCAAATGATTGGGAATTTTAAACAAACTACAACTTTTACAATTTTTTTCTAAGTGAAGGTAAAACACACTCCTCTGCTTCCTGTTGTCATGCTTTACATCCTCTGACTTCACACAGAAGGATCACAGGAGGGTCATGACCTGGAGGGGGTAAGATGCATTCAAGAGGAGAGGCAGGGTTTACCTAGGGAGGCTAGAGGGGTGGGGGAAGATGGTGCAGGGCTTTCACTCCCTGGGTTAGCAGGGCTTTCACCCCCTCAAGCTAACAGAACTTCCTGCTATTCTGTTCTTTCCTCTAAGCACCTCTTCCCCTCAAGAGTCCTTGTTCTTCATCTCCCAAGCTAAGTTTTCCCACCCATCCTACCAACGCCTCCTGCAGGGCCCACCTATAGGCAAAGGAGTGGTCCTTCAGATGTTGAAGGAAGGAAAGTAGCCGGTCCGGTTCACTGGGGAAGGAATCTGACTGGCATGTCCTTTGTGGATTCCCTTTTCTCCTGTGGTTTCTGCTTCAATCCCAGCTCCCTGGCTGGATACTGTACCTGCTGCTGCTGGGAAAGGCAGGTATAACTGAGGCCAGATCATTGTCCTTCAGGATGGGATAGCCAATCAGATATGGTAGAAAGTTATTGATGAAAATCGTTATGTGACAGTTCAGCACTAGTGAGGAAGCTAGGAGCACTCCTAAATAACATACTGAATCGACCATTTTTGGGTGTGCACCTTTAAGTGAAAGAGAATTATGTGGGCTAAAGGATCAGTAGGTGAAGGTACAGTGGTGGATTGGGGGCAGGGGTAATAGAGGAGGAAGAGAACTTCGGGAAGGACTCAGTCCTCCCCAGTGTAGGATCATTTCACGGAGTTTGTATAGACAAAAGTTCTGTCAGCTACTACCACAGTGAAAGACAGGTAAGAATAAGTGATCTTGATAACCCAGACCCCTGGTCACTGTGGGATGATCCGCAGGCCCACCATAAGGTCCACCTCCAAGCTCTGACTGAGGAAACTGTTCTTTGTCACCTCCCAGCTGGACTACAGTATTGCATTATATGTCTGGGCATGAAGCATCAAACTTGTCCTTCGTTACGTACATTGGCTTTCCAAGCCTATTCAGCCAAGTTCAAGGTGTTGGCACCCATAGCGCTCTATGGTCTGGGCCCTGGATATCTAAAAGATAATCGAAATCTTCAGGATGAAGACTGTGGTTGACAACTCTGTCCCACAGACACAATGGAACCTTCTACCATAAGGATGAAGTTTGTCTGTGCAGTAAAGAGGGCTTTCTTAGGGGCTGATCCAAGACTCAGGAGAAAACTCCCACAGAAACTAAGAACTAAACACCTCACCTCCTTCCACTCCTACTGCAAGAGGCACTTCTTCAACTTTGTCTTCTCTGACCTAAACCCATAGCAGAGTGTAGGTATTTATTTTAATAAAGCCTGTCAAAACATTACATTGCACCCACTATTTCCCCTCAGGGACAGGATGACAGAGAAAATGAGCCACACATGACAGACATAAGTCACATGACTTAATGCACTACTGGAAGGTGCTCAGATACTACAGCCATGAGTACAGCATGAGAATCCATACAAAATAGGATAGAATGCCACCTCCTTCACTCATACAAACAGAATTCTAAGACAACTGCTACCCTACATCTGCCTAAAATGAACTTTGTTTCAAAAGTCACTAAATACACTTTGTCTACTGACCTAAAATTCATTTTCCTCTAAAGCTCATACAAATAAACCTCAATTCATGGGAACATTTGTTAAAGATAAAGGGGTTACAAATATGGAATCAAGAAATTCAGCTTCCAATTCAATTAATCTTTCCCTCTCTTCCCAACACACACACACACACACACACACACACACACACCCCATTTGGCTAGCTAGACACACTGCAAATTCAAAGGTATGGTAAGTGAAATTTAAATGTTATTAAGAAGAGCAAACATTGCTCTATATACACCTTTAAAGGGAGCGCACATTTTTCAATAGCATTTCTCCGAGTTCTTAGGAAGCTCTGTCTTTTTGTCTTCCAGTGTAGACTGATAAGCAATTCAGCTGCCACATTACTACATACAGGCTACTTTTTTGCTTGTTTCCCTTAGCTTGATAACTCCATTTTAAACTGAGTCTTCTCAAGGTCATCTGTCGCCCAGTAATTTCCTTTATCACTCAGACTCTGAGGACAACATTTTCTTTGATAACTTGAATTTGTCAAGATCGGTGCTGAAACCTGAGTTGTATTATTAAGCATCAGATAAAGGCTTTTTTTAAAAAAAAATCACACCAGTGGAAAAGATCACTTATGCACGGGAGTCACTTTAAGTATTCTTGTTGAATATTTGAAAGATTAACGTATGTATAAACACACATCCTTTATATAACTATAATAGTTGGATATTCACTGTTTGCCAGGTTCAGTCAGCTTCTCAGGTGTGTTCAGAAAACTCAGATGGACAGAAAACTCTACGGGCACTATTCTCACTGGCACCAAGGCTCCTTTGCAGTGCCTCAGCTTAAATGTTGTGTGTGCCTACATTCAGCCTCCTTTCTAGAATAATACCGTAGGGTTCCAACGGATTTTTCTTTTTGAATTAGTAATTAATAAACTCTTCAGTGGGGATAATTAATCAAGCAACTTAAAGTAGATTAATGGGGACTCTTTTCAGAGGCAGAACGAACATTGCCCAGTTTAATTAGTTGTTCAGGGTGGATCTCACTGAACTAGAATGAAGCAAAAAAACAAGAGATGAGGTTTGATTTTTAGGCTCTGCTACAGTGTTGCCAGTTCACATGTTTTTAGTGTCATATCTGGAGTTTTTCTTAAAGTCCAAGCTGCTAGAATCAGGAAGTCTTTTGAATGTCAGCTTTCATAAAAAAAAAAAAGTTCTAGCCCTCCTATTTTTTTGGAGAAAAGCTTGAAAGTATGACTCAAGTATATACTGAAGACTCAGAAACCAGAAGTAAAGTAAAGAACTCAAAATTTATTCTTATTGTTTTAAATTTCCTGATTCTTTGGGGCCTGAGTCATGGTTTTCAAACACTTGGGGTAGGCAATATTGCAGCTGCTTCATATGAGAGCAAGCAGAAATTACTCTAAGAAATTCTAGTACTCACTACTCCTACCAACAGGAGCAAGAGCAGGATCATCCCTTCTAAAAAACCCATGGGAGTGGGTTAAGATGGCAGAAATCACCACAAAAGTTCCTTTCATGGAGTTTCTTCGTCACTGTTCTATCAGGGCTTGCAGCCCCATCCTGGAGAGTGAATCTGGTGGTTCCCCAGCAATCCATGGATCTTGAGCGATCTGCTGAAGGTAAGAACTATACATACAGAGCCCCTGTGCTTCCATGCTAGATCCATGTCCTGGCAACCAGTGGCGTATTATCGCCTAGGCCAACAAGGCCTAGGCCTAGGGCGGCAAATTTGCAGAGGCGGCAAATTTGCTCGTGATCCCTCCCAAACTCCGCCTCTTCCCCAAATCCCCGGCCCGCCTCTGCCCCAGGCGCGCCGTGCTTCCCTTCTCTCCCCTCCCTCCCAGGCTTGCCACGCGAAAGCGCTGGGAGGGAGGGAGAAGCAAGTAGCAGTGCGCTTGGAGGAAGCAGAGCAGAGGTGAGCTGGGGCCCGCGGGCGCGGGGAATAACGCGGGGGAGCCGAGAACCTCTCCCCGCCCCAGCTCACCTCTGCTCCACCGCTGCCATTCCCCGAGCATGCTGCAACTCCCCTTCTCCCCCCTCCCTCCCAGGCTCGCTGCACAAAAGCGCTGGGAGGGAGGGAGGCAGAAGCAAGTAGCGGAGCGATTGGAGGAGTCGGAGCAAAGGTGAGCTGGGGCCGGAGGGTGCGGGGAGTGACTCTTGGAGCGGGGGAGGAGGCAGGGAACCGCTCCCTGCCCCAGCTCACCTCCACTCCACTGCTGCCATCTCCTGAGCACACCACAACTCCCCTTCTCCCCCCTCCCTCCCAGGCTTACCGCAGAGGAGCAGAGGTGAGCGAGGGGGGCAATTTTTTGAGGGCCATGGGGCACCAAATTTGTTAATCCACCACTGCTGGCAACCCCCATTTCCTAGCAAAGATGCCTCTATTTCCTAACAAGGACTCCCTCCCTACCACCCCCACTTTTACAGGGCCTAAGAAGTGTGTACTTTATGGAAGCAATTGCCCCTCCCCCCTTGCACACTAGAGAGATGATACATGTCCAGAGGGACCTCTCAAGTGCTGAGCTTGAGAATACAATCATGCCTCAAATTATTCCATTTCTTGCCCTAGAATTCACTCAGACAACACCCATTGCCTTCAATGGGAGTTTGCCTAAAGTGAGGGCTTTTAGAATCTGGCCCATTGAAATCAGTGGGAGTTTTGCCTGAGGAAGGTTTTCATGATCTGTGCCACTGCAAGTTAATCAGCGAGTATTTTTTCAAGCAGCTGAAAAAGTTGCATATCAAGAAACAAAACTGTAAATAGGGAAGTACTTAAAGAACTGATGCACAAGAGTGATATGACACCTGACTGCTTCCATTACGTAAATGTAACTTATTCAGACAAACAATTAGAATCATGCATCATTTCTGTACAAGCTGCCCCTCAAGTTCACGCAGTGGGCTGATATCTTGTTTCTGAAAACAGGAAGCTCCAGCTGTAACATGAAGTGACCCAGACAGTGAAAAGCTAGACAGTAAGCTAAATTGGAAGACAGGAAGTTAAAGTTCATATTCATACCACAAACAATAAAGTAATAAGCAGGTTCATCTGATATACGTTTGACAATATCACATGTCACTGAAAGTTATAAAATATAAGAGAAAACTGCTGATATAAATGTTTATGGAAAGACAGAATGATGCTGAGAACCCACTAGATCAGGAGTGGGCAAACTACAGCCCAGGGGCCATTTGTTCCTTCAGATGTTTTAATCTGGCCCTCAAGATCCCGCCAGGGAGCAGGGGTTGGGGCTTGCCCAGCTCCATGCCCTGGCTCCCGGAAGAAGCGGCATGTCCCCGCTACGGCTCCCACGTTAGGGGCAGCCAGGGGGCTCCACATGCTGCTCCTGCCCGAGCGCTGCCCCCCTGCAGCTCCCATTGACCAGGAACTGCAGTCAATGGGAGCTGCAGAGGCGGCGCCTGCAGATGGGGCAGCGTGCAGAGCCCCCTGGCTGCCCGTACCATAGGAGCCGAAGCAGGGAAACATGCTGCTGCTTCCAGGAGCTGCTTGAGATAAGCACCACCTGGATCCTGCACCCCTGACCCCCTCCTGTGCCCCAACCCCCTGCCCAAGCCCTGATTCCTGCCCTACCCGAGGGGTCCCAGCCCATAGCACCCTCCTGCACCCCAACCCCTCATCCTTAGCCCCACCCCAGAGCCCACACCCCCAGCTGTGGGCCTCATCCCCCCTGCCCCTGCATCCCAACCCCTCTGCCCCAGTCCAGAGCCCCTTCCCATACCCTGAACTCCTAATTTCTGGCCCCACTCCAGAGCCCTCACCCCTTCCTGCACACGAACCCCCAATTTCATGATCATTCAAGGCCTGCCATACAATTTCCATACCCAGATGTGGCTCTTGGGCCAAAAAGTTTGCCCACCCCTGCACTAGATACATCATCCCAGTTTGACAGTGAACCATTGTTAACTACTCTCAGTATGATCTTTCAACCAGTTGTGCACCCACCTTATAGTAATTTAATCTAGACCACGTTTCCGTAGTTTGCTTATAAGAATGTCATGTGAGACTGTGCCAAAAGCCTTACTAAAAAGCAAGATACACCTCTACCCTGATATAACGTGACCCGATATAACACCGATTCGGATATAACGCAGTAAAGCAGCGCTTGGGGAGGGGCGGGACTGTGCACTCTGGTGGATCAAAGCAAGTTGGATATAATGCAGTTTCACCTATAACGCAGTAAGATTTTTTGGCTCCCGAGGACAGCGTTATATCGGGGTAGAGGTGTATATCACATATACAGTTTCCCCCATTCATTAAGCCAGTAACCTTGTCAAAGAAGGAAATTAGGCTGCTTCTGTGATCTCCTTTTTTGACCACTTCAGACCTTGCTTACTGGATTTCACAGCTCCCTCTTTTCCTATAATCTCCTCCTGGCTGCCCCAGATCTCCACTCTGAATCAACTGCTCTTGGTCTATTGCTACTGTCATATGAACAACCCTCTTCTACAAATAACAATTTATGGTGAGTTTATTTGCCTACATTACAATGAAGTATTCTTCATAAGGCACAGGCCCAAAACCCCAGGTCCAGATCTGGATTCTAAATCTGTAAATCAGGAGTAACTCCATTGAAGTCAATGGAGTCCTTCCAGATTTACATCTCACTGAGAGCAAAACATGTTCCTTTAGCTCTATAATAGACAGAACCAAGAGTCCTGAGCCATACACTCTCAAACTCAAGTTTCTCCAAGTCCAGGATGTTCAAACTCAGTCCATTATAGAGACAGGTTTTAGCTGCAAACTCACCTCCAGATCCATGATTTCAGTCCCAGTTCACCTCTACCCAGTAGGGGCCTGGTTCTGCACTTCTGAAGACAGTGGGAGTTTTGCATTTGACATCACTGCAAGCAGAACTGGACCCTATGTAGGCACCAGCAGCATATTATCGTCTAGGCCTAGGGTGGCAAATTTGAAGGGGCGGCAAATTTGAGCACCCATGGAGAAACTCTCCTGCTCCAGCTCACCTCCTCTGCGAACGTGCCATCACGTCCTGTTTCTCTCCCCTCCCTCCCAGCGCTCACGCTGCAAAACAGCTGTTTTGTGGGGAAGGGAGGGAGGAAGGGGAATGCAGCGCGCTGGGGGAAGAGGTGGGGCCAGGACAGGGATTTGGGGAAGGGATTCAATAGGGGCAGGGAGGGGGCAGAGTTGCGGTGGGACTTTGGGAAAGGGGTTGGAATGGGGGCGGAGAAAGGGTGGAGTTGGGGTGGGGCCAGGAGTGGGTGGGGTGACAATTATGTCAGGGCCTAGGGGCAGCAAAATCATTTATCCGCCACTGGTAGGCACTCTTTACTAGAGAGGCCTCTGAACTTTATTGGGAGTATTCCAGGGGAAAAGCCTGTGTGCTGCAATCTAGTCTTAGAGACTACAACTCCCATGATGCCTTGGGGAAAGAGGGGAAGACTTCCTCCTTCAGGGAGAGCAAGTGGTGGATGCCACTTTGGGAAAGGGAGTGAGATTGCTGCTGTGGAGCTCTGCCCACATCAGGAGCTGCTGCTAGGAAGCCAGGAGCTGTGGCTGGGAGCCAACAGGGGCTTTGATCGAGCAGGGAGCCTCAGAGGTTTCACTGGAGCTAGCGTAGAGACTGTTGCTGTGCCTGGAGCTGACTGAGGTGGGCCTGCAGTGAAGGAACTGTGAATAACCCCCACTCTGGTTTGGGAAAGTACTTGCAATGGAAGAGGTGCAGCAGAGAGACTGAGTCTGAGGAGAGGCAGAGCGATCTTCCCATCGAAGGAGGACTCAGAGCTGCTGACATTTGGTGGGACCAGCTTCAGTTGTCAGCGGGGTTGTGCAGCTTGTTACCTTGGCTGGTCTGATCCACAGAACCAACTGAGTACTGTCTCCAGCTGCAGAGCTCCAAGTGTGCTCACGCCAATTAGTGTCTGGGACTCTGAAATCCAGAGGAGTGCACACTCCGGGGTGGGGTAAATCGTGGCAGTGTAAATGCCAGTTAGATACGTTTCATTTATTATTGTATACTGTATTTGTTAATTGATTTTATTCAATTGCCCCCTGTGGATTTAAATTAGTAGTGACATTTAATCTTAGTCTGTGATACCTTGAATTTTTTCAGTTATTAAGTAAAGGTGTGTTAACTCTAATTTAAGTGTATTGGATGCATATTATTTATAATTGGTATTTTTGAGTTATACCCATGCTACAGATTATATTATTATTTATTGTTAGAATAGCTTTATTCCTGGAGGTTCCCAAGGCATGCCATTGAGTGTGTACAGAGGCCAGCCAGGCAGAGGCACCGCCAATTTTAAATTCCTTTAGGAGTAAAGGGACTGCAGCAGAGGGATGAATAGAGGATTCCCACCTATCCAACAGGAATACTCAGAATCTTCTTTGATGTCAACAACATCAGGCACATAAGTGAGTGTTGTCTGCTCCCAGGTAACCCAGGGAGGAAAGGGGGGTTACACCTAGAGCCCAAGTAGTGCTACCACCAGTGCTAACTTTTCACCAGCAGCCATGAAATGGGAATTTCAATCCTGAAAATTAAGTAGCCCGATTGGCTTCACAAACACTTCACAAGCAACCTGGCCAACTGCAGAATATGTTGCAAGATCCACTTATTTGTCAAACCCACCCATCATAAGAAAAGACAAGGGGCCTAATCCTCTCCTGCCTTGTTCCTTGTGCGGTGCTTTACAGTGCAAGGTGGGTATAAAACACTAGCAAATCAGAATGGCTGCAGGACTACCCAAGGTGAAAGGTCCTGGCTGAACCAGGCCCAAGGAAATACTAACATGGGGGGAGGTGGGGCATTAGAAAAGCTCCTGGAACTTGGGGAGAAATAAGGAGCAGAATTTATTATAAGCTCACTATTGACCTGTTTGGCCAATCCAAAATTACCTATTCTGCTCCTAAGTACTACAGGTATAAGCACTGTAGAATACCCTGCAAATCTTAGGTTAGAGAGATATGTCATTTGAAACTTGACATTTTGATTGTATCATTTATTGGCTTATTTTCAGGAAAAAACCAAAAACAACTGGATTCTCTTGTACTTTCAACCCAAACATTGCAGCATTGGACTAATGCCTTAGACCCAGAAAGTGAATTGGACTAGAAAGAAAAATGAAACTTCTCAGTTGAGTTTTACTGTCTCAGCTGAGTAAAGGGCAAAAAGTAAATTAAAAAAAACTCAGTGCCGAAGAGTAAATGATTTTTCCATGTTCTTTCAGGTTTTTTAATTTCAGTGTCATTTCCTGATTTTTTTTAATTAGGTGATTTTTAATCACAGTATATCCTTTTAGCCAACAAAGGCTCTCATTTCTATTTAATTTTTTTCCTCATGAAGATCACTCCAGTACTTTCAACAAATGGAGAAAAAAATACATTAAAAAAAATTTTTAATGACTGGCATAACCACCACTCTTCCCTTCCAGCACATGTTAAAGAACAGTATCCCTGAGCTATTGCCTCACCGCACCATGACACAGCATGCATTTAAAAATACATTATCTAATTCACCATGGCATTTTCTGGACTATGTACAATGAAAGTTATAAGAGAGAAAAATAATTTTCCTGAGGACAATAAGAACATATCATGTCTGCTTAAAACTTCAGAAAAATAAAACTAGAAAAAAAAATACAGATGACCAGATTCACTGGTACATTCTGGCTGCCTTGTATCCCCAGAGCACCACATAGCAGCTGGAGTGTACTGGTGAATCTCACCATTAGCATTTTTCATCAGTACTCAACAATTTCACACTGAAGACACCGGGCCTGATCTTCCTTGTTACACAAGTGAAAATCACCAATAAGTGGATTGAGACTTAACAGATCTAAACTATTAATAAAAGGAGAATTCAGTCCTTTGGATAATTCTTGAAGATCCAACATTCATCATTCAGGAATATGGGGATATTAATCATGCTGTTATTTGTAAATAACTAATATGAAGATAATTTGTTTACTTTTTCCCTAAACATTGGTATTGACTTTATTACACAGTCCTGCACTACAAACTTTATATGACGGGACTTCTGAGTGCACATCAGAAAATCATTGAAGCACAGAACCAAAACTAATAAGACATTTATTGGGTTTTCACAATCATATGCTGGCAGTAGATTGCAGCTGATCTAATCCTTTACTTTATTGCAGGTAATCTCATTATTTTCCACAGTTTTGTGTGGAGGGTTTCCTCACTGAAGCCTCCTTTTCATCTCATTCACCACCTCGGCTCGCCAATTTTTTTAATTGTCTTGTTTACACTCTTGTCTTCTTTACTACATATGAATCCCATTGGGTAGTTCACCATCTCAGTTACGTGGCTATCCATTTTAAAAGTCTTGATTCAATAAAGCACGTGAATACATGCTTAACTTTAAGCATATGCTTAGGCCCCATTGACTTCAAAGGGGCATAATCACAGACTGAAGTGCTTCATTGAATAGTGATAGATTTAAGCAAATGTTTATGTTGTTTACTGAATCAGTGCCTAAGAGAAGAGACAGATTTAAACAAAGAGAGAAGGTGGGTGAGGCAATATCTTTTATTGGACCAACTTCTGCTAGTGAACAAGACAAGCTTTTGAGCTTCATAGAGATCTCAGGAGTTCTCTTTCACTAACTATGGTGACCAGATGTCCCAGTTTTATAGGGACAGTCCCATTATTCAGGGCTTTGTCTTACATAGGCTTCTATTGCTCCCCAACCCCGTTCCAATTTTTCACACCCTATTCATTGACAGAATTTGGTCCAATGAAAGATATTAACTGACCTTAAATAGTGTAAGAAGCTAGCAGATGGCGCCTAAGTGCAAGCAGCCAAGTCCTGGAGGATCATCGGCCCAGAGGGGCAAAAAGGCAAACAATTCCAGGACTATTGGGAGGAGCTGGAGGGTGGGCACCATCTTGGCAGAGAGAAGCCACTGTAGGAAGTAAAGAGGACTGTGTTGCCTTGGATGTGGGTGCACAGAGCCTAGGGAAAAGGACTTGTGAAGGACACTGCTAGACCTGGATGGGTGGTGAACACTTTAGACTTAAACTCACGTATATCCCGAGGCAAGGTGATGGTCGAGTAGCCGAGCAGCAACATACCTTACCAGGCCAGAGGTTGAGATCAAACAGCCACCAAGCAGCATATCTCAGCTTTCTGTGCATCACCGGTGGTATTAGAGGCACTAGGAAGGGAGGAGATTCTGGGCATCTCCGAAAGTTGGGGGAAGGGATTGTGTTACTGTTTCACCCCTGTTGTTGAATTCACTTATGTTTCCCACCCCCAGTCTAGCCTGTTGGTCTGTACCCATTCCCTTGCCTAATATTCTTTTATATAAATGGTTACAAACCCCTCCGTGTGCGTCATTTGGGTCTGTGTTAGGTGTTACCACACCCACATAAGCAAAGGGGAAAAATGCCTAACCCAGAGAGGAATAGGTGCAGGCCAGCACCTGTGGACAGTGCGTGGGGGAAGAAGGGTAGCTGGCACACTACATCTAATTTTTATTCTGCTTTAGACTCATCCATAGAGTATAACCTCCATTTTGATTACAGTAGTCTAGCAAACTGGTATGTATATTCAAAGCATCCAAAAAAAGGGGTTGTCTCCCTGTAAACAAGTTCACTCATCACTAGGTGCCCCCTCGGGGTCAGGCATAGCAGTTTTCTCACTTATCTAGCAACCCATGATGACAATCACTCCAACCCTCCTGTGGCTTCTCTTCCAGTGACAAGCCCCTCCAGCAGGATCACAAACTTAAGTGCACCTATTCCTGGGTCACAACTGTCCAAATTGAAAGTCTCCAAAATGTCTAACACAAACAAATTCTTCCCTATCTCTGGGGATCTTCCTCAGCCAGTCATCAGCTCAGCCTGTAGTCACCATGCTGGGCTTGATAACCCTTCTGGTGAGCTTAAAGGTCCCCTTCCTTGGGGCTGGTAAGGAAACCCAGTCCCCACTCTCTACTCTGGGTTCCAGCCCAGGGCACTGTACTGAACAGCTAGGCTATGGAGTTCTACATATTTCTATAGTTTTCAATAGGTCACTTCCTATCCAGCCCCTTAAGTTCTCCCCCCTGGATGTGTCTACACTGCAACATAAGCCAGGTTTAAAACTCAGGCTTGAGTCTAACCCCCTTTCTGTCTACACACAAATCTCTCAGACTTGGGCTCAGACTTAGGGTGCTAGGACCCTGTGAGGGTGGGGGTTCTGGGTCCATGTCAAGCTGCGACCCAGGGTTTGAGTCCTTTTGCTTTGCAATGTAGACACAGCCTTGCTTGACTTGGGTACTGGGCATTCCCCAAAGTATCCCACAATCCCAAGGGCCAACTTCCTTTGTCTTTTCTATCCCAAGAATCTCCAATCAACTCAAGTAAAAATGAAAGCCACCCCAGCAGCTCAGTGAGTAAGCATTAACGCTTTACTTGTTTTCTGATCACTGAACTGCAAATATATCATCAGAGAATCTTCCGTGTTTGAAATGGAGACTGAGCAGAGCAAGCCTTTTGCAAAGCGTACTGCTTCATGGTCACGGGAGCGCAGCCAGATTTGGGTGAATCTCTGGTGCAAAGATGGCAAAACTGTGGACTTTAGTCAAAGTACCAGGAATGACCACGCATACCAGCTGATCGCAAAGAAGCTAGGCAGCTTTGCAAATTTATCGGATCGGTGACCAGTCCAGGGAGTGTATTAAGCAGCTCAAGAGTAGGTACTGGAAGACCAGGGACCAGAACTGCACCTTGGGCAACTCGCAGACATTGTGCCAGTTTTATGGGTAGTTTGACCAGGTGCTGGGCACTGCACCCAGCATGGAGCCAACCATGGTGCATGACGATGGGATGGCGCCTTGCTGGCCCCAAAATCCAGCATGGGGACTGACAGGAACCAGCAGCAAGCACTGAGTGAGGAGCATGGAGTCACTGTTGATGAAACTGGCCCCAGAGCAGGCTTTGGAACAGGATGAGTAGCAAATTCTGCATCCATATTTGAAGAAGCTGTTTGATTCCCTTCCCATCGCCCACCTGCCTGCAAGGAATGTCCTGCTGCTGAACCTGTAGCAGTCATGGACGGAACAGAAGCTGGCCCCCTGAGCCCGGTAAGAATCAATGCAAATGTTTTGAAAAGACCAAGCTAGCAGCATGTATCCATTAATGGTGGACTGTATCCCAATGCGTTGGCATCCCACACCCCTACCATGTAGAATGCAAAATGACAACCAGGAAATGCAAACAGTAAAGAACACCATTAGAGAGTGTTTTTACTGGAAACACACAGATTTTTGCTAGCGCCATTCTTGTTTCTTAAAAACAACAACAACAACAACATCATCATTACATTTCCGTGCCTTTATGTTTGCTGCTCTGTAATCACTTAACACTCTATGGAGCTGCCTGGAAACAGTGGACTGCTTGTGTGTACTTGAGAAATGTGATCCATTTTCAATACTAGCCTATTTCAGTTAGAGGTAGTCTATGCAGTCCATAAGTGCCACAATCATTTGTTCCAAGTACGACTAGGGCTGAATTTTTGTCCAAAATGTGCTGGGGTTGGGGAGGAAAAAGGCTGTGGAGTTCTATATATTTGCATGCAGCCGAAACAGACTAAGTCATGTGGAAGCTAAAGCAGCATCCTGTTGATTCCCTCATGAATTCTGACCCAATCTCAGGTGCTGATAGCTGCAAACTTTTCCTGAAGCAGGAACTCCAGATAGGTAGTCACATTGTGAGGAAGGGCATATTTTCCAGGGCCACCTCAGTAACTGATCAAGCCACTCCACTCAGACGTGCTGTTCAGTCACTATATGTTTGGCTGCATACACTTCAGCCCCCACTTTGGCTGCATACACTGCAGGTTTCCCACCAGTAGCTAGGAATAACATCTCCTGTCGCCACCAGGACACCACACGAACAGTTATGTTCTCCAAAATGTGAAACCCTGAAATGCTGGATGAAACTTTTTGTAGCACGGCCACTAACCACCCCCAACCCAAGTAGTTATGCAATTTTTGTAAAACAAAAGCTATTTTGAATTTTTAAACTTACCATTGTCTCTACATTAATTTAACTATGATTAACCAGGCTGTGTCCAGGGAGATTCTGTGGACTGAAGCATTCCTTTCGCAATGTATTGCAGTTCATTTTTTAAATGTAACATTTTATGTCTTTGAAATTCCACAAGAATTAATTCTGTGCTCCTCCACTGAGCTAGTTGAGACCATAACTCTGTGTGTCTTGTGCTATTGCAGGCCCCTTGACCTCTACTGGCCACTACACCTCCACAGGTCGACCTCAGTACAGCAAAAGTCTGACCCAGCATACCTTCACGGACTCTTAAAGAGGATGTGTTTCCTTCATGAACTGATAGTTGAAGTTCTTGAGAAGGCCAACAAGCAGGTCTAGTACCAGAAACAGACAGACTTAAGACTGGAGAAAAGGCATAGCAAGAGTCAGGAGGACAGGCACAGGCTGGCCGCACAGCCTGAAGACAGGGTTTCAGCACAGAGCAAGCATTTACTATGCAGTTCCTGGAATGTAACATTTTATGTCTTTGAAATTCCACAAGAATGAATTCTGTGCTCCTCCACTGAGGAGGATAGAGCTCAGCAGAGAGAGCTGTTCAGTCAGTGCTGCAAGTGTACCGGCTCCTGCTGCCTCTCCCACAGCCTAGGTGACTGTTGTACTGTTTTAACGCATTTATAAATAAAGCCTTTTATGTCATCAAGAAAGTTTTTTGCTATCACTACATCTCATCGTATAATCATGATTTGAAGTAAAGCTAAACACCTGATCAGGAACAATTAGAAATTAGTCAGAAAACGCTATTCCTCTATAAAGCTAAGTACAGCAATCCGCACTTCAATTGCTTCCTTATATGAATCCATACTGTGACTCATCCCCCACTGCAACCCACCCCCCATTTCATAAGTAATCATGTCATTCATAACTACATTCCATGGCAACCAAGCTTCCATCCCTCCCCATGCACTGAACCCTTCCTACAATTAAGTAGCCCCATCCCCCCACAAGCACATTCACGGAGGTACCATTCCCACTCTTTCCTTGAGCCATGCAAGTCCATAATGTGGGAGAACAAAGCATCCCTGACTTCTATTGCCTGGATGCATCCAGCTCCAGCTGCGGTAGGTGGACTTTCTGGCTGAGTGTACCACTTCAGCAGCCCATCGCTGTCATAAGTCCATTCAGAGGGAAATGGCGCATCTCTTGCTTCACAAAGATTGTGAAAAGCACAACAAGCCATGGCAGTGCAGACAGCATTGATGACATTGGCATCCAATGGGTCTGTAGGCATCTCCAACAGGATTGCACTCTGCCAAATGTGTTCAACGAGCATTCTATACTTTGCTGAGAGTGTAACTAAACTGCCTTTTGCCAGGGTACAGTTTCATAAGCAAAGGCAAAGGGGATGCACGGGATTCCCCAGAATAACAGTGGGGACAGTACCTCCATTTGTGACCATGTCATTTAGTGGGACTAGTGCCACAGCCTGTCCAGGAATGTAGACTCCCAATTGGTGAAACACCCTGGTGTCACAAACTTTTCCAGTGCAGCCCATGTTAATATTCATAAATTGCTGTCTGTGGTCCACGAGGACCTGCATAACAATGGAGTAGTATCCTTTGCCATTTATGTATTCATATCTTCCTTGAGGAGGTCAAATTACAGACACATGAGTCCCATCAATGGCCCTGGCACAGTCTGGAAACCCCATTCTCTCCAAGCCACCAATTACCTCAAGAATATCTTTTATGCCCGCCACCTTGGGTAAACCACACATGTTTAGCTCAGAAAATTCCACCATCACTTTACCCACAACCGACTTTCCAGCACCAAACTTGTTGGCAACAGACCTGTAGCAGCCTGGGTTAGCCAACTTCCAGATGGCTATAGCAACCTGCCTCTGGATCAGCAATGGTGCCTTCATGTGTGTCTTACACTCAAGGGTTGGAGCAAGCTGCTCACAAAGCTCCAAAAATGTAGCTTTCTTTATGTGAGTATTTTGGACCCCTGCTCATAATCCCAGGTCTGCATGACTATTTGATGCTACCATTCTGTGCTTGTGGATCTGTGCCAGAAGCATGGGTCTATGTAGGGAGCATCAGTGGCTACACCAAGTGTCATGAGCAGCATCAGCCAGTTCAAGTCTGCCTTGCCTGGGTAACTCCTCCTCCATCATAAATTCTATTAGTGGGTCAGAAAACAAGACCACCACGTCCACCAATGTCTCATGGAAGCTCTGCCCATTTCCTTACTCAGGAGTGAAAGCACAAGCAAGAGAACTTAAGGAAAAGGGGTCTCCTTCATATTGCTCAGCAGGCTGTTCAAACTTCCCATAACATGCTGGGCAGGCAGTAAAATTTTCTCATAGTGTACCACAGTCAAAGGGATAGAGCAACCACATTTCAGGAGCCTGGTATATGGTTAGTTTGACTCGGGTCTGCATCCTGCAGTATGGACACCAGAACCCTAGGTTCAAGCCTGGATTAGAAAATTCTTAACACAGAGTTAAGAATTATTTCAGAACCTTCAAGCCTTAGGGTCTCTAACACTGGTCAGCTGACTGAAGTCCCGCTAACCTTGGGCTTACATTGCAGTTTGGTTTTCTGCAATCAGAAAGTTGGCAACCCTAGCCCCTCCCTTCCCCCATTCCCCCTCCCTCTGTTGCTCGCTCTCCCACACCCTTGCTTACTCACTCAGGGTTGGGGCATGGAAGGAGGGTTGGGGTGCAGACTCTGGGCGACACTTACCTCAGGTGGCTCGCAGAAGCAGCTAACATGTCCCTGCACCACCCCCGCAGCTGCCATTGACCAGGAACCACAGCCAATGGGAGCTGCAGGGAGTAGTGCCTGTGGATGTGGGCAGCACGCAGAGCCCCCTGACCACCTCAGGTCCACGCTGGCCATGTCTGGGAACCACACCCAGGAGCCCCGTGGAGCCAGGGCAAGCAGGAAGTGTGCCTTAGCCTCACTGCACCACCAACTGGAATTTGAACAGCTCAGTCAGCAGTTCTGACCGGAGCCCCCAGGGTCCCTTTTCAACCAGGCATTCTGGTAAAAAAACGGATATCTTGGCAACCCTAACTGCAGTGTAGACATACCTTCTATCTCTCCCAGCCTCTGCCTGGAGAGCTTTCCTTACTCTGAGCTTTCTGCCTGGCTATCTCTCCAGCCCTTTCCCCAGTGGGGTTTTACCACCACTTAGGCCTGGCTCTCATTCCCATAATTTCAGCCAACTTCTGCTCTTTATGGGAAATGTGCCTGATTCGCCTCAGGTGGGGCTCATACTATAATCAGGTGGGCTTAGCCCCAGGCTCTCCAGCCCACAGCCAGACAAGCCTCCCTGTTGCACTTCTAAACCAACAGAATTAGGAAGGTTTTCAGCGTCATACATTTCTGTATAAATTGCCTGGTCTAGTTTCCTGCCTTTAAGATTTGCTTTCATTCCATTTTACTAAAGCCAAAACCTAAAGTGTAAATATAAATGAAAGGAATTAAAAAAAGATCAGAGATGATTTGTGAATCACTTTGTGAATTTATTTATTGCTGGGTTTAGTTTTATTAACACGTATTAGATCTTGTAGCCTGCATGGTGACAAAGCACCGACTTCTTTCCACACTCACGCATTTAAGCTGCAATATGGTTTCCTGAAGTTGCAATTTCAATTTGCTCATTCTTCCCCTTTAACTCATCTCTTTCCTCTTTTTCATACAAAGATGCCATTATGAAATCCTTCAAATATGCTTTTAAAGTTATCGAGATTATATCAGTGACAACTGACTGAGTGCTCTCTCCACCTGAAATGCCTTGGCAGGAATAGATTAGAAACATTTGGTAAAAGAATAGAAGCCTGCAATAGTGTGGGGAACCCCATCCTCCAGATAGGATTCTGTTCTGTAGCATCTTACATCAGATAAAACCTCTTCATTAGTTTTCTCCAGGTAGAGCATGAATTGTACCTCTTGCTTTCTGTACTTCCCAGTATTTTCATGAGCATTCATTTGTATTTCTAATAGGTCAGCACACAGATAAGTGAACAGTACATAAAGTTCTTCAGCTAAATGTTTCATAAACAGATCATTACAGAGATTTTTGGTGCACTATTGCTATTGTTTTGTACACAGTTAGCAAGGAGAACACATTTATTTGGAACAATATTGTTCTATACAAGTATATATGCAGATATCTCATAGCATTTGTCACAGAGACTACCAAGTGCCCCAACTAGCAGCTAACCAGATTGCTTTGAGGAGTCCCAATCACTGGATTTCGGGTGTTTTAAGCCTCAGAGTCTGAGCAAAGTCCAGTTACTTCCCTGTCAGGTTCCCTGCGCACTCTGTCAGGGCACAGATCCTCTATCTAGCACCCCATCCTCAGTGCTGCAAACATATGAACCTTCTGCACAGTCCCAGGGACCAGTGCTGACTCAAACTCTGCTGTAGCTTAAATATACCCTTCCCACAGAACTCCACCCAAAGGTGGGAGCCTTCTGGTTTCCCTTTTCAAGAGTCCACATGGTAGGGGTAGCATTTAACACACAGATACTTTGCCCAGAAATCTAACACGCTATTGTTCATTATCTAATCCCATGAGAAATACATATATTTATACAAAGATAATCAACTCTATACACATTTCCCTGCTTCAGTTTCCTCACCACTCCAGGGCATTCTTTGGGCTAGAGTCAGAGTCCTTTAGATCCATCCACAGTCTTCTCCTCCAGTGCATGGCTTGTTTTCTGAAACATGGAGCCTTCTCCCTATGCCAGCTTCCTTCCTCCAATGTTGGCCAGTCTGTGCCCTTCTTTCTTCTGCCCAAACTTCCTGTATCTCTCCAATGAGTACTTTATTAAAATCCTGCTTGATCATCTCACTTCTTCGTCCTATAACTGGGAATTTTCCACTCCTCTACTTCTCCTACCCTTCAGGCAGGAAGAGGATGTACTTTCTTCCACCTGCAAACCTTTAGCATATCTATTGTTCAGTCAAAACCCTCAGAGCTAGGTACTCTTGATTGTTCACAGTGCTGCGTACATCTGTGGCAGGGCTTGGCAGCAACAGTGGATACACATCAACTGAGGGCTTTCCATAATACAGAAATTTCATAACTTCGTAATACCAGCTAGAATTCATAAACTGCATAGACAAATTTCCAAAATCATCATGGCATTATATGTAGATGCATAAATAGATTTGTAGATGTTACATGTGGCCTTATTATACATGCTGAAGAAAGACTATATGGGGTCAGCATTATTATATACACAAGTATTTGGGTAGCACTGTTATACACTTGCGGTATTTCATGCTGTACCTATCTATGTGACTGTCCCTTGGTGGTTGCCACATTTTGTAGCATTTGAATTAGGCAGTATTCGCAGTGGTCAGAATTGTTACACATACATCCCTGAGTTTAAAGGTTTAATCCATATTCAGAAGTGCTGAGCACCCACAAATCTTACTGAAGTCAGTGAAAACTGGAAGTACTCAGCAACTCTGTCAGACCACATGTGCTTAGATACCTAAATATGTATTTAGGAGCCTAACTTTAAGCCTCCCATCTCTCTGTTCAGCAGACTTGATCTGCAATCACTACTCCAGTCTCAAGGCATAGGCACCAGCTCCTGCCTGCCCCCAATGAAACCATAAAGGGAGGAGACCCTGACAAGCGATGTTCCACAGTATGCAGCTGTAACCACTGCTGCCACAACCAGCCAATTTGAGCCCGGGACCTTCGGCACAAACCTCCACTACCTAAGCTAAAGGAATAACTCCATTAGTTCAGAACAGTAGTAGGCCATAATCCTTTGTAAATCAACCAGAGGGTGTATGACACACTACCATGCTACCCAATCTCTCAAAATCCTCCCTCCCCCACGTAACGGGACGATGGCAGTTCCACTGTGCACAGGACTGAAAAACAGACAGGCTTTTTGGCAAAATGCAGATCTGTATATCTGAACAGTGACAGTATAGTGATCTGAAGAGGCAAGTTAAATATTTGTCTAGTTAAAAGAACAGGAATGGTTCCATTTCAGTGCAGTGTGCAATACTAAAAGAAGCTGTAGGCCAGTGTCTGTGCACACTGTGATGAAAATAAAGTCTGGGGGCATTTCTTTTTTTTAAATGAACTGTGTATAACCACTGTTCAGCCTTCCCCCTACATGAAAGGAATGGACATCAAAGTACATGTGCACTGAATTTAAATATCTTCAGTCTCAAATAGCTTTGTATGTTTTATTTCTCTCTGTACCCTTACTGTTATGAAATACTGAGTACATTTACAACCTGCCTGGTCTTCTTGTCAATGAACAAAAACAGCAACTTTTTTTGCTTCTGCTGCTGTTTCAAACAAGGTGTAATGCAGAGAGTATAGTGTTCCTGGGCATATTTATGTCACAAAGCACACTTCACAGCTGGTTTCAAATGTCCATGTAAAACAACTGTGAAAGCAGACAAAATGAGCAGGAATGCAGGTTGTTAAGCATCTAAAGAACAAGAGAATTACGGGAATATGTGATTTTAGAGAAAGCTTTCAAAAAGAGCTCTGTGTAAGATTGAAAACTTCTCTCTTTCACCAACAGAAGTTGGTCCAATGGATGATATTACTTTACCCACTTCGTCTCTCTTATTAATTTCTTTTGGAAGCTTTCCTCCAGGTTACTAAATCAAAATAAGCAAGTTCCTAAGAAGTGTAGGATGGGGTCAGGTGTGCCAGACAACTCCTCACATGTTGTATCCATCACAGGAAGAGGATGCCAAACAAATGTTTTCTATTGAGCGGAAGGGTTCTAAACATCTCACAAAGGTGTTAGATAAACAAAAGGAGAAAGAGAAGGTGATGGCAAAACTCTCTATGAAGTGTTATGACTTCTCTGTGGAAGACAAGAGAATTTCCTCCATTTAACAAAATGAAACTAAAGAAATACTAAAACTAAATCTGGTTCTCTATGCAAAATACAAGTTTGTATGAAATTAGATCTCTAAGGTAGAGTAAAAGTCTAATTTTTAACATTAAAAACCCCCAGTCAAAACAGCAGACATCTTGCTTCAAACTGCAAAGTTCTAATGTGAAAACCACTACTATAGCAACAAAATGTCAATACTTTAATTAAATACACAACTTTACTGACCAACAGGATTATCCATATACCAATTAAATTTTTTCTTTCCAGAACTAGCTGTATCAGGCAGCTATTGATTATCCAAAAAGCAATCTCTGGGCATATTTATTGAATAGAGTGAAATATGCATCTGATTTCAGGCAAAATAATTATGAAATCAGACAGCCCTAACAGATGTGTGAGATGATAAAATCTAGAAACAAGGGATAGCTAGCAAAGAAATGCAATGACACTGTGATCCATATTGATTTGAAGAACATTTTGAATGAATGGAACCGTAGTTTCTATCTTTTACAGCATTTTTAAGAACTGCAGTGGTGCAGCTGCACTACTGCATCGCTTCAGTGAAGACACTGCCTATGCCTACACAGGGGTTCTCTGGTCAGCATAGGTAATCCAGCTCCCCAAGAGATGGGGCAGATACAGATTTAGAGCTAGCCCAGACGGGGTTGAGAATGGATCCCAGAGACAGGGCTAAAGACATTAACAAAGGCACAGGGACAGGTCCTGTTGGACCTTCTACCCCAGAAGAAGGGGTTCTTAATCCATTTTAAACTATGTGTGACTTAGCCAAAAGACTCAGCCATTGAAGACCTGCCAGATGAGGGCAACAGCCTATAGGTGGCACTGCAAGCAGAAAGAGTGCAGGTTCACTTTCAGCCGACAGGAGGCGCTCACAACAGGTGAGTGTGCCCCATCACAGGACCCAAAAGGGCTCAAATCAAAGGTATACAGCAGGGGTCGGAAACCTTGCAGAAGTGGCATGCCAAGTCTTCATTTATTCACTCTAATTTAAGGTTTTGTGCGCCAGTAATACATATGAACTTTTTTAGAATGTCTCTTTCTATAAGTCTATAATATATAACTAAACTATTGTTGTAAGCAAAGTAAATAAGGTTTTTAAAATGTTTAAGAAGCTTCATTTAAAATTAAATTAAAATGCAGAGCCCCCTGGACTGGTGGCCAAGACCTGGGCAGTGTGAGTGCCACTAGAATCAGCTCACGTGCCGCCTTCAGCACACATGCCATAGGTTGCCTACCCCTGGTATCCAGGGTGTTTTTTGTAGTGGCAACCTGCATTGAGGAGAAAGATGTGCTCCACTGTGGCTTTGAACCTGCGCTACTACTCAAGATTGTAGGAAATTCCACAAAACCTAGTTTTGGCACAAAGAGGAGAAGTTTTCCGAAGTAATACCATGCTCCTCTCTTCCATGTAGGGGAGTGTAAGTCCCCTTTGTGTACACAAGAGCAGCCAGCACAGGACGGATGCATCATTAATAATATTAATCTTTTCCCAGCACACCTGTAGATTGGAGTGGAGGACGATTCTGCACAGAATCTGACTTAAAAAAAAGCAAGTGAATGAATACAGTGAGAAACCAGCTTGAGCCAAAGATGAGCAGAAGTGCTGGGCAACCTTCCACACATGTAACTCTATCAATGTATTTCAGTGCTGACCTGCAGCTACTCTGAGTTCAATCCAGAGCCCTCTCTTGAACAATGCCAGTTGTTTAGTGGAGTTAATGTACACTCATTCCTATCCGAGGCCTAGGCCAAGATTTGAAGCCATAGTTTCAGAGGTGAAAATTCATCTCCTGACTCATTGCACCACTCCAATCTGACTCCCTGGCAAAGGCCCCGCTGACTGTAGAACCATGTTACATGAGATTTCACAAACAAAAGACAAGGTGGCAAACAGTTTGATTAAAGAGAGGACCTTTTAAAAAAAAATAGGTTGGATTCTCAATGCAGTAGAGAGGTGGGGGCTCACAGGGAGCCAGTCATCAGGTACGGCTTTATCTCACATGGCTGGCTGTGGTTCCACACCAGCAAAGAATTAGCTGTAGCGGAGCCTTACTCTGATACTACCCTTCCCTTTCTTCCTCCCCAGCACACTTCCTTTCTTTCCTTTCTACTAAAAGTAAGGGTTGCAGTACACAAGGTGGCAGAGTCTAGCAGCAGAGCGTATGCAGGAATTCACCAGTACAGGTCTCCAGCCACTCTAAGTTGACTCAAAATGAACTTGGCAAACAGGAGAATCTAACCCATAGTGTCTGGTTTTATTGGTTTAGTTTAGCTAAGTGAAAAATATCCATTTCTCAAAATGCTGTTTTGTGTTGGATTCTAATATTCTTAAGATGAAGCAGAAGTGCAGTCTAAGGGACAGGACATTAGTGCTTCTAGACACAACTAATATAAAAACTAAAAAGCAAGGTACCACACAAACACTGTATGAGTGTTGGCCCCAGCTTCCTGTCTAGCTGAAAGAACCAACAGACCCCTGTAGCAGGGCAATCTGCCCGTGTAAGGGCTTGAGGAATGAGAGAGCAGCAAGCCCTGGCCTAAGGAGAAGCCCACAGCAGGCAGGTGTTGGGAATCAGCTAATCCAACTAAGCAGCAACTAATGATTGGCTCTGATTCACAGCTAGAAGATATAAGTAGGACCCACCTGAGGCAAAGGGGGAGGGGGCATGAGAGAGAAATACTTTCCCAAGCAATGCCAGAAGTCTGCAAGAGGGTAAGAAAACCATATGGTCCCCCTGAGGCTAAGAGAGGGCCCCTTAAGCTACTGGGAGGTAGAGGACCCTGCAGTACCAGTCCAGGTCAGAACAATAATTTGTTACTTTAATAATTTTGGGGGGGGAGGGCAGTGCCATTGACAGCCTGGCCAGAGGGTGACTGAGGGATTGGCTAGAACAACACAAATGACATGTTCTGTGATCAGTGCTCTCTTTGTGAGGATTGATGCACTGATCGATCAAAGTGACGGTGTGGGGCAGAGCAGTAGAAGAGCCTGCACTGAAGGCTAAAAGAGAGTTGGGTGTGGCTGACTGATTTGTCCTCCAGCAGGGGGACAGGCCCAACAGACTATAAAGCTGCTGGTAACATTTTAGTTTTATCTGAAAGAGGTGTAAAGGGAACTCACAAGCGGAAATGCAATTTTTGTCATGCCTGGCACTATTTTGGCTTCTACCAAATATATATGTATCTTCTGAGCCTGAAGATATGGAGCTAATTCCCTATAAACTTTTGTTTCCTCAGGCAAACTACCAACATACTTTGAAGTTCCAAAAATGCCCAGAAACATAGAAGATCCCTGAGGCTCCATGGAAGGTCACATCTTTACACCAGCTGAGACCCCTGGCAGGACACCATTAGTCCCTGGCTGTCTGCTCTAGGTAGAGTGACCAGATGAGAGACCTGAAATATTGGGATGCGGGGGGATGCCAGCGGAGCAACAACAACCACCCAACCAAGAGCTACCAAAGCATAGGAAAAATTGGTGGGGGCTGAGCACCCGCCAACAGCTCCACACCCCACCCCCCGCACCAGCTCACCTTCGCTCTGCCTCCACCTCCCCTGAGCTGGCTACCATGTCCTGCCATACAGCTGATTAGCACAAGCCTGGGAGGGAGGGGTGAGGAAGAGGAATGCGGTGTGCTTGGGGAAGAGGCGGGCCAGAGAAGGGATTTGGGGAGGGATCCAATAGGGGAGGGAGGGGCAGAGTTGAGGCATGGGGGAACGAGCCCCTCCATCTGTGCGCCAGAGGGCAAAATATCGGGACAATTTGCGTCCGACGCGGGACAAACAAGTAAATATCCGGACAGTCCCGATAAAATCTAGCTCTAGGCCATGGCAACCCCCAGGACTCCTAAAGGCTGTGGATGGGTGGATGCAAAAGATAATACAGCCTCAGATTGCACTAATTTACAGTGGTGGACTGGCCTAACACACAGCTGGCCTGGGACTGGTGGAATTACAGATGCCACTTTTGCAGCCCATCTTGAGTTCCACTGTGTGCTCCTTAGCTATAGGTGAGTATCTGGGTTTGTAATGGAGTCATAATGCAACACCAAATTCAGAGGATAAACAAATGATAGCCAGGGGAGTCAGGGCATAATATCCACTAGAACAGGGGTGGGCAAACTTTTTTGGCCCAAGGGCCACATCTGGGTATGGAAATTGTATGGCGAGCCATGAATGCTCATGAAAAAGGGGTTGGGGTGTAGGGAGGGTGAGGGTTCTGGGGTAGGGCCAGAAATTAGGAGTTCAGGTGTGGGAAGGGGCTCCAAACTGGGATAGAGGGTTGGGATGCAGGGGAGGGCTCCAGCTAGGAGTGCAGGCTCTGGGGTGAGGATGAGGGGTTGGGGTGCAGGAGGGTGCTCTGGGCTGGGACTGAGGGGCTCAGAAGGCAGGAGGGAGATCAGGGCTAGGGCAGGGGGTTGGAGCATAGGAGGAGGTCAGGAGTGCAGGCTCCAAGTGGTGCTTATCTCAAGCAGCTCCCAGAAGCCACAGTATGTGCCCCCTCCAGCTCCTATGATGGGGTGGCCAGGGGCCTCCGCACGCTGCCCCATCCCCAGATGCCGCCACTGCAGCTCCCGTTGACCGGAGTTCCTGACCAATGGGAGCTGCGGGGGACAGCACTTGGGGCAGGAGCAGCATGTGGAGCCCCATGGCTGCCCCTACTGTAGAAGCCATAGCGGGGACATACCACTGCTTCTGGAAGCCAGGGCTTGAAGCCGGGCAAGCCCCAACCCCTGCTCCTTGGGCGTACTGTACCAACCCCTGCACTCAAACCAAATATGCAATTCTTGTGATCAAGGGAGTAGTTACAGAGTAACCATGTGAACATCAATAGGCTTGCTCAATCCTGTATCAAAGATCAACAGTGATAATTACTCCTAGGCAGCACTGTTCATCTTCAGAGAACTTTGCAAATGTTGGGCTGAATTCTTAGCTGGTAAGAGTCAGCCTAGTTCTGCTCAAGTCAATGGAGGAGCTATGCCAATTTATACGCATTGAGGATCTGGCCCAGGCCTACACAACTTGTAAAGCAGCAAGGGTCATATTACTCCAAAGAAAACAGCTGAGGGCTGAAACCCCCCGGCCCTGCCAAAACACATACACCCCAGCACCGCCCCCTCACTGCCCGCCCACTAGGCTCATCATCTCCGCACCCCCAAGGCTCACCTACTCACCCCCCACCACCCACTCGCCTCCTCAGCCCCTCTCCCCTGCTGCTGGCTCACCTGCCCGCCCGCCTGCTTGGCATGTCATCCCCCCACCCTACCCGGCTCGCCTCCTCAGCCCCCCTCCCCTGCCGCTGGCTCACCTTCCCCCTGCCACTGCCCACCACTCAGCCCATCAACTCACGCCCGGCTCACCTGCTCAGTCCCCCGCCCACACCTCACCTGCCCCCCCGCCACTGCCCACCCACTCGGCTCGTCATCCCCCTGCTGCCTGTTCACCTCCTCAGCCCTCCCACTCACTGCCACCACCGGCTCACCTGCCTGCCCACCACTGACCTCTTACCTTCTACCACTGCCCCCGCCCGCTGCTGCTGGCTCACCCTCACTCCCCAGCCTTTCACTGGCCTCTTCACCACCCCACCCAATGGCTGGCTGGCCAATCAGCCAACCGTTGGCTCGCCCCA